>NW_024070213.1:57483498-57732523 GCF_014754425.2 Oryx dammah | reverse complement strand
ATCAAAGGAAAAGATTAATGTGGATTAATGAAAGGTCTGAATTGCTACAATTTTAGATAAATGCTATTTCATTACTTTCAGACGTTAGTAGCTTTTTCTTTTAAACCAAATCTTAATCTGAATGACTAATATTTTTATTGCTTGAAATGTTCTGCATCTCTGGAATATCTGACTTAAGGATACATCATTTCAAACATACAACATTTCACCAAATCTAAGATGCCATCAACTAAGTTGTTGTTTACGTAGAACACAGCATCACTATATAAACCACTAGGGAAAAAATGCTATAAACTATGACTTCATGAATTCTTTCATGGACTTTTAAGACTTACTGTAAGAATCATACTCAGAATATACTTTAATAACTTTTTCATTGTCAACTGCTGTTACACTAGTTTTTAGAGTACATATAAGTATTTTGGTTTCTTAACTTTCTACTTTTATTTTTCTTATAGGTTTGTTTACCCTATTATTTACTCAATAAATATCTTTCTCCAGAAGGAGCATCAAGATTAACCTGAATTCAATTCAAACTAGTGAGCTAAACAGTATCATTTAACATTCAGAGAGCAAAGGCATGAGTAGTGAAGGATGGGAAGGAATAGAGTACAGGGGTTTGTTTTTTTTGTCATTTACTTTATTTATGTTTGGCTGTGTTGAGTTTTAATTGCAGCATGCAGGCTCCAGAGCACGTGGGCTCTCTATCTGAGACATGAGGGCTCAGTAGTTGTGGCGCCCAGGATTAGTTCCCCAACCAGGGATAGACCACCATCCCCCCACCCGGCATTGGAAAGTGGATTCTTGACCACTGGACCACCAGGGAAGTCCCCAGGTACAAAGTTTCCATTTTGGGGCAGAGGTTGATGAAAATATTCTAAAATTATACTGAGGCTTGTAGAACTCAAATATATTAAAAAACAGTGCACTGTGCATTTTGAAGGGGTGAGTTTTATAGTACATAAATTATAGTTCAAAGCTGTTAAAATAATTATATTTATGATAAATTCTTTTCTCTCACATCAAAACAAACATAAAATATTTATAGCATACTTTCAAAATAACTGAAAATAACTATACATTAGAGGAGTCTCTAGTTCAGGTGCCAGCAAACTTTATCTGCATATTACCCAATAGAAAATAGTTTAGGCTTTGTGAACCACATATAGTATCTGCCAAATTTTTTAAAAGCAACCTTTAAAAAAGTAAAGCCATTCTTAGCTGTAGGACTGTAGCTTGTTGATCCTGCTCTAATCACATACTACTTTTCTATTTCAGAAAGCAAACAGACCAAAGTAGCCTACAGTGGTAACAACATTAAGGAGGAAACTAACTAGAAAAGCAGTTTCAGTCTTTTGATAAACTCAGTTTTCCTCTCATGTACTGCTGCAGGGGGGAAGGGTGGGGGTGGAACGTTGGATACAAAAATTATTTCCACATTATAAATCAGACATTCTAGATGTATCATTCCAGTATCCTAGGCGCTTTAATGAAAGGAGCCAGCCCTCAGACATTTATAATTAGTAACTCACAAGTTATTCACATCCAAAAAATATTTGAGGGGATAGACAATTACAGAAGTGACTCACAAACACAGATCTATGCATCTAATAAAAACTCACATCATTTCCAGTTTTGAAAGGAAATAAATCAATTAGTATCAATGAGCATTATTATAATTAGCATGGCCAGTACAGTTTTTCAAATGGGGTTCCACAGAATCCTAGGGTTCCACGAGGTGCTACTTGTTCTAGAGATCGTGACTTAAACAGGGTTTTCTTTAACTTTGTACACTGAAAGAGAGCTCACAGGGCTGGAAAGGTGATCAAAGATTTCCATTAGCAGCTTCCTGTCTGTAAGCCCATGGAGGTAGCACATTCTTTAGAATTCCATGTAAACTGAAACACGTAAGAGCATACAGTCTTATAACCCATGGCTTCTTTACTCAGTACAGTGACTGTGAAATTAATCCACGTTTTACGTACCAGGCTTCCCAGGCGGCTCAGCGGTGAAGGAACCCACCAGACAATGCAGGAGACGTGGGAGTCGCGGGCTCGATCCCTGGGTCAGAAAGGCCCGCTGGAGTCCAGTGACCCACGCCGGCATTCTTGCCTGGAAAGTCCCACAGACAGAGGAGTCTGGCAGGCTACAGTCCACGGGGTCACAAAACATGACTTAGCTACTGAGCAGGTAAGGACAGATACCGGGCTCCCTGGTGGCCAAGACAGTAAACAATCTGCCTGCAATGCAGGAGTCGTGGGCTCGATCCCTGGGTCAGGAAGGCCCGCTGGAGTCCAGTGACCCACGCCGGCATTCTTGCCTGGAAAGTCCCACGGACAGAGGAGCCTGGCAGGCTACAGTCTACGGGGTCACAAAACATGACTTAGCTACTGAGCAGGTAAAGATAGATACAGGGCCTCCCTGGTGGCCAAGACAGTAAACAATCTGCCTGCAATGCAGGAGACCTGGGTTCAATCCCTGGGTCAGGAAGATCCTCTGGAGAAGGGAATGGCTACCAACTCCAGTATTCTTGCCTGGAGAATTCCATGCACAGAGAAGCCTGTGGGCTACCGTCCATAGGGTTGCAAAGAGTTGGACATGACACAGCAAGTCACACACATGTACCAGCAGTTTGCTTTTTATTGCTGAAGAGTATTCTATTGTATGCATTACACCACGTTCTCTTCTTTAGCCTGTTGAACACATAGTTTGTTTCCAGAGTTGGAATGTTTCTAGGAACATTTTTGTACAGATCTTTTTTGCAGGATCATATGGTAGATGTATGCTTAACTTTCTAAGGGATGTCCAGTTTTCCAAAGTGATTGCACCATTTTTATATTCCCACCAGCAAAGTATGTTCCAGTTGTTCCACATCCTCATAAACAGTGTATTATTAAACTTAATTTTATACATGGCTATGTACCTAGCTTTATAGAGTTTACAGTCTTCACATCTTTCTTAAAACAATTCTGTGAGATAAAAAAGTACTACTTATCATTCCCATTATACAAGTGAGAAAATAAAAGCTCAAAATTTAAGTAACTCAAAGTCATTACACTAAGTAAATCACTGATAAAGCCAAAATTCAAATCTTATGTGCTCTTTCCATTAACCCACACACAAATAAGTTGGTTCATGTGCAGTTTACAAAGGAAATACAAACTGCCTTTCCTTTTAATATTTGTGAAACTGAGTAATATTCTTGAGTAAAGTAAATCAAAGCAAATGTAATAATCTTTTATAAAAGAAAAATCATAACTTAGAGCAACTTTAGTCATATCAAATTATCTGCAAGTCAACAGGTTTTACTTACTATCCTACCAAAATGTGCTCAATAAACTATTTCCTAATGAGGGTATCTTATCTGATATTTCTTTTAAATATAAACTAGGTTTATACAAAGTAGATAATACTATAAATAGTACATTTACAGGAAACCTGTAAATATTCCTCCTTCCATAGGCCTACAAACATTTCTCCCTGGGCAGAATCATAAAGATAAATTCCAGATTCAATTCCACAAGTGGTTAGGAAAAATTTCAACTATTCCTGGTTATATTTTAACACCTCTGAGAAGAGAGATCTGACAAAGAGAAGGACAAAAGGCCCCTAGCAAACCTTGGACAGATATCCAGCCTTCCTAGTCAGTGTATTTTTAAATGAAGTTACTAAAATAATTAATAAACTCTTTTGGAGAACAGTATTGTCAGGAGTTAAGACAGCCCATCAGAGAAAATAGGCCACATTCATTATTACAGGAACTAAGACACTACCCTTACCTTTACCACATACTGCCATGTCACTTCAGTCGTGTCCGACTCTGTGCGACCCCAGAGACGGCAGCCCACCAGGCTCCCCCGTCCATGGGATTTTCCAGGCAAGAACACTGGAGTGGGTTGCCATTGCCTTCTCCAATGCATGAAAGTGAAAAGTGAAAGTGAAGTGGCTCAGTCGTGTCCGACTCTTCGCGACCCCATGGACTGCAGCCCACCAGGCTCCCCCGTCCATGGGATTTTCCAGGCAAGAACACTGGAGTGGGGTGCCATTGCCTTCTCCAATGCGTGAAAGTGAAGTGGCTCAGTCCTGTCCGACTCTTCGCGACCCCATGGACTGCAGCCCACCAGGCTCCTCTGTCCATGGGATTTCCCAGGCATGAGTACTGGAGTGGGGTGCCATTGCTTTCTCCACCCTTATTACATAGCTGGTCAATTCTGTCATCACTTTTATGAGCAGTATAACTCAGTCCTTCATATAAGGAAAAGCAAAAATAAACATCCACATGGAAAGCTTCCTTAGTTCTAAGTATAATAAACCATAGTCATTATCTAACATATTATAATAATATATGATATCTGGTATGTTATATCTAGTGGATAAACAGAAATGAAAAATGTAAAAATCTCTGAAAAATAAAAAGTGGAATTATAAAAACTGTTTTTAAATTCTACTATCCCCCCACTAAAAAAATCAGTTATTAGTAACTCATGTTTGTTTTAAGGCCAAGACCAATAATTTGATCCTTATATAATTCAGTTAGCTTTGCACTAGTAGGAATATAATGTACCCACAACTCCAGACATTAAGAAATGGAACTATGTATCATTGGTCCTATGAGAATTTAGCTAAGATTTGAGGTGGTTCAATGTCATCACTGACACAAAGGATGCGATCCTGGTTAGATAGCTGGGGTCCTTAAATATTTTAATATTTACAAAAACACCTGTATATATTTTTACCTCATTTCCGTTGATTGTCTCATTGAATGACATTTTTAATGATTTCTACTATTGTTTCTTATTCTGTTCTAACTCAATATATCCTCCAAAAGCACTTGACTACTTGAATTTCTAACAGTTGAAATTTAAAAACTGAATTATACTTAATGAATTAGAGGCAATTAAGGGTTATTTCAATAATAATATCACTCACAATAATGAATGAGAGAGAAGAATGGTTTTACAGTTTATGAACTGGAAACTGCTCACAATTCTCAGCCTCTCTTATCTATAGTTTTCCATATGTGAAATTATCTTTGCTGTCATGTGAGTTACAGCACAAAGTTGAAACCTCTAGAAAATAAAGCCCAATAAGACCGCTACAGTGACTGTATGAGTATTCAGAGAATAATGGGAGGCCAAGATTTATCAAAAGAAAGCAATCACACAAAACTGTATATATCAAGAAACAGTGGTCTGCTAACAGACAAGAGAACTGTCACTCTGGTGTGCCTTTTTTTTTTTTTAAGGAAAAGAGAGGGTTTACAAACACAGTCTCAAGTCTCCTATTTTATCTATACTGCATCTACAGGAATGATCTAGGAAGATTCCAATAGGAAAAAAAATTGAGTTAGAGGGGAGGGATGATTTCTCTACTCAACAAAAATAGTACATTATGACTTATTCCTTTTACTGTTCTGAATCCACCTGTATAAAGGATAAAGAAAGTCAACGGGTCACAATCTTTAAGTGTGGCTATATGTTCCCGTGCTATTTTGTGGTTAGAAGTTAGGGAAGTAACTGGAATCGTTCCCTCTCTCAAAGGTAGGAAATGAGAGGTTATCCTAAGGTCAGAATCTTCTAATGTAGCTCTTGATTTAAATTGTGTTAACGTGCTCTGCTCCAGGATGAAAGCAATTATGACCAGATCAATGTGCTCTGCAGCTGGTTAGTCAGCTGCTCCAGAACAGGCAGCCAGCAAAACAGCTTTGGGGCCCTCTCCGGGCACTGTGCCTCCTCAGACTCGAATGCAGGCCAGTCTTGTTGATATTAATTCTTATAAGGTATTTTCAGCTCCCCAAGGGAAGAAGGTAAACATAAATAAGAAATACCCTCTTAATTTTCCAAGCAAGCTGTAACTGTTGAACTGTTTCACATTTCAGTCTAAAATCCACCAGAAAATGAAATATTTGACACCTCTATACAAAACCATTATACTGGCTCAGAAGTCCGCCTTAGAAGCATCAGATGATTCCTTGGGAAGAGGAAATTCTAAAGGAAGCCATTCTGTTGTTGTTGCTATTTTTGAAGTGTGTGTTGGGAGTAGGGGGAAACAAAGCTAAAAGGAGGCATTAGAGGGTTACCATGCTGGGAGGGATTGGGGGCAGGAGGAGAAGGGGACAACAGAGGATGAGATGGCTGGATGGCATCACCGACTCCATGGACGTGAGTTTGAGTGAACTCCGGGAGTTGGTGATGGACAGGGAAGCCTGGCGTGCTGCAATTCATGGGGTCACAAAGAGCTGGACACGACTGAGTGACTGAACTGAAACCTAGGTAATTACAAAGTTTTCTTAAAGGAGACAGCTAGAATGCAAAATTTTATGACTCTTGCTATAACCACAAGTGGTACTAACTATGGAATCACAAACTATTCCAATTTTACTACAAAATCCATGTTAAACTTTGAAAAAGTGCTTCAAATCTACTGCTTTCTTTCAAGTGAGAATTTAAGAAAAATGTCTCAGATAGGATGGGATCATCACTAAAAATAAGAATTGATGAACTAACTCAGGACCAGTCCACTAATCAAGTCAGTAATTCAATAAATCACAAAAGGGAAAAAATTGCACATATGTACCTTATGCATTTTAACTTAAAACATTCAAATGTGCTTACCAATCTTCTGCTGTAAAACAAAAGCCAAGATTGGAATTTCTTATATAAACACATGTGCCAACGCAGACACTACAATTTCTAGAAGATTTCTTTTAAATTGAAGAGAACAGCTGAAACACCTGAAAAGCAATCAATGCCCAACTGTGAGATTTGTATGAACGTTCCAGGTTTTTCATTGTCTTCCTTACATCTAATTCCAAACAATTAAAAAAAAAAAAAAATCAACCAGCCTTTATCAACTCCTTCCCAAGTTTTCACAGAAGTAACTCTCCTTATACACTGAAATTTTATTGGTTTAGGTAATATTCAGTTAAATCATATAATTACAAGTAAAGCTGGCATACAACAACTAGTAGAAAGAGATCAAACTAAAGACCAGACTACTAGTCACTGGTTATTATTAAACATGACATGACCATCAATCAGTAGCCTTACAGAGGGACAAATGAGTCAGAGCTTCTACTATACCCTCAGTTGTCTTCTTAAACACTGCACACAGAAGACTCTGCAAGCATGCAATCATCTACGTGACCCAAAATACTTTAACGTAACCAATTTTTTAACTGCAATAGGCATATGATTTGAACTTTCCTTTCTAAATGGAGTGCTAACAAACTGTAATAAAATTTCTACACAGGTTTAAAAAACATTCTTAAACTGCAAAAGAATTTAACCAGAGAAAAGGAAAGAACCAAACTCAGTATTCCAGTTAAACAAAAATTTTATTGTATAATCTTATCAGCCTATCTCTGTGAATGTGATCTTTTTAAAATAAGGTTAAATTCCACTGAAAAACTTTTTTTTTATTTCATTCTTATACAGCAAATACTACTTGAAATATGTAGATACCAACTAAGATTTGATTACTGTATATTAGTTCAGTTCAGTTGCTTAGTCGCTTCCGACTCTTTGCAACCCCCCGCACGCAGCACGCCAGGCCTCCCTGTCCACCAACAACTCCCAGAGTTTACTCAAACTCATTTTCATTGAGTTGGTGATGCCATCCAGCCATCTCATCCTCTGTCTTCCTCTTCTCCTCCTGCCTTCAAACTTTCCCAGCATCAGGGTCAAATGAAACAGTTCTTCGCAACAAGTGGCCAAAGTATTGGAGTTTAAGCTTCAGCATCGGTCCTTCCAATGAATATTCAGGACTGATTTCCTTTAGGATGGACTGGTTGGATCTCCTTGCAGTCCAAGGGACTCTCAAGAGTCTTCTCCAACGCCACAGTTCAAAAGCATCAATTCTTTGGTGCTCAGGTTTCTTTATAGTCCAACTCTCACATCCATACACGACCACAGGAAAAACCACAGCCTTGACTAGACGGACCTTTGTTGGCAAACTCATGTCTCTGCTTTTGAATATGCTATCTAGATTGGTCATAACTTTCCTTCCAAGGAGCAAGCGTCTTTTAATTTCACGGCTGCAGTCACCATCTGCAGTGATTTTGGAGCCTCCCCAAAAAATAAAGTCTGTCATTGTTTCCCCATCTATTTGCCATGAAGTAATGGGACCAGATGCCATGATCTTAGTTTTCTGAATGTTGAGCTTTAAGCCAACTTTTTCACTCTCCTCTTTCACTTTCATCAAGAGGCTCTTTAGTTCTTCTCTTTCTGCTATAAGTATGGTGTCATCTGCATATCTGAGGTTATTGATATTTCTCCCAGCAATTTTGATTCCAGCTTGTGCTTCTTCTAGCCCAGCGTTTCTCATGATGTACTCTGCACAGAAGTTAAATAAACGTGGTGACAATATACAGCTTTGACATACTCCTTTCCCTATTTGGAACCAGTTTGTCGTTCCATGTCCAGTTCTAACTGTTGCTTCTTGATCTGCATATAGATTTCTCAAGAGGCAGGTCAGGTGGTCTGGTATTCCCATCTCTTTCAGAATTTTCTAGTTTATTGTAATCCACACAGTCAAAGGCTTTGGCATGGTCAATAAAGCAGAAGTAGATTTTTTTTGGAACTCTCTTGCCTTTTCCATGATCCAGTGGATGTTGGCAATTTGCTCTCTGGTTCCTCTGCCTTTTCTATCCAGCTTGAACATCTGGAAGTTCACGGTTCATGTACTATTGAAGCCTGGCTTGGAGAAGTTTGAGCATTCTTTTGCACTGCCTTTCTTTGGGACTGGAATGAAAACTGAACTTTTCCAGTCCTGTGGCCACTGCTGAGTTTTCCAAATTTGCTGGCATATTCAGTGCAGCACTTTCACAGCATCATTTTTCAGCATTTGAAATAGCTCAACTGGAATTCCATCACCTCCACTAGCTCTGCTTGTAGCGATGCTTCCTAAGGCCCACTTGACTTCACATTCCAGGATGTCTGGCTCTAGATGAGTGATCACACCATCATGATTATCTGGCTTGTAAAGTTCTTTTTTGTATAGTTCTTCTGTGTATTCTTGCCACCTCTTCTTAATATATTCTGCTTCTGTTAGGTCCATACCACTTCTGTCCTTTATTGTGCCCATCTTTGCATGAGAAGTTCCCTTGGTATCTCTAATTTTCTTGATGAGATCTCTAGTCTTTCTCATCTATTGTTTTCCTCTATTTCTTTGCACTGATCACTGAGGAAAGCTTTCTTATATACTGCATATAAAAATTAAAAATAAGTATTACAGAATTTGACCTGATGCTGGAAAATCAATTTTTGTTTTTATCATGCTTTGGCACAAGGTTTTATAGTGAGCTCCTAGGCACCTGAGCATATGTTCACTTATATGATTGCTTCCATAACTGCAAGCTGAATATATGATTAAAATCCAAGTCATTAGGTATGCAATCAATAGGAAAGAAAACCTAACAGTACCTACCAAGGCTCTCCAGAACTCATGAGTAGTAAGAGTCAGTAAAATGGATATGAACTCATTATTACTGAACTCCAGAATATATTTTAGTCTAACCTTATTCAAACATGGTGGGGGGCGGGTCCATTATTTAATTTACCGTGAGCGAGCACATTCGATTTAATACAGTTCTTTTTAAGTGCCAGGAGCATCAAAGTGCTTCTCATGGAGTCCAAAATAGACTCTTCTTTGTGGTGCCAACTGCTTCCAGAAATACGGCTTCTTTTACCAAAGAGATATAACACCAATTAAGTTTTTCCTAGACCCCTAATGTGTATTTGCCTTCTGTGTACTCACTGCACTAGCACTTCTATCTCTCTTGACATCCTTAGTGAAAAAAAAAAAAGACAGAAAGGTTTCTACTCTTTTTCTATTATTTCTGTAAGCAGAAGGGATTAAATTTAAAAATGATTTTCACTGATTAAAAGACTCCTGTTACCTCTCAATAATCACTGCTCTAGAATGTAGTAATTGTTATGGTTTACGACTCAACCTGACACTGGTTTTGATCCAAAATTTGACTTACCAAGAACTACTTGAAAGACTTGTTCAAATCAATCAGTCTCAACATGAAAATTACGAGCAATTCTCTGTAAGGTTAACCAGGTAACTCACAAGTTTATCCATTCCCTATACACTGGGAAATGATTAGGAATGTACAGAAAATAACTAGTACCCAGTGATATTAATGAACAATTTTTCTCTTAACAAATGAGATTTAAGTTTAGGTACTTCCCTGCCCACTAGTTTCTCTAGCATTATCATGTAAGAAGGTGTCTATAATAAATTCAGTGGAAATAAATACTTAAGATTATTAATGTGAATTTAGGTAAAATATGGGCTTCCCTGGTAGCTCAGGTGGTAAAGAATCTACCTGCAATGCAGGAGACCCCGGTTCTATTCCTGGGTCAGGAAGATCCCCTGGAGAAGGGAGAGGCTACCCACTCCAGTATTCCTGGGCTTCCCTTATGGCTCAGCTGGTAAAGAATGCACCTGCAATGAGGGAGACCTGGCTTTGACCCTGGGTTGGGAAGATCCCCTGGAGAAGGAAAAGGCTACCCACTCCAGTTTTCTGGCCTGGAGAATTCCATGGACTGTATAATCCATGAGGTCACAAAGAGTCGAATACCACTGAGCAACTTTCACTAGATAAAATATATTTTACCTGTTAAGAGATCTGGCCTTTAATCAATTTTCTCCCTTGTGCAAGCCAAAGTAATAAAAACCGTGCTTTGGATAACAACAACAAAAAGAGACAAAATTAGCCTTTGACATTATATAATTTTTCATCAATCCTTTTAAAATATAAAATCTCTGTGAGACTACCAGAAGTTAACATTATCAAGGAAATTATCCTTTCCCAATTTTATGTAATAGGAAAAGTAGTTAATAATATGATGTGCCAATCTATTCTGGTGCTTTATTTACATTAATTTCTTTTAACTATCACAGTAACCCTGTAATATTACTTAAATTATCCCCATTTTATATATCTAAAGAAATAAAAACTTTAAAACTTGCTCAAGGTTACAGCAGAAGAGGCAGCTGGAACCCAAGTAGTGTAAGACCCCACCAAGTTCATTGCTCTGAACTAACATATCCAGAATAGGGTTTAACACATTGCTTCACTCAATAAATATGAATTGGCTGGGTGCTTAATGGGCTTCTCAGATGGCGCTAGTGGTAAAGAACCCGCCTACCAATGGAGGAGACCAAAGAGATGTGGATTGGATCCCTGGGTTGGGAAGAACCCCTGAAGGAAGGCACCGCAACCCACTCCAGTATCCTTGCCTGGAGAATCCCATGGACAGAGGATCCTGGTGGGCTACAGTTGATGGGGTCGCAAAGAGTCAGACACAACTGAAATGACTTGGCATGCACGCACAGATGCTTAATAGATTTCCTTTCTTCTAGGAGTTATAAAAATCAGCTTTTAAGAAATAAGGCACATACCAATCCTTTTCCTTTCCTTATTCTACTTTTACCTAGAGAATATAGTCCCTACACTATGTTGTCCTTATTTTCATATACATCGTTTATGTAGCATCTTCCAATTTGTTTCTAATTAGTTTAAGTATGAAACTAGGAAAACTTGCAGACAAACGATGTCTCCCTGTTCTTGTTTTAAAATTCCATTTCCTTGGAGGACCTAGATCTAAGAAGGAAGATTCACATAAGTGTTGGACAGGACAAAAAGGAGAGCAGTTTAAAAAAAAGTCACTCTCTAGAGTAACTTATAAAGAAGAGGCAATGCAAAATTAGAGCATACCTCAGGTAGCATTCTTTCTGCTAAGTTCTATTAATAAAAGATTCTATTAGCAACTGTATATAACTTTAGTTATCTAATTTGATTTTCATGAAAGACTTATGACTTGGTAGTTAGAAAGTACTCTGCCCATTTTTACAAATAAGGAAAATAGTCAAAATGTTAATGAATTTGCCTAAATTCTTATAGTTAGCAAGCCTTATCATTTCCAAAAGCAGGAGGGGAACATTAAAAATCAAAGCCTATAGCTCCAAGGCTCTTCACAGAAAACAGCCAGAAGTAGATTTGAGAAATAGAATTATTATTTCAGCGCGTTACTACAGCTTAACAGACATAGTCCCTAAGAATATCTAATACAGAGTATGATCAAGGGCAGGATTAGGATCCAATTTCATTTTGCTCTAAAGCAGAGGTTCTCCTAGTGTGGTCTGTGGAATCTTTAAAGGGGGCTGGTACTTGTGTTAGCTGCTCAGTCGTGTCAGACTGTGTGTGACCCCATGGACTGTGGCCTGCCAGGCTCCTTTGTCCATGTCCATGAAATTCTTCAGGCAAGAACACTGGAGTGAGTCGCCATTCCCTTCTCCAGAGGATCTTCCCAACCTAGGGATCAAACCCAGGTCTCCTGCATAGAAGACAGATTCTTTATCGTCTGAGCCACCAGGGGGGAGTTCTTAAGGTCAAAAGTATTTTTACAATAATACTAAAAACATATTTGCCTTTTTAGCTTTTCTCTCATGAGTATAAAGTGGAGTTTTTCAGATTACATTTCATATAATATTGCAATAGACTGAAGTATAAAAGATATGAAAAGCTGGCTGTCTTCTACTGAGATAGACATTAAAGAGATTTGCAAATATGAAAACAATGCTACTCTTCTCACTGTATTTTTTGAAAATAGTTTTCATTTATTTGCAACCCTTGTTATCTTTAAGTAAATTACTGTAAAAATTAAAGAATTTTTTAATACTGAGACCAAAAAGGTTGAAAGCCACTGGTCTAAAAAGCTATGTTCAACCAATCCTGAAATCTAAAATCTGGTCTTCTAAACTGATTTACTCACCAAGATAAGTGAGCTATGTAAATGGAAAGTTCCTGAGTTTCACGCTATTAAAAACTCTAACAGAAACATTTAAAAATTCTTTGTGTCTCTACCTACCCTCATCACACTCATATGCCCCAAAAAGTGCTGCATTAAGTCATATTTCTTCATTGTACATTTCTAAATCAACACTATACTTTATACCTAACTTACATACAAGTTTCTATAATACCACATCACCTCAAAATAAACTGAACAGGAATGTTAGCCCACATAACTCAAAAGGTCAGATTTTGTCACATGGTGACAAATAATGACCTCACTAACATAAAGATATTCTGTAAGGCTCAGCTAATCATTCACTCTTCCAACCATCTCCTAACTTCAAAAGAAGGGAAGTTAAAAAAGCATTTTAGGAAAAGAATCATGTAAAATACACATTTTGATATTTAGAATGTCACATTCTTACGGCTATTAGAAAAATAAAACTTCCACTCCTTAAAAAAAAAAAAAAAATCACACATTTTTAAATTACCAAAAATGTATTGTTTTTGCATGTTTTATATGTTTTTATATGAAGTACAAATTTCACAAAATCATCTACTTTTATCCATGATTCACTGAGAATGTTGTTATCATACTTGGCACAAGATAAATATGAATTTGTTTTTGATGTTTAAAAAAAGGAAAACTGTGTAGGCAACCTTCTAGCCTCTCTCTCCAATAAACATCTGAACTAGATAACTGAATGTGTTATCTTGTCATTCCATAACTTGTGATACAGTAATAGCTTCACTTTTTTTTTTAAACTAACACTTCATTAAAGCTTTCATAAGACAAATTCTACTGGATAGTGGCCAACTTTCCTCAGCAACACTGGCATTAAAAATGCCAGCACCTTCCAATCTTCTGGTAGTTGTTCTTTGGGGAAGAAAGGGCTGATTGGGGGAAAAACACTCTTACAAAGTGGTCATTTAGTTTTAAAGATAACAGAAAATATCCCCCAGAAGGATCTTGCTAAGAATGAATCATGTATCAGTTGATCTCAAATTTTAAAAACTATCAGAAAAGCCTTCTTGCGATTTTTGAGGAAAAAAAAAATTAATCCTCTATACCACATTACTTGCTAAATGGAAAATTAGAAATTGCTCACATACCAATACTAAGAGGGAGGGCGCATAAACAACCAGTCAATTAACAACCACACTTAATTTACTTTATAAGATCTATAGTAGAGGCTAGGGTGTAAGAGTTCAATCAAAACATTCAGAAGAAAACTTGCACCTGACTAACCCCCATAGCTACAATGTTGGTATTTTCCACAAGGTTTTCTCCTGAGCATTTTCTAGTCTACTAATTCTCCTTATTTAGGAAATCTTTACATATTAGAAACAAGAAAAGTAAGGAACTAAATTAGATGAACACAACTGAAGAACAAAGATGGTAAAATGTACCTTTTTAAAAAAGTAACCAAAAAAAGGTTACCTATAAGGACACAGAAAAATATTTTAAACTGACAATTCCTAAGTATCTCCTTTAGGTGAAATTAAATGGATTCCAGTTAAAGATTCTAGACAATAAGGGCCTAGATCCTCTCTTCTTTGCTTCGTTACTGCTTACTACCTATTCAGTCAGTCAAAATCTCAAAAGCTAAGAGGTAACATATTCTATAATTAACAACTGTGGTAAAATGTTAACTACATACAAGTTTGGCTCTGGTTAATGAAGGGTTTATAGCATGTCCACTTGGTGAAAGGGAGCGTAAGCCTCACTCAAGTTCAAATCTTTTTTCCTTCATATAGACATTAAGGAGAGTGAGAAGTAGAACGCTGAGAAAACCAATCTTAGTTTTTGCCTGGAAGAAAGGAATTAACAAGAATGTGAGATATACATTAGAATGTATATATATGTGCCTAGCACACAGTAGGTATTCAACAAATGTAAAGAAAGAAAGTGAAAGCAACCCTGTCGGACTCTTTGCAACCCCACAGACTGCAGTCTGTCAGACTCCTCTGTCCATGGAATTCTCTAGGCCAGAATACTGGAGTGGGTTGCTGTTTCCTTCTCCAGGGGATCTTCCCAACCCAGGGAATGAACCCAGACCTCCCGCACTGCAGGCAGGTTCTTTACCATCTGAGCCACCAGGAATGTTAACTTTCTCCCAAATTATGAGCAGCAAATATACACACTATATATAAAATTGCTGGCTATACACCAATGACCTACTTTCCTCAATCACAGTCAAAATGAGAGATTAAATAACTTTTATGGGGTAATGTCGGGGCAAGATGGTAAAATAACTTCTAAGAAAATATTCTTAATTTCAAATAATTACCCTGCAAACAGAATTGCCCACTAGGCAATTCTTATGTGAAGAGTATCACGACAGAGCAAATAGTTCTGTGAAAAGTCTATCTTTTTGTACATGTATAAGAACTGTTGAGTGAAAATTCATCACTGGGGCCAATAGGCATGAAAGGGTTTTGTGTACTGACCCCATTTCTGTATAGCCACATCTCCAGAGACCACATAACAACATCCTGGTTTTCTTTCTACCTCTCTGGCCACTCCTCTGTTGGAGTGGGCAGCCAGATGGCTGGCTGCCTCCCTGCCTCTCTCTCTCACATGTACCCATCAGTCTCTCTCACTCACTCACACACATATACAGTACAGCCATTAAGCACTGAACTCTTTAGGCCCAAGTATATTTCTTCTTACTATACTGCAGACTCATGTGTGACCCCACAGACTGTAGCCCACCAGGGTCCTCTGTCCACAGGATTCTCCAGGCAAGAATACTGGGTTGCCATGCTCTTCTCCAGGGGATCTCCTCCACCCAGGGATCAAACCTACGTCTCCTGCATTGGGAGGCAGTCTCAGACATACAAGCAACTACTTAGGTGTCTCAGTAATGAAGTTAGGCTTCATTCCTCAGGAGGGAGAAGAAAAAAATGTCAAACTCCTCACCAAGAGAATGCACTGTCTTTGTAGATAGGCCTAAGGATTAGACTTTTTACAGATTTTCAAACTTACTGTGGTTCTGAATGGGCACCGAGAACTGAAACCATCTGCACCCAGAGTTTACAGTCCACATTAACATCACATTCAGCGGTCTTCAACAACACACTTTACTATTCCAGGAAACTCTTGCCCAAGCAGATAAGAATTGCAAATAACTTCATTGTTCATTCCAGGAACTTCACCAAAACCCCGTATAAAACATCAGACTGTTCAACTTTTCAATAAATAGTAGCAAATGATTGTTTACTTTCCAAGATTCTGGAAAAAAAAAATCTCACCTCAAAACCCTTGCTTTACTATGTCTATCAATCCTAAACTATTACATCATGACCTCTACTAATTCTAAGCAAGCTCCTACACTGAAATACCTGCATTAAAGATTTCAAATCTTCAATAAATATTCCAACTTCATTCTCCTTCCTAACTCTGCAGTTCTTTTCACCCATACACACACCCCTCTTGTCCCAACAGATTCTACCAACTCAAGAAAGGTGGTGTCCTCCTTTACCATCACAAGCAACAAACTCACCAGGTTACTTTGGGTAGTATTTCCTAGGAACCAACATTCCATGGCACTACCAGATAGTTTCTCAAATGTCTGTTAAAATTCGGTTCAGCAAGGCTAGTTTCAAGTACTATGAGGAAAACATGAATAGCTATACAAAACGGTGTAAGAAATCAGCACCCTGTATTAGGCAACACAAGCTGACACTACTGGTTCCAGTCTCTAAATGAGTTAAATCTAATTTCTAAATAAAATGAAATAAAGAGATTACCGACATCAAAGGGGCCATAAAACCAGTGAAGAGTTCTAAGGAAGATAGATGATAAATCACAGAGAGGTTTAATAATCTAAATAGGAATCAAAGGAGAAATAGGAAGGGGTAAAAACTAAATATATGAATAATCCACAATGCTAAACATCTGGAAGAAAAAATACTGCTAAATATATAACAGTATAACAGTGAAAAGAAACTTTAAGAGTCTTCATTTCTGTAAAACTTTTAAACCATGATTCAGAATTAAGATACAATGAAATGCTTAATGTATTTTCTAGAAAGTCGAAACTTCATATCCACCAAGAGTAAAAGTCTAAAGATTTCTTCTACTATAAATCATTTAAAGTACCAATAAGGTTACAGGCATGCTTACACAGGCATGAAACAAAAGGTTAAGCATTTAAAATGACTGAATAATTGGGAGGAACTGAAGAATTCAAACTTCTAAGATCTAAGTGTGAAAAAGGAAATCACAAGTACTAGAAGAAAATATGGATGAATTCCTTCACAACCTTGGAATGGTGAAGACTTTTCTAACTATATTTCAAAATCCAGAAACACTAAAAAACTACCATATAAAAAAGGAAAAATCTGCATGAAAAAAATCAGAGAATCTATACATAAACACTTGCAACCCATATCACAAAAAGGGCTAATCTCCCTACAGGGAACTAGATTCCATATGGAATCTAGAAAGATGGTACTGGTGAATTTATTTGCAAGGCATCAATGGAGAAACAAATACAGAGAACAGACTTATGGACACTGTGAGAAGGAAGAGGATGAGATGTATGGAGCAAATAACATGGAAACTTACATTACCATATGTAAAATAGATAGCCAATGGGAATTCAATTTGTCTCAGGGAATTCAAACAGGGGCTCTGTATCAACCTAGAGGAGGGGGATGGGAAGGGAAATGGGAGGGAGGTTCAAGAGAGAGGGCTATATGTGTACCTATGGCTGATTCATGTTGATGTCTGACAGAAAACGAAATTCTGTAAAGCAATTATCCTTCAATTAAAAATAAATTTAATTTTTCTTAAAAAGTGCTAATACCCTTAGAGAGAACTCCTGAAATTAACAAGAAAAAGGCCAACAACCAAACAGAATAAAGAACATGAACATTAACAGAAAGAAAAAATAAGTTAAATGCCCATTATACATATTAAAAAAATGTCATTGATGATGAGACAAACACCACAGTGTGAGTTATACCAGTTCTTAAAAAAAACTTTTTAGATACATCTAACAGAATTACAGAAACACCTATCTGTACTTTTTAATAAATGTTTTATAATAGTTTTAGATTTACAGAAAATTTTCAAAGATAGTACGGAGTCTCCCTACACCACACATTTAGCTTCTGCCGTTAAGATCTTGTATTACCATGGTTTGTCACAAGTAATGAACCAAAACTGACATATTATAATTAACTAAAGTCTTTATTTAGATTTTATTAGTTTTTATCTAATGTTCTTTTGCTGTTCCAGGATCCCATGCAGTATACCACATTATAGTATAATCACCTTCTCAGGCTACTTTAGGCAGTGACAGTTTCTCAGACTTTCCCAGTTTTGGTGACCCTGACAGTTTTCAAGAGTCCTGTTCAGTTATTTTGTGGAATACCCCTCAATTGAGATTTGTCTGATGCTTTCCTCATGATTAGCCTGGGTTATAATTTGGGGGAGGAAGACCACAGAGGTGAAGTGCTATTCTCAACACACTATATTATTAATGTAATTTATGACTGCTGAAGTTAACTCTCTCACCCTATTCAGGCTGCTGTAACAGAATACTTTAGACTAGGTGGCTTATAAACCACAGAAATTTATTTTCTCACAGTTCTACAGGCTGGGAAGTCCAAGACCAAGGCTACTGCATAGTCAGTATTTGGTGAGAGCCCACTTTCTAGCTCACAGAACTGCTGTCTTCTCATTGTGTCTTCACAGAACAAGGGATCTCGTAGATTTCTTACCACTAATTCCATTCATGAGGGCTCCACCCTCATGGCATAAGCATCTCCTAAGGGTCCCACCTCCAAATACCATTACACTGGGGATTAGGTTTCAACATAGGAATTTTAGGGAAATACTTGCTCTTAGACTATGTTGCTATTGTTATTGTTCAGTCACCAAGTCTTGCAAGTCTCACTAAGTCTTTGCAACCGCATGGACTGCAGCACCCCAGGCTTCCCAATCCTTCACAATCTCCCGGACTTTGCTCAACTCATGTCCATTGAGTCGGTGATGCCATCCAGCTATTTCATCCTCTGTCACCCTCTTCTTCTATTCTCAGTCTTTCTCAAGATCAGGGTCTTTCCAATGAGTCAGTTCTTCACAACAGGTGGCCAAAGTATTCGAGCGTCAGCATCATCCTTCCAAAGACTATTCAGGACTGATTTCCTTTAGGATTGACTGGTTTTTGAGTCTTCTCCAACATCACAGTTCAAAAGCATCAGTTCTTCAGTGCTAAGCCTTCCTTATGGTCCAACTCTCACATCTATACACAACTATAGGAAAAACTGTAGCTTTGACTATACAGACCCTTGTTGGCTAAGTGATATTTCTGCATTTTAATATGCCATCTAGCTTTGTCATAGCTTTCCTTCCAAGGAGAGAGCATCTTTCAAATTCATGGCTGCAGTCACCATCCAGTTATTTTGGGAGTCCAAGAAAATCTGCTACTGTTTCCACTTTTCCCCCAACTACTTGTCATGAAGTAATGCGACTGGATGCCATGATGTTAGTTTGTTGAATGCTCTTGGATTATAAATTATCCATTTGCTTATGAAAATAGTAAGCATATGTTATTCATTTGGCAAAATAATGGCAGAAAATAGGAAACAACACAAAGATCCCCACAGAACTGAGTGACCGTATAGCCAATAGAAGTACAACCACCATTAAAAATAAAGGAAGATCTTTATATATGAAAAAAGCCTCCAAACTAAAATATATATTTATTTACATTTGCAAAAAAACACTTGAAATGAAACATAAGCAGGATACTAAAAGAAATGTTTGCCTATAAAAGGTGTGTGAGGAAAAACAAGAAGAAAGCAAAAGAGGAAACAAAACTTCTGTGTGTCTCTATACATACTTCTAGGTTTCTAATCGCATTGGGTGCATGCTAAGTAAGATGCTTCAGTTGTGTCTGACTCTGTACCACCCTGCCAACTGCAGCCTGCCAGGCTCCTGTGTCCATGGGGATACTCCAGGCAAGAATCCTAGAGTGGGTTGTGGTGCCCTCCCCTCCAAGGGATCTTCCCAACGCAGGGACAGAAATCGCATCTGTTACGTCTAACCTGCATTGGCAAGCAGGTTTTTTACCACAAGCACCACCTGGGAAGCTCCATAATCACATTACTTACTCCAAAAAAATTTAAATATTGAAAATAATTTTTAATGCCTGCAACTGTTAAAAAAAAAAAAAAGATTTGAAGGGTTCAAATAGAAAGAATGAGGAAGGGAGAGAATCATTTCTGAAGAGTAAGTATATTATGAGATAAGATAGCTCCCACTTAGGGACAATTATGTACCAAAAATTCATTGCAAGCTTTAATAAAAAAAAGATGCTGAAATGTACTATACCTGCTGCTGCTGCTAAGTCGCTTCAGTCGTGTCTGACTCTATGCTACCCCATAGACGGCAGCCCACCAAGCTCCCCCATCCCTGGGACTCTCCAGGCAAGAACACTGGAGTGGGTTGCCATTTCCTTCTCCACTATACCTGCTAAAATTACCCTATTCTCAAAACATAACTGTATTACTATTAGACAAATAATTATAGTGCTGTAAAATCACCTTCGTTATTAGCACGAAGATAAAGTCTAAAGAACTACAAAATCATCTGTATAAGCACAATATTTGTGTTATTGACTTGTAAGCTGATACTTAAGGTTAATTAAAAGTATCTCTTATTTCTACAAGCTATAAATTTACTACTTTTTTCTATTTCCCCAAGAAAATGATGAAACCAATTTCTAACATACAGGAACATATTCTCATTGGAAGATAAAAATGGCAGGGGTCTGCAAATAAAAACCCACATCCAAGTGCTCCTAACAGCCAGTAAAATAATTTTCATGTGTCTGAGGTGAACCAAAGCAGAGAACAAGGGCACAGGGAGCTCTTTTCAAGTAGGAAAGCAATCCTCTTAAGGCCTCCATCACAAAAAGCTGCCCATTCAACACTCAGAAGTAGCTCACTTGCAGCTATTCACAAAACTTTCCCAAAACTCACAGTAGAAAAGATTATATTATGGCTAAACATATTCCACTGGTGAATAAAATCCAAACTCCTTGCTGGTGTATCTCCCTCTCTGATCTCATCTTCTACCACTATGCCCATAAGCAACCTCTATTTCTTTGTTCCTATTAAACTACAAGTGGTTGATAGAGAATATATTCTTTTAAAATAATGCTTAGTCTTTATTCATACCTCCTTTTCACCCACTTCTTTTATCCGAGAATGCTTCCCTTTTCTGTTTGGAGAGCTAATTATCTTTAGCATTTCCTCTGAGAAATCTACCTAATACCCTTGGCTGAAAGTCATTCCTTCATTCTCTTCAGGTTAACTATTTAAGTCCACCTTAGTAAGAGCATGTAATGGATAAAATCTATCATAAGTTATGTAAGTTTTACTGAGATGCTCTTTACATGGCATAATCTGGACTAAGTAAATAGAAGTCTATCCTGATTCCTAATACAACTATTATTAGATGTGTTGACCTATTTAGGGTTAAAATTTTATAGCAGAGAAGACCAGTTTTGAAAAATGGAGACAACTATATCTACTTTTTTTTTTTGGCCTGTCATTTACAAAAGTAGAACAAGAATACATATATAATATCAAAATTATTGGGAGAAAATATTCAGTATCTTGCCATACCAGGCAGGAAGATATAACATGGTGAAAAGTTAAAATAAGCTGGCATTAATTAGTACAAGAATACATGGACCACCAAAACATAAGATCACCAAAATGAATTCTCTGACTTTAGAAAAGAAAAACAGCTTTATATGTAATTTGATACAAAGAAAATATCACAAAATAACAACTCTAGTCAAAGCTATGATTTTTCCAGTAGTCATGTATGGATGTGAGAGTTGGACACCAAAGAACAGATGCTTTTGAACTGTGGTGTTGGAGAAGACTCTTGAGAGTCCCTTGGACTGCAAGAAGATCCAACCAGTCCATCTTAAAGGAGAGCAGTCCTGGGTGTTCATTGGAAGGACTGATGCTGAAGCTGAAGCTCCAATACTTTGGCCACCTGATGCGAAGAGCTGACTCATCTGAAAAGACCCTGATGCTGGGAAAGATTGAGGGCAGGAGAAGGGGATGACAACAGAGGATGAGATGGTTGGATGGCATCACTGACTCTATGGACATGAGACTGAGTAAAGTCTGGGAGTTGGCGATGCACAGGGAGGCCTGGTGTGCTGCAGTCCATGCGGTCGCAAAAAGTCAGCTACGACTGAGCGACTGAACTGAACAACAACAAAGCTGTAAGGATTTAGGGAATGCTAATAGTCACCTCCCCAGCAGTTTGAGGGGACAATACAGAGGGAAGGAAAAAACAACAAAAGCCAACATCCTAGCAATCAAAGAAATTCAAATAAAATGGTTACCTTTCGATAAGCAAATTATCAGAAGCAAATATTTTTAAATATTAGTGTCACTGAAAATAGACGTGGTAATTATTGGCGGCACTGGTACAACAGGCATTACCAGAAAAGACTCACAGGCTTCAAGTGGGAAGTTCATGTCTGTATATCCACTCATCCTAAGGAAATGTAAAACGGGGGTGGTGCGTCACATGCTGGAGTCTGTCCTTGCACAATGTAAAATAGTGAAACTTCTAAAGTGATAATTTAATAATTATCAACCAGTATGAAATGTTTAAATTCTTTTGATTAACTGATGATTGACCACTAAAAATTATAGCCGTAAGAATTAGTATTACCATAAAAACTTACATTATAAAAAGGATCCTGGGCAAAAATATTTAACTCCAAATATGAAAAAAGACAAAAGGACTATTTGAAGATGATAACCACTGTAAGGAATTTAAAGTCTTTTTTTTACATTATTTTATGTTCTTATATTTAAAAGATTTTCAACACATAATAATTGAGACTATAAAGGCAGGAAACAGTAAGACACTGGAAAGAAACTAAAATTATTGAACAAGGTGAGCATTAGACTGGGGTGGTTCCAATGCTTTGGTAGTCTACGTCAGCAGACTAAAACCTAAGCCAGACTCAATACACTTGTATCTGAGAAAATTAAACTTAAGAACAACCAACCAACTAGGCTTCCTAAATAAGGCAATCACTTAAGCTATAGCCAGTCAAGTTAATTTCCTTTCTTTGCTTCCATGTCTTCTCTATAAAAACCTCCACCCTCCTCCTATTGGTGGAGCACTCCTAACCACTTGTGGCTTGGTACTGCCTGATTCAAATCAAGGTATGCTCAAATAAAGTTGAAAATTTTTAATGTGCCTCAATTTACTGGTTTTTGTTTGGCTGGGTTTTTTTTTTTTTTTTTTTGGCTGCACTGCATGGCAAGCAGGATCTTAGTTCCCCAACCAAGGATCAAAGCCATGCCCACTGCAGTGTAGTCTTAAACCACTGGACCATCAGGGAAGTCCCCTCAGTTTACCTTTTAACCAAACAAACTAAAAAGCAAGATGAAAACATTCACTAAAGTAAATAAAATAACTGGAACAGAAGACTTTTGTACATCAACCTAAGAAAACCTTCCCCCAAACACAATTAAACTAGGAAATATAAAATAGAATAAAAGGAAAAAAATAAGATGGAATGATGAAAATTTTTAATCACTTTGTCTTTAACTTATATGAGTGGTTCCTCCCCTTGACACTACACTAATGACTCTCAAATTCAAGAATTACTTGAAATATTCTTTAAAAACCCAAACCCAGAGTATCCCAATTTAGTTGCTCTAGGACAGAGCTTGAAATTTTACACACACACACTGAGGCTTCTAGTTTTGTTGTTTTTAATCAACAAGTGTGCTTCTGAAGTTCAGGTAAAGGCCACTGACCTACAAATAAGAGAATAAAAACACAGTAAACAGCAAAAATCTAAGCAGATTTTATGACGACGGAAAAATGCAAAACTAGTTTCTTTTTTTGATGGGTAAGTTGTATTAGCTGTTATTCTATTTTGACTTCAGAAAATCTGAGTCACACATAAAACTCATTAAGAAGGAAAGCATATATACACTGTCTAGACTATTAAGAATAAATGGTATAGCACAGAAACAGGGCAAATGGTTACAAGAAAAATCTGGTTGGCCCTAAGGAAAAGCTTATCAATGTGCTCATCAGGAAGATTATGACAGTTTTATTCCTAACGGTCATTAGATAAGAAACAACAATGAATATCCTGCTTTAGTCCACTAGTCTATGCTACTCTCCTCCTGCCAATACACATAAAGGGTGCAACATACACCCATTAGTAAACTTAACTCACTAACACACTGATTCTCAAATTCGGTGGGAGGCATATTAGAAAATCCACGGGGTATATCTATAGTTTAAAAAGCCAGAGATGATTTTGACTCAATTATCCTAGACATTCATCAACCTGAAGCAATGGCTCTGCAAAGCAATTCCATTATCAAAATCAAGTTTTTCCCAGAGTAATAATAATAATGCAGAGTAATAAAAATAATTGCTAACTGAGTACTCACTAGGTGCAAGGTACTTTGCAAAGTCTTCTATACATACCATTTAATTTCTATAACCCTATAAAGTAGGGTCTGTCATTCTCAATTTTACAAAAGAAAATGACCCTGAAGAGTTTAAGTAACTAGCTCAAGATCATATAGTTATTAGTTATTACTGAAGTAGTCTTTATGGGAAAAAAAAAAACTATAATCAAGTCTAAACTTTACATAATAGAAATGAGTTGTAGAGTTTTTTTCCCAAAAAATTATAGCTAAAAGTTAAAAGCCATTTTATAGCTTCCTGGAAAAAAAAAGGGTCAGAGGAAAACAGAAATGTAAATAATATCTGGAGAAGGAATGGCAAAAATCCATGTTCACAAACTTACAGGCAAAAATTACTGAAAAATACAATGCTAACTTCTGTTTCTGGAGTGATAAAATGTAGGTATATATCATCTTGAAAATTTAACTGATAAAAACATTTTCAGCATTTTACGGCCATATAATAAACTGAGGAATACGAAAAAGCATAAAATCTTACAAATTGTGAAAACTTGTTTTTTTTTTAAATGTCACATATTATCAAGCTATAATCTGATTTCTCAAATCTCGTATTTATAACACTATATCAAAGATATAATTTAAAACTCAATTTTAAAAACCTCAATGAAATGTCTAATTTTAAAAGTTGAGAATAAAAGCAGTTTTTATTTAAGTACAGTAATTTCAATGAGAAGTGTGTATATATATATATATATATATATATAAAAACTGTAAGGTTAACAGGAATGACATTAAATGCACTGTTCTGAGTGCAATTCTGTATTTTAATGAATTTAAGTCTAGTACTCTACAGCTAAACAGTTAGATTAAGGACAAAATTTTATCCAAATCTTGATATTAACCAATGTTTTTAGACCTTTAAAAATAGTTATTTTATTCACATGGGCTTCCCAGGTGGTAAAGTGGTAAAGAATTCGCCTGCCAATGCAGGAGAATCAGGAGGCATGGATTAAATCTTTGGTTCGGAAGATCCCCTGGAGGAGGAAATGGCAACCTACTCCAATATTCTTGCCTGGAAAACCCCATGAACAGAGCTTGGCGGGCTACAGTCCATGGGGTGGCAAAGAGCAGGACACAACTGACCACGCACACACACATTTTATTTACATATAGATATTGTAATTGATCTAATTTGTCTAAAAGAAAAATCTTTGAAGATTACATCTCTTATCTTCTCATTTGCATATATCTCACATGTAATTTAAAAGGTCCAATAATACCAAGTTATTGCCCCTCCAAATTGGCCTACTAACTGCTTCCAGATTACTCTCATAAAAACACAGCATACACGAAACACAGGCTCTTTATTTTCTACTGTATCAAAATTACTTGACTATATCTAGGCCATAACTAATCTGACTCTAATTTACTAATTCAATGGTTTTTTCTAATTCCATCACTTCATTCACTCAATCAAGCAATACATAATATGGGGGAAATACCAAAATTTAAAAAGCATGGTCCCTGTGGTGCACAAAGCAGTCAAAAGGGTAAAGAATTGTAAATAATTAATTACAACACAATGTATTAAGTTCCACACAGGGTGCTAAGTCACTTCACTTGTGTCCAACCCTTTGAGACCCTATGGACTGTACCCCGCCAGGCTCCTCTGTCTTTGGGGATTCTCCAGGCAAGAATACTGGAGTGGGTTGCCACACTCTTCTTCAGGGGATCTTCCCGACCCAGGGACTGACCCTCTGCCCTTGCTGCTACTGCTGCTAAGTCACTTCAGTCGTGTCCAACTCTGTGTGACCCCATGGATGGCAGCCCACCAGGCTCCCCCGTCACTGGGATTGTCCAGGCAAGAACACTGGAGTGGGTTGCCACGTCCTTCTCCAATGCATGAAAGTGAAAAGTGAAGTGAGGACACTCAGTCGTGTCCGACTCTTAAGTGATTCCATGGACCGCAGCCTACCAGGCTCCTCCGTCCATGGGATTTTCCAAGCAAGAGTACTGGAGTGAGGTGCCATTGCCTTCTCCGGAACCTCTGCTCTTAAATCTCCTCTATTGGTAAGCATACTATAGCAGGATCACGGTAACTCTGCCAGAATGAATCAAAGACAACTTCGAGGAAGTAACATTGTCCTCAAAAAAACGAATTTCTCTCCAAGTGTCACAGCGCTGTAATATCTACGTGCCAGTTTCCTCATCTTTGTATCCTAGCACTAACCACAGTGGTAGTACAGGGCAGACATGTACTTCAGACATGGATGAAGAGATGAATGGATGGATTTCATTAACGATGAAACTATCACAATAAAATTTGGTACATGCTCAAATAAGGTGAACTAATTTTAACACTTTAAGAAAATTACAGACAACTTTCCATTATCCCAATGTCATGGATCTATAAATCCATCTCCTTACATACAGTGTTCAATATCATGTTACAGCAGAACACAGCATTATTTACAATAGGCACCCCACCTATTAGATTTACTGATAGACATCTACTGATTTTCCAAGTTGGCCAAAAGAGAGGAAAACAGGCTAGGAAAGGTAAGCTGCATCTCAGATATATTTAATATATTTTTCTGGTCCTTAACAGTTTCTCTTTTCAGGTCAAATATTTTGCAGATATCAAACTGACTGCCACTAAAAATTTGGGAGCAAAACAATGACAAAGAATTCATGAATGACAGTAAAAATTCTTGGCTTAATTTTGTAAGTATCTCACAGAAATCTTTTTTTTTAAAGTCAGTCTAACAGGTCCTCTCCCCAGCAGTTCAAAGAAATTGCCAACACTGTAAGCTGAATGCTAGTAAATTATACTAGGTTTTCTATCGTAGGCTGATTTTACTTCATAGATACTATAAAGCACATTTTAAGATACCATCAACCTACTGTTTATCTTCATCATTTCAAATGCAAAGTGTCACACTTCGTTTACAAAATACATCTAAAATACTTTTTCCATTTAAAAGATTAAGCAGAAACTACACATTCAAAATTCAAAGAACTGTTTTTTCTTCACCTATGTGAAAGGGGACAACTTTTAAAATAGATAAAATACTCTAAAGAGTATAAGTATTTTATAAGCTGGATTTAACTTATATGTCTTTTTTCTATAATATAGCAATATATTCATTACAATTACAATTATAAAAGCCATATAAATGTCATGTCATGATGCTCTAATTTTTATTAAAACTACAGAACAGTAATAAAGATTCAAAATGTAATGCCCTATAAATATTCAGTATTAGACAATAACAAAGAAAATATCAGGGCTAAAATTGTGTTCATAGAAAATTTTTTTATATTAAGTAACATCATTATCTTCACTTTTGAATGTCTATCTCAGTAGCCATTGTTCACAATATTGCAGTGTTTTAGCTAGCACTATTTCACCAATAGAGGAGAAAAATACTGCTGAAAATAAGAGAAAAAACAAAGGCATTGACAGAGTAAATTTTCCATGCCTTCTCTTTTCACCATAATCATAGGACTAAACCGGTAAATGAAAACTAAATATATCAACACTTATATACTTTTAAATTTCCTTAGTCAACACAGCTATTTTGTGCTACAAAAATTAATTTTTCTGTTGGTAAAACCAATGACTTATTAGAACAAGACTGCTGGTGTACAAAGCTACCACTACCACACTGAATCGCTATAATACACTGAATTAATTATTCTAATTTCATCTTTCCTTACTATGTATCTTTTTGCCTTTTCATTACTATGTATCGCTTCTTTTTTCTTCAGGTAATCAGACTCATTTGGCAAGCTGCACTATTTCAAATATCTAACACTAAAAGTGATTTTAATGGACCTGAATCCAAAGATGAGAATACACTACACATTTTATAGAAGCTCCTTTTAGTAACAGGCAAATCAGAACAAGACAATTTTTTTTAACAAGAATTTAATTCTCCATATATTTTTTTTTTTTTTTACTGATTGTAAAGGTCAGGTGAAAATATGAAAGACATAGAAATGTATTTTTATTCATCTGGAAGTCCCACTACCCAGATCTTTGTTGACTTTTTGGTAGATTTCCTTCTAGTGAGGATAAAACTTCACGTAACTAATTAGACACTAATAATTATGTAGAGGGGGGGGAAGCAGTGTATCCTCAATACAGCCTTTCAAGAAATACATAAAACATTGATTATTAATGATATGACCTGTTAATTTCACAAAGAATTTAGGGAGTCTTTCAATTCAGACTGATCCCTAAACTGAAGTTCCTTTCACAGTTTTTATAGCGTCAACATTTTAATGGCAACAAGCAGCAAGATGTGACTATTCTTAAAATGATTATCAACAGTGATGTCAAACACATTTCAACATGTTTTTATTTTTGCTGTTAAAAAAATCAATAATATATTTGCACAGTCATTTTAAAACAGTTTAAATTCAAAGACAAAATTCTTTGAAGCCCAACATTCAAAACCATTAGTTTTCCTGGCCCATAAGATAATTTACCAGATAAAAGGTTACCGCTTCTACATCTGGAAATCTCGTCCATTAGAAAAAAAAAAATTCCTTAAATATAGCCACATTTTTTCTTTTGTTCCAACCCATTGTTTATGGAAGTATGTAGATATTAGGAATACAAAGACTGAAATAACTTCATTAACGAAGCAACATCAACATTTAATAAATAAACCTACTTAATCTTATAAAAGAACAGAACAAAACCAATTAAATGCTAGCAAGTCCTTTTCTTACAGTATGGTTGAACCTGATTTCTACCTTCTAGAAGGCCCTCCTTTACTCAGGACATCAAAGATCTTAAAAATCCCATTCATTTTCTTCTGTCTAATGGTCAATACTCCTAAAATACAGTAATTCAGGTTTGTTACTCTGACCTTACGTAAGAGCCTTTTAAAAGAAATCCTTCAACAAAGACTGGAGAAAGAACCAGCAAAGTTTGAGTAAACAATTGTCTAAGTCAAGCATTTCCTGATAAGTGACAGAAGATCTAGCGGGCTGACAGGGATATACTTGCTGGCCCTAGGAACAGTCAAAACTCAAAATTTGCCACTTCTGTATCTAAAACGTTAATTTGGCTAATAAGTAAAAGGTGATAATCCATGACCAGCGACGTGTCTCTGGTGGACACATTAAATATAGAGGAGGAGCACCATGGATTTCAGCTACATGCTTTTGCCATTTTTGCAGAAGAAAAGCTAATTGTTAACGGCCATGTGACATTATAAGATCCCAGAAAGGAAAGGGTGGGAGGAAGAAAGAGGAGTTCAAGGCAGTTCAGGGTCAGAACAAGCTCAGACATCCTGTCATTAGCAAACGTTCCCCAAGCAGAAGGCATAATGCTGCTTACCCGAAAAGGAGTGGGTGAGAAGGGAAGAACGAGGGGAAAACCGCAGGAGAGTCAGTGTGGCACGGAGAGGGTGATGGGAGGGAGCAGATCTGGAGCTCTCCAGCCGAGTTGGGGAGCAAAAACCATCGGGCACAAAAACCCTGAGAAAAGCAACTGCGACGCAGACGACAGTACTTGGCAGCCCCTTCATCTCCCCCTCCCCATCGGTTCCTGGGGTTTCCCACCTTCCCTCCACCTCTGCTCTGGCCAACACTCAGGGGTGTGACCCGCCAGCGGGAGGCTGCCCCGAGCTTTGTCTCGGCCGGCTCCCCACGCGAGGGCTCCTCCTCCCGCTCCCCACCCGCGCACACCTCCGGCGTCTCCAAGGAGCTGCAAACGCGGCAGCCGCCGCCTCTTCGCCCACCTCCAGCGGACCCGCGCCCCTTCCTTCCCCTCGGGGCTGCGCCGCCCGCTCCCGCAGCTCCACCCCGCCGAGGGGACCTTTGTGTCTCAGGAGACTTTCTGCCTCTTCCTCTCCTCGGCCTCGCGGGGAGACCGGCCTGCCCCCGGAGACCAAAACGGCAGCAAACACGGACGCGGCGGCGGCTGAAGGCGCCTCCCGCGAAGGAGCCAGAGCGTCAGACACCCACACCCCACCCCACGCCCGGGGAAATGCTCGAGGTCCGCGCTGGACCCCAGAGGCGACAAGCACCAGCGAGCCCCTGCGCCGCGCCGCCCTCTCTCAACTTCCCGACCGGGCCTGAGCCTCCCACGCCCCTACCCAGCCGCTCGCCCCGGCCCCCAGTTTCAAGCACCCTGCGGCCCCACTCCGCCCGGGGTCGGCGGGGCAGGAGGGAAAGCCCCGCGCCGCCGCCGGCCGCCAACTCACCAGCAAGTGCGGGGGCTGCGTCCCGAGAGCAGGGGAGGCGAGGGAGGCGCAGAGGCAAAGCGGCTCCGCCGACGCCCGCGGCGACCGGATGCAGGTCCGGGTCCCAGCCGCTGGCCGACCCGAGGCGCCTCCGACGCGCAGGCCTCCGCCGCCGCAGCCGCCTTCCAGCTCTCGCCGAAGAGTCTGAGCCTCCGGGAGGGGCCGCGGGTCGCTCACGCGTTGCCAAGCCCCCCGGACAACATGGCTCCCGGGCCGCCGAGTCGCGCGGGCGGCCCACTAATCCCCTTGGAGGAGCCGGGGTGGGAGCGAGGCGGGCAGGGAGGCGCCGACGCCCGGCTGAGGCGGCCGGGCCGGACACGGGCTCTTCTTCTCTGGGGCCGCCGGACGGTGCCGAGCCGACGAGACGCTCGCCGCTGCGTGTGCGTCGCTTTCTCACTCGGCGGCTGCGGATTGACGCCTCCGCCTGTTTCCCGGGGAAGAGCGAGCGCGAGAGAAAAAAAGACTTATTGAAACGCTCCAACCAGCAGCAGCAGAGAAAGGCGACCGGCTGCGGGAGCTTCCCCCACCAGCTCTTGAGCCGCTCGCCGCGGGCAGCGCGACCCCTGCCGGTGGCCGCGGTGGGGGCGGGGCCTAGAAGGCGGGGCGGGGTATCCCCGGGAAACCCCCCCGCCCCGAGGTGGGGGCCCTGTGTCTCAAGTGCCCGGCTTCTGGGGTGGCGAGAGGGCGATGGGAGAGGTGATGAGACCCCACGAGAGTGAAGGTTAGGCAGTACCTGTCCACGGCGACTGGAGAAGAAATCTGACTGGTTCAGCCCCTTCATCTTTCAACATCCCCCCACCAACACAAAAACTGTGGCTTAAATTATCCAAGTAATTATGTAATTTAGATACCATTGCCACAGTTCTCTACTCGTTCTCTAGAAAGCTGATGTCAAAGGACCCACACTTGAGCTTAATTGCTGCAACTTTTCTCCTTTATTGTGGGCGGCTGGGTGAATACGAGAGCAGCAATCACTCACACAGGCAGCATTTATTCAGTTAAACTACAATCTCCTTTATATTATGTTTTTGACAATATACTAGGTCCTTAAAGGACTGAGAGTCTCACTGGCATGAAAGATACGCCATAAGCAATTATAATAAAAACCTGAGCTTTATGAGAAGGGAAATAGAAGGTGCTGTGAGAACAGAAAGGAACTTCTGTTGCTGAGCTGGTTAGGTTTTGTTTTCTTGGAGGAGGGGGGCCGGAGAGAGGTTGGCCCAGTTTCTGTAAATGTTTTTACTTTCTTTTCTCCCAGAGGCTAAAAGCTAGTTCAGGAATGAACAGCAGAGTGAAAGTGAAGACAAACTGAAGTAATACTGACCCACTTTTTTCATTTAAAAAGGATAAAAGCATAAAGTAAACACAAAAACATAACCCCCTAGAGGGAGATCATGAGAGGACTGAAAAGAGAATGGAAACCGGATGTAGACAACCTAAACAAGAAAAAAAAAATTAAAACCACATAAAAGGCCCGGTGAAGTGAGATATAAATATTTTTCCATTGTAATACCCAGAAATAGACTTACTAAAATTTTAATGTAATTTCAAATCACCTTATGTCCTAAGGACCTCTGACAGTTATCTTCTTGGATTCCTGGGTGAATCTTTTCTCCCTAAAAATAATATCTGCCTATTTCTCTTATTTTGTTGGACCAAACTGGACGTATCTACTGTAATATTCAACAATCATACGTTTCAATCAAACCACTCCCATACATCTAAAATTACCAGAATCCATAAGTTAACAGCATTTATACTCTACACATATTTAACACTTGCTTATCATACAAGAACACAAATATATAACAAGCTCTTTTTCAGAACAAGTGGGCTTAAAAAAAAAACTGTAATTGATGCTTTTTAAACTTGTCCAAGTCAAAGAACTTTGTAATATGGCAAGAAGTAGCATGATTCAGAGATCTTTTAAGGTTGGAAAGACAGAAAAGTTAGTATTTTTATAAGACCTACTTATATACCAAATATTTATCACATACTTGCCTTATTTAAAAAAAAATAATTGAACATCTTTTTTTGGACCCTTATTAATGTTAGAAATCATAATAAAAGTAAGTTTACAAATTAACATCCTGAGTTACACATCAATAATTCCCTCTTCTATCATTATATTAGAATTACTCCATTGTAAATCAAAAGATTATTCTAATTGCCCCATCTAAAGCTGGTGAAAAGTACATTTTCCTCTTCCTACATCTTTTATTACAATAAGGATTTCATAATTAGAGCTTAGTTAATGATAGTATCCATCTATTTGTTCTTTCCATCAGAAAAATTTACTGATTACTCCTGATGTGCCAGGCACTGTTCTAGGCAGTGAAAATATAGAAGTGAACAACACCAACAAGATATAGCCATTATGGAACTGTTTGTTAGTGGTAGAAACAAGCAATAAAAATATATAATCACTTAAGAAATTCATAACTCATAATCATGAGAAATCTAGTGAAATAGTAATGCAAAGGAAATTGATAGAACAGGATAAGTGGTGAGGTGAGGAAAGTCTTGATTATCAACAAAGGCTGAAAGCCATGGGTTCTTTCTTTGTATCAACTTAGTAAATTATTTAATCTAGAAAATAACACATATAAAAACAAATGTGGTATTTACATACAATGGAATATTATTCAGCCATTAAAAAGAAGGAAATGATGCTACTTATGGATGAAACCAGAGAACTTTACCCTAAGTGAAATAAGCCAATCACAGAAGCACAAATGCTTCATAATTCCATTTATATGAATTATGACAGTCAAATTCAGAAGCAGAAAATAGGAGAAGGATTGCCAGGAGCTAGAGGGTACAGGAAATGGAGAATGCTATTCAGTGGGTATAAAGTTTCAATTATGTAAGATGAAAAAGTTCTAGAGATCTGCTGTACAACTTTGTGCCTATGGTTAACAACACTGTACTTTGCCCTTAAGAATTTAAGAGGGTAGATATCTTTTTATCTGTTCTTATGCAATTGTAAAAAAAGAAAAGAAAAAGTCACATTCAGTCAAAATAATGGGTGCATGCATTTAATTAATTTTTAAGACCAATTTAAAATTCACATGTCATGATTTTGGCATGTTGGCCTTTTCCCTAGGTTGTAATATAGATTTTTTTTTTCTAACCTTGTAGAATAAAGTTAAATGATAAAGTTATAGATCATCTCCCAAACTGTGCTTAATAGATATTTCCTAGAGCTTGGTTGGAGAAGACAATGGCACCCCACTCCAGTACTCTTGCCTGGAAAATCCCATGGAAGGAGGAGCCTGGTGGGCTACAGTTCATGGGGTCACGAAGAGTTGGACATGACTGAATGACTTCACTTTCACTTTTCACTTTCATGCATTGGAGAAGGACATGGCAACCCACTCCAGCGTTCTTTCCTGGAGAATACCAGGGACGGGGGAGCCTGGTGGGCTTCCGTCTATGGGATCGCACAGAGTCAGACACGACTGACGTGACTTAGCAGCAGCAGCAGCAGCAGCAGCAGAGCTTGGTCGGCCTCCTAGGTGGCTCATGGGTAAAGAATCTGCCTGTAAGCAGGAGATGCAGATTTGATCTGTGGGTAGGGAAGATCCCTGGGGTGGAAGGGCAGCCATGGCAACCCACTCCAGTATTCTTGCCTGGAGAAGACAGAGAAGCTTGGCAGGCTATAATCCATAGGGTCGCAAAGAGCCAGATGCAACTGAGGCAACTGAGCACACACAGAGTTTGGCAGGGGAAAAGGGTTGAGAAGGATTTCAAATTCAATCCAACTACTTAATCTCTTTTGGAAATTCACAATGCATATTTATATATTAAAAGCTCTGAAAAGTTCTGACACTAAAAGTAATTTTCTCTCCAGCTGAACCAGTGTATCCCAAAATGTTCTGATCCTAGAGTAGCTTTATCACAGGTCATATATGAAAATATCGAGGAACACACATTGCTGATGAGCAGTTTGGGAAACCGCTCTCTTGAAGCCTGAGACATTTACTCTTCAGCCTCAGGAAAGAGGGCCCTTGAAAGGGAGAATTTGAAGGTCATTGAAATTTGCACAGGGAGTAGATGGAGGTGGAGACAGAAAATATTTTCTGTGATTCACACTTTGAGAGTGACATAGCCTGGAAAACAAACGTGAAACATGAACAGATAAGATATGGAAAAAAGAAGCTGGTGTTCTTAAGCTGGTTTTCAGTTGCCTTACATCAGTGGTTCTCAAACGATGATCTCTAAACCAGCAGCAGCAATATCACCTGGGGATTTCTTAGAAACGAAAATTCTCAGGCCCCACCTGACACCAACTGAATCAGGAACTCTGGGATGGAGCCCAGCAAGCAGTTTTAAGTCTGCTGGATTCCACTGAGCAGGAAAGTTTGGAACCACTTGTGTACACAACATCAATATATAGCTTTACCTGTCTACAAAACGATTTTCCACATGTATGAATTTCTGGAGCCTTTCCAATTATTAATAATTGTACAAAAGTCCTCGAAAAAATTAACTTACCAAATTGAGGAAAAGCTCTTTTGTCTATGCACTTCTCTCTTTTGCTAGGCCAAATGCATCATACATTTTTTTTTTTTTTGCAATAGGAATGAAGCAAATTAAGCTAAGCGCAGCAATCAACTATCATCCCCTAATATTACTTGAGCAAAGTAATTTTATGTTTCATAAAAGTGAGATGGTGACTGCAGCCATGAAATTTAAAGACGCTTGCCCCTTGGAAGAAAAGCTATGACAAACCTAGATGGAATATTAAAAAGCAGAGACATTACTTTGCCAACAAAAGTCCATATAGTCAAAGCTATGGTTTTTCTGATACTCATGTATGGATGTGAGAGTTGGACCATAAGGAAGGCTGAGCACCAAAGAACTGATGCTTTTGAACTGTGGTGTTGGAGAAGACTCTTGAGAGTCCCTTGGACTGCAAGGAGATCCAACCAGTCCATCCTAAAGGAAATCAGTCCTGAAAATTCACTGGAAGGACTGATGCTGAAGCTCTAATACTTTTGCCACCTGATGCAAAGAGCTGACTCATTAGAAAAGACCCTGATGCCGGGAAAGATTGAAGGCAGGAGGAAAAGGGGAAGACAGAGGATGAGATGGTTGTATGGCATCACTGACTGGATGGACATTATTTTGAGCAAACTTTGGGAGATGGTGAAGGACAGGGAAGTCTGGTGTTCGGCAGTCCATGGGGTTGCGAAGAGTTGGTCATGACTAAGTGACTGAAAAACAACAACAACAAAGTGAAACTAGCAAGAAAAATGTTATTTTCCAAGGATTTTTTTTTTTTGAACATGCTTTGAAAACAGAACAGCTAGCCTCACCTTGACATTTAATTTTTATAAATATTTTGTACCAATCCAACATTTGCAAAAGAGCTTGATACCAATGCATAATGATATGGCTATAGCCCATTATTTTAAAAGTTAACTGTAGAGAGTTAGTTTACAGAGTCAGATCTATTTACAATCATCATCAGAATATCGCCGTAGAGATACAATTTACAAATCTGGGGAGGGAAATTTCCCTGTCTACATATTAATTTTCAAATTTTCAATGTTTGAAATACTGAATTTAACTGTAAAGGGTTAATAGATAGCATCCAGGATATTTGGTACAGTCCAGGCAACATTATAAAAAACTCTCAGGAAAGTGATGTCAGGTGTCCTTACAAGGGAAACAAATCTAGAAACCAAACTCAGTCTTAGCAGTTAAGGAAGGCATAGTTTTCAACCATTTCATTTTAAAATGAAGTTGTTCTCTAGTTGTTGAGAAAATTGCTTCATTCTTTTGGTCTCTAGAGTTTTAGTCTCCAGGCTTCCAGTAAGGTTCCACACAAGGCTCTATTAAGAGACTAAGCAGGAATTAAATAGTTTTTCTTTGTTTTTTAAACCTTGTGATATTAACTGCTCTTAGCTAAATTGATGGTCTGTCTACTGGGGCAAAAAAAAAAGCAGGGGTGGCCTGTGAATCAGTATTTGAGCTTCCTGAGAAACGAAGCGATGCATAAAACTATCTTTAAGATTTAACAAATTCATCCCCTTAAAAAGAAAAAAAAAAGTGAAGAGTTAGGGGTGTAAAGGTTTTTCCCTCTTAAGCATATTAAGAAGGGAGATGTGGCAATTAGCCATTTTCCCAAGGGCTTGTTGGAATGATTACTTACCTTTTTTTCATCCTTGAAAGAATGAGAGGAGAGAGGGAGTAGCTGCAATGGCCTTTTCATTTGGTCATCTTTGAAATTTGGCCCACTGATTCATTCTTAGAGAAGTCTATAAGGCTGGGATTTGTTTTTAGATGTGATCCTTCTAGTCTTACTTATTAGTTTACAAGGGCAAGTTTCTCAATAAACCAACTTGCCTTACCCAAGCCAATAAGAAGGACCCTGGGATCATTTTAGAGTTGATATGACTTATGAAGAGGAGACTAGAGGAAATGTTAGGCGTTTAACCCTCAAAAAATGAAAAACAAGAAAGAGAAAAAAGATGACAAGAAAGGTAAAAAGCAGGGGCAGAGAAGAAGGAAAAGAATTAAGCCGCATAAATGTAATTTTATTTCAGCCACAAGGAACTTGCAAATGTTAATTAATATTAAACTTTATGTAATAGAAAGACTAGAAAAAGCACAGGACTAAGCAGTTTAGTGTTGTAGCCCTGAAGCAGTATTTGCAAAGGACCTGCGCTTTGCAATCAAGTAATTGGATACCAATCTTAGCTTTGCCACTGTGGGATTTTGGTTGGTTACTTAACTAAGAGTTTCCTTGTATGTAAAATTGGGATAACATACTTACCAGGTTGTAGGAGTTGAGATAATGAATGAAAAACACCTATATCACAACTTTTTCTTTTGTAAGTAACATAAACAGAGATTCAAATAATCTAGTGTTATTGTTTAGTTGCTAAGTCATATCCTACTCTTCTCGACCCCATGGACTGTAGCCTGCCAGGCTCCACTGTCCATGGGATTTCCCAGGCAAGAATATTGGTGTGGGTAGCCATTTCCTTCTCCAGGAAATCTTCCCAACTCAGTGATCGAACACACGCCTCCTATGTCTCCTGCACTGGCAGGCAAGTTCTTACACATAATTTATACAAAAGGGGAATTTTGCTGTTTACATAACTGCAAAAACCAGACGTAGTACAGGCTTCAGGGACATCCTATCCAAGAAGTTCTCATGAAGTTGTCAACACCCACTTTCTCTCCTTCCTTTGGTTCTGCCTTTGGTAACCTTGGTTATCAAAAGATGGCTGCAATATTTGTAGTTCTAAACTTTCTGGTTCAAATCTTTCATGAAAAAGGGAGCAACGTCTGTAGCACAAACCTGACTCTAATTAGCCTAGCTTACATCCATGAATGTCACTGTGGCCAAGGCAATTGAGTGAGTGGCCACATACACTCTACCCTTCAAGCCAGGGTGGAGTTTGCTTCACCTGGATACCATACACTAAGAGTATGGGAAGAGAGATTCCCTCCAAAACAAAATGGGAGTTTACTCTTACCGTAAGTAGGGTATGGATGCAGGCATCCACATAATTAAAATGCAAAGGCCAGGAACCAAGTGAGCTTTTTCATCAGCTGGATCCAGGAAGTCTGCCTCAGAACACAGTCACTTCATCTTTCATTTGAGCTTCAGTCTGTGCCTACCTCTTTCTCTCGCGATTCTTTTCAAGTTCACTGGCATCTCTGGGATCACACCTTCACAGTTCCTAATCTAATGGAAAGGAATTTCTTTGAGAAAATTCCAAAGAAGAACCCTGATTGGTCCAACCTGGGTTATATGTGTCCACCCTACAATCAAAAGAGTCCCACTGGATCATGTGGAATGGGGAACACGAGGTTGTCCGAGAAACAGGAGGGTGCTATTGACAACTGTAAGTGGGAAAGGTACAGGACAGTCAAAAATCGCAGGGGTCCCCTGTACCTGAGTAAATGCCAAGGGCATAATCAGAAACTGCAAATTAGACAAAGTAATTTTGGTGTGGACAGCAGGGTGAACCAAAAGGATTGAGTAAATGAATGAGTAAATAGATGAACTGTGGTATATTTATACTTAACATAGGATACTCCTCAGCAACAAAAAGGGATTAGTTACTTATATATGCAACAGTGTGGAGGAACTCCATAATAATTATGTTGAGTGAAAGAAGTCAGATCAAAAAAGAGTACATATACTGTATGTTTCCATTTTTATAAAATTATAGGAAATGCAAATTAATCTACAGTAAGAGAAAGAAGATCAGTGACTGTTTGGGCCTGAAGGAGGGAAAAGTTAAAAGAGGCATGAGTACACTTGGAAGGATGATATGTTCTTTTTTTCTGTATTGTGATGAGTTTCATGGGTGTACACATGTGTGAAAACATCGAATTGGACACTTTAGTTATGTGCAATTTATTGCATGTTAATCATAGCTTAATAATACTATTTAAAAGAGAGAGAGAAAATGTATTCCAAAACACTATCCTGTTTCAAGGCATTTAAAACTGTTACCTCACGTGTCTGTACAAGTCTGAATTTTTTGACAGTATTATAAATGCAAACTTTCTCTAAATATATATATACACATAGAGAGAGAGAAGTCACACCTCTTAAACCATAGGTAGTATCTAGCCTCAAGGTCAAAGAAGAGGTTAATGAAAAGTACAAATAAGATTGTATTTTTTTTTTTGACAGATTTCTGTCTATGGTGAAAAAGAATGTAGCAGTAGGCAATAGTAAGTGAGCCATTCCTATTATGAACCTACTTGACCCTGTATAAAATATTGACCTGGTAAATCTAGAACATCCTTTTAAAGCAGATTATAGGATTAAATATGTAAGTTTTCTGAATATATATATTTTTTGTTTTTGTAGTCCTGAAATATAGATTATCTGTGCAACTCAAAGTACTTTTCCTCTAGGCAGGGGGAGACTTGCTGTTGGGCAGGACATCCTGTTTCTTTGGGCACCTGAAACTCAAGCCATTAGGTAGATCACAGTCAGGACTGCTTTCCATAGCTCATAGCAGTTAACCTATGTGCAAATGCTAGTTTGATTGGAAGGCATCAGAAGTGCTAAATGTTTTAGTATTACCTCTCATACACCTAGAAACACAAAGACATTTTACAAGGACTGCTTCACTCCTTCACTACCTTCTACTCACTATCAGGAGTAAATGGAGTCAGATATGCCCTTTCATTTTGCATAAATTTTCACAAAAGTTTTACCATGATACAATGGAAAGACCATAGCAGCAGTCCCCAATGTTTTTGGCACCAGGGACTGGTTTGTAGAAGACAACTTTCCCACAGACAGGTGGGAAGGGGAATGGTTTCTGGATGATTCAAGCCCATTACACATATTGAGTTTGCTGAGCAGGAGGGAGAGCTCAGGTGGTAACTCGAGTGATGGGGGCAGCAGTAAATACAGGTGCTGCTTCCCTCAGTCACCCACCACTCACCTCCTGCTGCTCAGCCCTGTTCCTAACCCCTCGGGGGTTGAGGACCCCTGGACTATAGGATTCAAAGAGAAATGATTTAAATCTCAGCTCTACTATCTGTTGTAAGGCAATGAGAAAGATAGTCAATCTTTCTGAGCTTCAGTTTCATCATATGTAAAATGGGCTTATGTCATGCAGTCTTTTATGAGGATTCAAGACACCAAATGTAAAAGTGCCTAATGCAGTCTTTGGCACTTAACAGGCAATGAGTAAATGTTGGTGTTCTTCCTTCTACTGCACACTGTGACTATAAAAGTCATGGAAAAATACTGTGATGAAAATGCATCTAGGTAGGCAGAGATCTAAGTTTATAACACTCAAGAGAAATAATCTGTTTTCTAAGAAGAGGAGCCAAAATATTCAGAAAAAAGAAATAGATAACAAACATTTTTACTGGAAGATTAGCAACTACATTTAGAAAAGAGGTGTTTATATCCTAGTGTGTTTCATCACAAGCATTAACATTCAGATGTGAAGGGTCAGTAATAGCTACTATGAATAAAATACACGTACTTTGTGATCTGTAAAGATTTTCCTGAAAGAAGAACAAAACACATGAATATAGATTCTTATTTTTCTACTTTTTACATCTTATATTTATAAATACAACTATAAAAATTAACCTCAATTTTATTTTATCAGTGATTCTCAAACAATTTCAGGTTTGGGAAGTGGAAGAAGTCTTCTAATTCTCATGTTTACTTTTCAATGATCACTTTGTTCAAAGTATTACTCCAACCAATAGCTATTTGGCATCTACAATGTACCATGCACTGTAAGGAATAGAAAGATAACAAGCAATGTCTCTGTCCTCCCCATGAGGGGAGAAAAAGATCTGATTGTAACTCAAAAACAACTAATTGCATAAGATAAAAATTTGAGGAATTCCCTGGTGGTGCCAGTGGTAAAAAATCTGCCTACCAGTATAGGAGAAGCAAGAGACGCAGGTTTGATCCCTGTGTTGGGAAGATTCCCCTGGAGTAGGAGAGGACAACCCACTCCAGTACTCTTCCATGCACAGGGGAGCCTAGCAGGCTACACTTCATGGGGTTTCAGAGCCAGATACAACTCAGCGTGCATGCCATACACCATCTATATGCCTAGTGGTTAGGACTCAGCACTTTCACTGCTGTTACCTGGGTTCAATCCCTGGTGGAACGGTTGGCTAACTAAGATCCCGTAGGCCCCATAAAAAAAAAAAAAGGTAAAGATTTGAATGTGCTACTTAGGAAGAGGACTCGGAGGACTTCTAGTTGAGAGAAGTGGAGGGTATAGGAAATCAAGGCAGGTTACTCTCTTACAGAAGACCAGTCAACAAGCACTTATTGGTGACTAATTAGACGTCTAGCGTTGAGTGCCATAGAGAATGCAGAAGTACCTTAAGTTGTAATCCCTGACTACATGGAATGCTACATGGTTTGATGGAATATACTAGCCAGGAAGAATTTGCAAGGTAGGCAGGCTATCTCTACTCCTTTCATAACTTAAAAAAAAAAAAAGAAAGAAAACTTGTCTTTTTTTTTTCATTTTTATTATTTAATTTTTTTGTCTGAGTTGCATGGCATTTGAGATCTTAGCTCCCTGAATGAGGAAGTACAGGACCAGTGGACCACTGGACCACTGGACCACCGGGAAGTTCCCACCTTTTAAAACTGTTGATATATTTATTTCAAATGGCAATGGCTTGTTAATATTAATTGAAATATTAGCAGCAATCCAGTCTCAAAAAAAGAAAACAAACAAACAAACAAAAAAAAACAGCTGCTCTGCATGTAGAGACAAAAGGCGAGTGTTTTTCTTTGACTGATTTGATAAACAGTGAAAAAAAGAAATCAAGACATTTTGAAATAGTCTCTAGTCCTTTGCCAGATTGTGAACGGGCCATGCCATTCTTCAGCAATTTTGTTTGCAGGACAATATTTGAAAATTAAAATTTGAAGTTAGTTATTTTGTTACTGCCTAGGCACTTGTTTTTAGAGAATAGTCTAGTTGTGGTGAAGAGACCTATAAAATTTTCATCTAGTGTTTACACATAGCAAGATTAAGTTGGGTACTAAACTTCTATTAGAAAAGTTAAGCATTTTATTTCACAATAGATGTGAATCCTCAAATTTATTTAAAAATGGTTGGTTGGTTTGTTGCTAAGTTGTGTCCAACTCTCACAACTCCATGGACTGTAGCCTGCCAGGCTCCTCTGTCCATGGGATTCTCCAGGCAAGAATACTTGAGTGGGTTGCCATTTCCTTCTACAGGGGGTCTTTCCCAACCAGGAATTGAAATCGGGTCTCCTGCATTGCAGGCAGTTGCTTTACCCACTGAGCTACAAAGGAATCCTTTATTTAAAAACAATCTTCAGAAATAAATTTAGTTTTTATTTGTATTGTAAGCCCATTAAATGTGAATTAATCTATTTCTTTCCCTAGAATCAAGTTTCCAGCTTTCCCATCTAAAACAACTTCAGTCCTCAAGTGTGGCACCTAAGTTTTTCAATTTTTCCCCTGAGAAGCAGCGCTTGTCCTTTTGTATCTGATTCATGTCTTCTGCTGTCTTGTAAATTGTATGTCTCAGCTCTTTTTTGCAAGTCACGTACTTCCAGTTCAGATTTAGGCATGTTTGTATGGCTCACTCCAGTGACACCCTGGCCAGCAATACACAACAGGCTCAAACTATATCATAATTGAGCCTGAGGGAGAGTAATTATTTTATTTGAAAGAAAGAACAAATTAGAATGAGAATCAGCTTGAAGACAGACCTTGAAAAAATGACAAAGGATGGAAGAAAAAATTATTAGGGTTTTAAGAACTTTCTCTTTTTCTTATAGAAGACAAAAATGTTAATTAAATGGTGTCTTTGCCCATTACCTTTGTGGGTGAAAACTCTAAAATTTATAATAATACTACAAAAGAGTCAGAACACAAATGAAAGAAAATCACCCATAATTTTTCAACACAATAACTTTAACCATTGTGAAGTATCTCTCTGTAGCCTTTATTTCATATTCATGCATGTTTAAGTGAAAGTATTAGTCGCAGCCATGTCCAGCTCTTTGCAACCCCATGGACTGTGGCCTGCCAGGCTCCTCTGTCCATGAGATTCTCCAGGCAAGAATACTGGAGTGGGTTGCCATTCCCTTCTCCAGGGGTTCTTCCTGACTCAGGGATCGAACCTGGGTATCCCACATTGCAGCAGATTCTTTACCATCTGAGCCACCAGGGAAGCCTTCATAAATCTTAATATATAGGTAATTTTGTATCACATTCTTCATTTATGGTTATCATAAACGTGTTTCTGTTGTCTTTATCCTATTTGCTATCCTATCCTAAACACTCTGGAACCTGTGTTTCCAGGGCCCTCCTCATCTTTCTGCAAAGTCTTTCCCAAAGTGTGCTTGGGAGTCACTACAGGGAATGAGTTCTTCACTTGTGTTTCTGTCTGGTCAACTGTCATGGGTAATATCTAATTGCTCTTCTCCATTGCTGGAGACTACCATATTTTCAGGAAGCTGAGTCTGTGAAAACTGATGCTGCCCCTGGATACTATTGACTCCCATTTTAGTTTATCCTCTTAAACCACCCACCTGATGCCACTCGCTTCTGCTTCAACCTAAAGGGTTCCTACTTGCAGAGAGGGGACTTTGGGCTGGGGGGCCTAGGAATGCCCTTGGGGTTCCTTAGAAGTAGGCACACATTTTTCCTGAACTACCTCCAAGGATTCTCTAGGCAAAAATACTGAAGTGGGTTACCATGCCCTCCTCCAGGGGGTCTTCCCCACCCAGGACTGACCCTGCAACTCTTAGGGCTCCTGCCTTGTAAGGCGGGTTTATGTCCCCCTAAAATTCACTTGTTATATCCTAATCCCTAATATAATGGCATTAGGAAGTGGGAGCTTTAGTAAGTGACTAGGTTATGAAAGTGGAGCCTTCATGAGTCGGATCAGTGCCCTTATAAAACACTCCAGAGAGCTCCCTTGTCCTTTCTGCCTGAAGGACTCAGTAGGAAGGTGGGTGTCTATAAAATAGGAAGTGGGCTCTCACCAGACACCAAATCTGCCAGTGCCTCAGTCTTGGACTTGCCAGTCACCAGAACTGTGGAGATATAAATTTCTGTTATTTATAAGCCACCCAGTCTATGGTACTCTGTGTGAGCAGCCCAAATGGACTAAGACAGTGTTACATACAGAGTTCAGACAATGGCGAAATGACACAGCAGGAAAAACTAGGGTCTGCGTTTAGAGAATAGAGACACACCCAGGTGAAGGCCAATGTTGGTTATTTAAGATACTTAAGTCTGCTAGAGGATTTGGAACTGGGACATCTGTCATTAAAGAAGAAAAACAAGCAGGAACAAGATGAGGTAGGTGGCGGATGGATTTCCTAAGCAGCTGACAGGTCTAGACAGGTTGGAGGTGAAGGTTGAGAAAATCCAATAGTAACACATTTGGAACAAAAGCTTTCATTTTCAGTTTTTTGTTTGTTTGTTTTTGGTTGATTGGTTGTTTTTTGTTCTGATTCCAAAGAACTTTCTTATGTGATTGTGCATATTCCACTGAAGAACTTTAATGACAATAGAGTACAGAGGTTTTAGACACAGAAATTCCAGTTCTAACACTTACTAGCTGTGACTTTGAGCAACTATTCCAGTGTTCTGGAGTCTCCACTCTAAAATGAGGTGGCCATATTAATTGCCATGCTCAGTCACTCAATTGTATCCGACCTGTTGTGACTCTATGGATTACAGCCCACCAGGCTCCTCTGTCCATTGAATTTCCTAGGAAAGGATATTGGAGTGGGTTACCATTTCCTCCTCCAGGGTTATTAAATCTAGAGTTCTTAAATGTTTTGGAGAGGGGGTGTCATTCACCTCCATTGAGCAGATGAAAGAAAAGGATCACTGTCTCACAAAAATGCACATAAACATCCCTTCCAATTTGGCCACACACAATTTTATCACTTCAGAAACTGATTTCCTTCACATAGAAAAAAACTTACAAAAAATTTCCTTTTCTCATTCTTGTTTACTCATACAAATGAAGAAATTTGAAATTAATCCAAGTGTGCAAATGCAAAATGACAAAATTAAAATTCCTTCTCAAAGCAAATTTAAATGAGAAAGCTATCATCATTTGACTTGAAGAGAAGAAATTATGGCATAGTCTTTATAACACAGTGTTTGTCATTTGTGCTATTCTATCAGTTTTGACTTTTAATTTTGATAGGGCTTCCCTAGTGGCTCATTGGTAAGGAGTCCGCCGGCAATGCAGGAGACATAGGTTTGATCCATGGGTTGGGAAGATGCCCTGGAGAAGGGAGGGGCAACCCCCTCCACTAATTCTTGCCTGGAGAATCCCATGGACAGAGGAACCTGGCAGGCTACAGTCCATGGGGTCGCAATGAATCAGACATTATCTAGCCACTAAATAACAACAATTTTGTTACCAACAATTGAAAGAAAGCCCTGATTAACAAAGCAGACTATAGCAAACAGATAGGCTTAGGCTGAGACACATTGGATTTCTCTAGGATTCTTCAAGCTGATGTAATCACATCATTTCCTCTTTCCTTGGGTCAATGAGTTTCGTCATCTTTGCAAAGTCTGAATCATCTCTGCTGTTTATATCAGTGAGAAAATGATTAAAACCCATACTTAAATTTTAAGGTCAAATGAATAAAACTAACCTTTGGGGAAGTTCTGCAGTACTTCCAGGTGTCTGTAGATTTTTGCCCTGTGAGAACTGACACATTTCATCACTCTTAAGCAGGGCCAAGAGACTCTCCTCCAACACAGGGAAAATTCTTATCTGTCTGTTTCCAATCTCTTCTCCCACAGTGGCAACTTAGCCAGAAGGGCTTGTGAAGTTTATTGGTGTGTGTATGTTTTGGTTAGCTTCCAAAATAGTGTCCTCAGAGCCTTATGCTGAAAAAAAAAAAAAATCTTATCTTATTCAATTGAACAAATAAATCAAAGCAACAAATGACTTTTCCCCTGTGGAATTATTTTAGGAGGGAATTTCAAAGAATGACTTCATACTCTGCTTCCATTTCTTGACAAAAATTTCTTTAAATCCCAATGAGTCAAATCTCTGAGTCTGGAGAAATTGATGACTTCTGTAGCAATAGGCAAAACATCTTCAGGACTGTTGTCAAGGGCTTTGGTGCCTATGCAAGGTGATGTAGAAAACTGTGACTCATGGTTATATGTTGAGCTTCTTTCTTCATCAAAGCAGAAAAACTACATGTGTTGCCAAACACTGCATGGGCACTGTAGTTCCCAAATTTTGTTTGTAATAGGAGTTTTTACTTGAAGAAGTAACTCTACCATTTCAAGTAATTCTGGGCCTTTGAGGTTTCCAAATGGAGCTCATAAATTAAAGCTATTTACGTTTTTTTCCAACACATATTTGACAGACATTAGAAAATGACTGGCACTTTTTTTGCTGAAGAAACTGGCATAATTGGAAATTTCTCCAAAACAACAGACAAAATGTCAGTAAATCCAGGGCAGAGTATGTCATTTGGCAAAGGCACTGGTTCCATATTATGCCTTTATTCCAAACCATAATTTAACTTGACCATTGAAAAGCACAAGGTTTGTGTGTGGCTTCTTTTGTCTAGCAGTATAATTGGAATCCTTCAGACAGGAAGTGTTGGGGTAAATGCAGGCTTTCAGAAAATTCCAGCCTTTCCAAGTTGAGCCGTCTCAAAATAAAACAAAAACACATAACAACCAAAGCACCTCATTGTCTCAGGTATTTTAAGGGTAGAGAGATATAGAGGTGTTTCTTCAGTTCTTTACCTGCTAGCTGCCATGAGCCAGAATCACAGTGTACAATATGTAACCTTTTGCATCCTATAACCACAGAGTATAGATGAGGAATTGAAACTCAGAAAGGATAACCAACTTGCCTATTGTCACACAGCTAGTGGCTGAGCCAAAGTTTGAAATTGGGTCTCCTTAACTCCAAAACCTGTGCTCTTAATTACTATACAAATATGAAGGAATCAGAGATGTATGTGAGAAAGTAAGTATAAGCAGAATTCTTAGCTGAAGGGTAAATATGGGATATTCATGGGAGGGGAGATTAATCGAAAGAGAAATGACAAAGTATCTTTGAAGAAGGTTATTGCTCTTGCTAGTCTTGCTAGTCACAAGTCATGTCCAATTCTTTGCGACCCCATGGACTGTAGCCCACCAGGTTCCTCTGTCCGTGGGATTTCCCAGGCAAGAGTACTGGAGTGGGTTGCCATTTCCTTTACCAGAGGATCTTCCTGACCCAGGGATCGAACCCATGTCTCCTCACTGGCAGACAGATTCTTTATCGCTGAGCCAGTGTGGAAGCCCCCTTTGGGGAAGGTAACATATTACAAACAAATCCAGCTCCCTTTGCTCTTAAATCTGTACTCCCAAAGAGTCTCCTGATTTGTGACTTCACCTCCACAATCGTACTTATCAAGAATGGAGTCCCAATTCACAATTCTCAACTCCAAGTCTTTAAAAATTTCCATTGTTATTAATATCTAGTAAATTTCTTTCATGTCAAACAATCTCCTGGGGGTGTTGAGGAGTAGGAGACAATTTTTCTGAGACCTAATCACACCAACTCCTTCTCTGAATTCCTTCTTTTATTCATCCCTGTATCCTCCCAGCCCTGCACAGTGGCTGGCAGTTAGAGGGCCCCCAGGAAATGTCATCTGACTGATAAAATACTGAAAAAGGTTTTGAAAGACTCACCAAGTCGAGTTGGCAGACTCTAATACCCAGCAACCTGTTAAAATTGTGCTTCAGGAGAAACATTTAGATAAACTTGATCGGTTACTCCTCCTACCTCCATCCCATTAACAATGTAGAGTTTGACAATGAGCAGAACCATCTTGCAGTTCTTGCCTGACAAACCTTTGTTTCAACAAGCACGTGCCTGAATTAAGCAGCCCTTACTGGTGCTGATTCCAGCACATCTCTTGGTCCCTGCTGTCTCTTGATTCTTTTTGCAATCATTTTATGCCATCGTTTTTTATCTTTAGAAAGCATATTTTTTCCACTGTCCTTGGCCATACTAAAATTTGTTCATTTGAATTCTGACCGCTTTGATACTACATAACAGTTAATTTGTGCTTTTTCTATTAATTCCTTCCAGAATGAAAGGGAGAAGAGCTACATTTTCTTTTTAGTTGCAAACAATACTTTGCCCCTTTCTAAGCCCCCATCATGGTATCAGGTAATCTTAGTGACAGATAACTAAAACACACAATGCTGTAGAAGTGCAAAAATTCCACCTTTCTCCCAAATTACTCTTCAATCATCCCGATTTTGCCAATTTCCAATTGTTAGCTCAGCAAGGTGACTCTGCAGGTTTTTTTTTTTTTTTTTTCTGGGGAAACACCTGTTCTTCCTGCAAAAGAAAAGCTATTGCTCTCACTAAATGAGTCTGAATGCCCTGGGAGGATTTCCTTCTGTGGCTTTGTTTGTTCCTGAAACAGGTTCTCCTGCTGAGCTTTTTCGCCTCTGCAGCTCTGGTGAGGGGAAATTCATTTTGCTGGCAGTTTCTTCCATTCTTAATATATTAATAGCCCTGTTTTCTTAGCAGTGCCGATGTAAACTCTTATCATGAGTGAAAAAAAAATAGCCTTGACTACCCATCCCCCCCGCCCTCCACCCCATCCCCCGCCAAAAGACAGCATTTGCCTTGGGAATAAACTCCAATAATTTCTTCTCTCTATAAACTGTTTCTATAAAAATGCAAGGGCAATCTTGGCTGACAGAATATAGTTATTTAAGTGTTAAACAATGTAAGATTCTCCTGATGAGTTCAACTTGAGTATCTGAAAAAGCCAGGAACCCATGATCCAATTCCCTGTTAGGAACCAATCTTATATTAAAACATGACAAAACATTATCTATGAAATTTTACTGCAGTGCAGCTGGGAACTCTCTTTTTGAAATTTACTGCAGTGCAGTGGGCTGAATTTTGAGCTTGGAGGGATTCTTTGTCCAAATTCATATTCTGAAGAAATCTTAAAATTTCTTACATCTCAATTGTATACTAAAACTGTATAAAAAATACTCTGTCTTTTAGGTCCTACTTATCTATGTCAAATAATCAAAGGTTTTGCGGACTCTTGTTATATATCTCATTATGACGGCTCTCTCGGTAAATAATTTGCTTGCAATGTGGGAGACCCAGGTTCAATCCCTGGGCCGGGAAGATCCTCTGAAGAAAGAATTGGCAACCTACTCCAGGATACTTGCCTGGAAAATACTATGGACAGAGGAGCCTGGTGGGCTGTAGTCCGTGGGGTTGCAAAGAGGCATGGCCAAAGTGACTGAGCATCATGACCTCCAAAGATAGGTCATCAACATCTACTGTATTTTATTTTTAAATTCAATTTAAATAACTTTATGTAAATATACATACATCCATATAAGCATATGTGTATATTTTTCTCCTTCTCTTTCCTGAAATTATATTAAGATGTTTAAAACACCTCACATGATAAGACACTAAAATACCTCACAGTGGGAAAGTCAGACATTTCCATCCAGGCTCCAGTACTTTCTATCTGCTTGACGTTATTCTAAGTCTTAGTTTTTTTTAATTCATAAAACTCAGGATTTTTGTAAAGATTGAATGAGATAATTCATGTAAAGCACTTAGCACAGAGGCTGGCAAACTGTACTATTAATCATTATCAGAAGAAAAGTCAGAATTGGGGAAAAAGAAAAACACATATTATAACCATATAGATAAATATACTGCCTTAATTGTTCAAATTAAATAGTCAGATTAATTTTAGTTTTTTAGCTCCCACAATAGTAAGATGAAACACAATCCATTATATAAATTTGAAGTTCAAAAAGAAAGAAGCAAATTAGTTCAAAAGTAAAATTTTTGCTAACACTGAATTCCAAAAAGAAGTTCTAGAGAGTACATTGAATAATATACTGAATAATATTTTCAATGCCACTTAACAGCAAATACTATAATGAATTTAATATCACTGTTATTACAACCTTTGGTAAAAACCCAAAGCACCCATGGCTGATTCATTTCAATGTATGGCAAAAACTACCACAATATTGTAAAGTAATTAGCCTCCAATTAAAATAAATTAATTAATTTTTAAAAAGAAATTAAAAAACCCCAAAACATTCAATTAAAGTGTAGCTCAGTGAAGGACTAAGTATTGTGAAACTTAATCTATGGGCTTAGTAAATATAGCCCCAATTTATAATCATATGGAATTCAAAATATCATTACAGAGTATCTGGTTTGTATAAGATACTGTCCAAGGCTCTATAAAGATAAACATAGATAAATTGGACTCAGTTCTTGCCCTCAAGAATTTACTAATTGTGAGGACTCCCCTGGTGGTTCAGTGATTAAGAATCCACCTTGCAATGCAGGGGACGTGGGTTTGATCGCTGGTCAGGGAACTAAGATCCCACATGCTGCAGAGCCATCAGTCCCCCGGGCAGCAACGAAAGATCCCGCGGGCAGCAACGAAAGATCCCGCACGCAGCAACGAAGATCTCTCTTGGGCCACAACCAAGACCCGACACAGCCAAATCAATCAATAAACATTAAACAATAATTTACTAATTGAAGTCATGAAAGGGAGAATAAGAAAATGATAACAAGGACTATGATTAAAGGAAATTAGTATAAATCCCAAAGGAAGATATAAAATGCTCTGGAGGTTCAAAGGAAGGAAAGGTCTGTTCCTCAAACAAAGCAAGCTCAGCCTCACCTCCTGGCTTTCGCATACGCTGTTCCCTGTGCCTGGAAACATCTCCCCATGCCACATATTTCATTCTCCTCTCCCTTCAGGTCTCAGCTTATGTTTTCACCTTGTACAGGCCTTCCCTGACCACCTATCATAGAGGAGACTCCCCTCTATAATTCTCTGTTTCAGCTCCTTCTTTGCCATTGTTGTTTAGCTTCATAGCATCCTTTACAATTTATGTTTATTTCATTCATTTGTTAATTTACTTCATTTTTTTCTGTCTCTTCATGTAGCATGTAAGCTCCATTGACTTATATGGAACTTACATATAAGCTCCAGGACTAGGTCTGCCTGTCTTGTCTACCATCTAATCCTTGTTGCCTAGAACAGCTTCTGGCATGCAGCAGGCACTCTGTATATTTGTTGAATGAACCAATGAACAAACAAAAGATCACATTTGGTTGGTAGGATCAAGACAGGGTTCATGAGAGGAAGGAGGGCATCCTTAGAATCTGGATAGGTTGTAGGGAAGGGTGGGGAGAAGAGAGATGTTTCAAACAGAAGGAAATCTGAGTGCGTGCTTAGTGGTGACCAACTCTTTTGTGACCGTATGGACTGTAGCCCACCAGGCTCCTCTGTCCATGGGATTTCCCAGGCAAGAACACGAGTGGGTTGCTATTTCCTCTTCCAGGGGATTTTTCCAACCTAGGGATCAAACCTGCATCATCAGCATTGGTAGATAGGTTCTTTACTGCTGAATCACTTGGGAAGCCCAAATAGAAGGAAAGGCATAAGCAAGTGTTGGGAGCTCAAGAAATACAAAGCATCTTCTGAGAGCAACAAACCCTGTCCATCTTTTAACTTAAGATGCACACTTACCCTTCCTCCTTGTTTTTTAACATTTCCAAATTGGTAAAACCAGTAAGTGTCTTATAATCACTATCTGAATGTACTGTGGTTATATCCTTTTTTCTCTAAAATTTTATTAAATTGATAGCATTTCTTATCATCATCTGTTGCATTTTAGAAAAGGGAAAATAAAGTAATTTAGTTTCATTGGAATGTAGAGTATGGGTAGGGGAGCTGAGAAAGTTCTGTAGTAGAAGTTCTGCTGTAGGCATATAACAAGGCCAATGTGGTGAATATATACTATATTAATTTATCAACAATGGGGAGTTCCTACCAAAATTGTAGTACTATGTATTTTTTAAGATTCTTTTAAAAATATGTATATTTTTAAATTAATCAGTTCATTTGGGTGCACCAGCTCTTAGTTGTGGCATTCAAACTCTTGGTTGGGGCATGTTGGATCTAGTTCCAAGGATCAAGCCTGGACTGCCTGCACTGAGGGTACAGAGTCTTAGCCACTGGACCACCAGGGAAATCCCTGTAATACTGTATCATCTTCCCCAAAAGCGTAAAATTGTCTGTAAAGATGTATTTTTCCTCAACTATTTACATTTAAACATTTAACCTCAGGGCAAAAGCTTTGTATGGGGAACAGGAGGAGATAATTTCTCCCCACTTGACAATGAGTCTATGAGGACAGAGACTGTATCTTCAGCAAATACATGCTACCTGCTATGGAGTAGTAAACGTTAGTTGCTCAGTCGTGTCTGACTCTTTGCCACCCATGGACTGTAGCCCGCCAGGCTCCTCTATCCATGGAATTCTCCAGGCAATACTGGAGTGGTTAGCCATCCCCTTCTCCAGGGGATCTTCCCAACCCAGGGATTGAACCCAGGTTTCATGTGTCTCCTGTATTGGAAGTATGGAGTAGAAACTCTATAACTACTTATGGAATGTTAAATTAATAAAGAGTTGCTAAAGAAATGACAAATGGCGTTTTGCCATTCTTATACAAAAAATTATTAAATGGATAATGGAAATGAAGGCAATGGTGGGTAAAAATTTTTGATGGAGTTATTAATAATTGAGGGGATGGCTTTGGAGGTGGAAGAGGGAAGTACTTGCTTAGCCACTATTTGGAAGCAAGGAGAGATGCAGATTGGCAAAGAGAGATGTAAAAAACTCTACCTGGGAGACAAGGCACTCAAGTCCTGTTAAGCTTTATGCCCCAAATGATGAAATATGTGTGGGAGCCAGAAAGGAAGCCAGGGGGAAGAAATTGTACCCAGTGGGAATTCCCTGGTGGTCCAGTGGTGAGGACTCTATGCTTTCACTGCTGAGGGTTGGATTCAGTCCCTGATTGGGGAATGAAAATCCTGCAAGCCAAGCAGCACAGTCCAAAAAGAGAGAGAGAGAGAGAGAGAGAGAGAGAAAAGCCCCCAGTGAGGGCAAGGGGAGAAGGAAGTGAGACTCAGAACCAGAGAAGGCATGAATATGTCATGACTCACTTTTAGAGAAAGTCAGTTATGAGACAGAAAATACACATGGAGGTTTGTGTGTGCATGCTAAGTCACTTTAGTTATCTCCTCCTCTTTGTGACCATATGGGCTGTAGTCCACCAGGCTCTTCTGTCCGTGGGATTTCCCAGACAAGAATATTGGAGTGGGTTGCCATGCCTTTTTCCAGGGATCTTCCCAACTCAGGGCTCGAACCTGCATCTCCTGTGGCTCCTGCACTGCAGGCAGATTCTTTACCACTGAGCCACTGGGGAAGCCCACTTGGAGGTTTACATGTGACTATTGGAGTCATCCAGAAAGTCAGCAGGATCTCTCTCCCACTCTTACAGGCAGTTTCCACACTAAACACAGGGGATATGTGAGTTCTCCCTACACCTGACAGTTTAGTAATATCTGATTCTATTGACCTAGCTTCCCTTTTAAAAAAATTGTGATAAAGTACATATAACGTAAGATTTCCCATCTCATCCCCTTGAAGTGTACAGCTCAGTGGCATGAAGCATATTTATATTGGTGTGCTACCACCATCATTGTCCATCTGTAGCACTCTCTTTATCTTCTAAAAGGGAAACTTTATACCCATTAAACCATAACTCCCCTCCCCGCAGCCCCTGGAAACCACCGTTCTACTTTCTGTCTCTGAGTCTGACTACTCTAAATTCTTCATAAGAGTGGAATCCTACAGAACTTGTCTTTTTGCAACTGGCTTACTTCATTTAGCATATTACCTTGAGTTTCATCCTCGTAGCTCAGTCGGTAAAGAAACTGCCGGCAGTGCAGGACACCCGGAGTTGATTCCTGGGTAGGGAAGATCCCCTGGAAAAGGAAATGGCAACCGACTCCAATATTCTTGCTTGGAGAATCCCATGGACAGAGGAGCCTGGCAGGCTACAGTCATGCGGGCTCAAGAGTCAGACACGACTTAGTGACTAAACCACCACCGTGGGTTTCATCCATACTGTAGTATTTGCTTAAATTGCCTTCCTTTTAGAGGCTAAATAATATTTCAATGTCTGTATAGACCCCACATTTTGCTTATGACCTCTCTTTACTTTAGGAGGCCCTTTTAGAGTCTCCCTTAACGTCCACAGCCATTTTTCCTGGTTTCACTCTTACCTCCCTGACATCTATTTGTCTGCTTCTTTTCACACTTGTTTAATGTTCCCTAAAACTTTGTCTCAGGCCCACCTCTCCCCTTCCTCTCTACTCTTTCCTTAAACAAACTCACCCAAGACCATGTCTTCCCTGCCTGTTTATTTGCCAGGGTTTCCACATGTGCAGCCTTGTGGGGGAAGGGTACACAGGAAAGAGTGAGGAAGGAGGCCGGGCCATCTGCCTCCCCAATCAGATCGGTAGCCTCATCACTGATGACAAAGGGTCCACGGATGTCTCAGCCAAATTGCTCTCACATCTGGATCAGGAGTTTTAGTATGACTATAAAGGCATGAGGCCAAGGAAATTGACTCCGCTATGATTTCATAGGAAAGAATGGAGCAAGAATAAGCTATTGGTAGCTCAGGTGCAAGGTGACTGTATCTGGGGTGTCTTTGATGACAGAAATACAGTTGAAGGAAAAATTGGTTTGTAAAGGAGAAACGGACACAAATTGGTGGTTGAAAATGTGGGATATAAGAAGGGACAAGTTAATACTTTCCCTAAGGTTTTGGCCTAGAGATGCAACACCCCATCTCCGTTTTGATCATGCTTAGGTCAGAAGAACACTCCCTCTGAAGATGAAATGAAAAGACCTAGTTAAACCATTGAAATTGTTTTCCTGCCAGTTCCTCCGATCCCTTTTTACTTCATCCTCTAAGGGTGAAATCTATGCAAAATTCAGAAAGGGACGCAGAAGACAGGCTGATGCCGGTGTCAATTGTCTATGCTTTGCCTCCACTGTTTTTCTCTAAAGCTGATTTTTTTGGTTAACAACCTCATTTTTACTCTGCTTCTTCCATCCCTCAAAAACAGCCATGTTATATCCCTTTATAATTATCATTGACAAGCTTTCTGAGTTTAAAAACCTCTAATAAACATGAGTTTTCTTTAAAATAAAAATGATCAGTGTTTCCAGTCACGTTAAATATAAACAACCAACAAACCTCAATCATTGATAACGGTTGAATTAGGATTTTAGGCAATGTGGCGGATAAGATATAATCCTTGTCCCATTAACATAATATAACAAATATAGAGCAACAAGACTGTCACAAGTAACAGTAACAAGGTTGTTTTTCACCTTACTTCTTCTGGTGACAGTCCTCTAAGTTTGGGGTACTACTGGAGACAAGTAATTTTTTTCAACGAAACAAAGAGGTGGGCACAGCCCAAATTAGGCCATCAAATGCTTGCTTGCAGGAATTTGAATCTTAAGCAGAGGAAACAAAAGACTGAAAAAGATAACTTCCCGCTTGCTATCTGGATCTCCCAGGTTGCCCTGGTCCTGGTCTTTTCTGAACTTGATTATGGAGCTGTGCTTTCCATTCTATGAGCTAATGCACAGATTGGAAAGTTCTTTTTTGGCCTACCTTAGCTTGTTTCCTTTACTTCCAATCAGCATTTTATCTTGAATTCTTACAAGTGCCAACCACTATTCAAAAGGCGTTGGGTGGATGATGTCATTTGATCTTCAAAATAACCGTACAATTATTATTCCCTTTTGAACAAATGAAGCTGAGCCTTAGAAAAATTAAAGCTACTTGTCAAACTTGACAGAGTTAGCAAGAAATAGAACTGGGATTCAGACTCAGGTAATATGACTCGTCCTCAGCATCTAATCTCTGGGGAAGAATTATTTAGGAAAACTCATTAAGTGGGTCTTTTGGTAATGAAGTGGTGGGGAAGTAGTTCTAAGAACTAGGTGAGACAAAAGGTTATGATTGGAACTTTCCTTAGGGAGCTACAGTTAGAAATGTCTGTGAGAGGCAAGATGGTGAAGAGCTTTATGTATCACTGTGGACAGTGACTGCAGCCATGAAATTAAAAGACACTTGCTCCTTGGAAGGAAAGCTATGACAAACCTAGACAGGATATTAAAAAGCAGAGACATTGCTTTGCCTGCTACTGCTAAGTCACTTCAGTCGTGTCCGACTCTGTGTGACCCCATAGACGGCAGCCCACCAGGCTCCCCCATCCCTGGGATTCTCCAGGCAAGAATACTGGAGTGGGTTGCCATTTCCTTCTCCAATGTATAAAAGTGAAAAGTGAAAGTGAAATTGTCAAAGCTATAATTTTCCTGGCAGTCATGTACGGATGTGAGAGCTGGACAAAAAAAAAAAGGGTTGAGCACTGAAAAATTGATGTTCTTGAACTGTTGGTGCTGGAGAAGACTCTTAAGAATTCCTTGGACAGCAAGGATATCAAACCAGTCAGTCCTAAAGGAAATCAGTCCTGAATACTCATTGGAAGGACTGATGCCGAAGCTGAAGCTCCAATACTTTGACCACCTGATGCGAAGATCTGACTCATTTGAAAAGACCCTGATGCTGAGAAAGATTGAAGGCAGGAGGTGAAGGGGGCAACAGAGGATGAGGTGGTTGGGTGGTGTCACTGACTCAATGGACATGGGTTTGAGCAAGCTCCAGGAGACAATGATGGACAGGAAAGCCTGGCGTGCTGCAGCCCATGGGGTCTCAAAGAGTCAGGCATGACTGAGTGACTGAACAACAACAAATGAAGGTGGGCTTTTAAAATGAGGCACCAATGAAAGTTTCAGAATATGGAAGTGACAGGGTTGGTAGTTAGTCTGGCAACCATCCCCATGATGAACTGGAGGGTAGAGAGACCAAAGATGGGAGATAGGTCAGGAAATTCCAAGCAAGTACGATTCCAAGCAAGGGTTGACAAGGGTCTGGGCTTATGTGTGCTGTCCAGAAAAATAAAGGGAGAGGTGGGTTTCAGAGACATCTAGCCTGCACTGATGCTTTAAGCTGTCTATCACATCTGTTTCATGCAGCCAGAAGCACACTGAGGGAGTCTTCCAGGAACTGCCCAGACACACTTCCAGTCCTGACCTTTTCCCCAACTATTCCCTACACTGCATTCTGACATGCTCCTAGTCTCCTTCTCCACTTACTGCTCATCTTTACCCTTTGGACTTCACCCCAGCACTACTTCCCTTGTTACTGATTGGTTTCTACCGCTTATAGGATGTTTTAACAGCTACAAGAAACAGACAACCTAACAAATTGTAGCCTAAGACCATAGGGTGTTTGTTGCTTACTTAACCAGAAACCTAAGAAAACTAAGATCATGGCATCCGGTCCCATCACTTCATGGCAAATACATGGGGAAACAGTGGAAACAGTGACAGACTATTTTTTGGCTCCAAAATCACTGCAGATGGTGACTGCAGCCATGAAATTAAAAGATGCTTACTCCTTGGAAGAAAAGTTATGATCAACCTAGATAGCATATTCAAAAGCTATGGTTTTTCCAGTGGTCATGTATGGATGTGAGAGTTGGACTATAAAGAAAGCTGAGCGCCAAAGAATTGATGCTTTTGAACTGTGGTGTTGGAGAAGACTCTTGAGAGTCCCTTGGACTGCAAGGAGATCCAACCAGTCCACCATAAAGGAGATTAGTCCTGAATATTCACTGGAAGGAATGATGCTAAAGCTGAAGCTCCAATACTTTAGCCACCTAATTTGAAGAGTTGACTCATTTGAAAAGACCCTGATGCTGTGAAACATAGAAGGCAGGAGGAAAAGGGGACAACAAAGTATGAGATGGTTGGATGGCATCACCGACTCAACGGACGTGAGTCTGAGTAAACTCCAGGAGTTGGTGATGGATAGGGAGGCCTGGCATGCTGCAGTCCATGGGATTGCAAAGAGTTGGATACAACTGACCAGAAGCCTGTCTCAAAGTTGGCTTGATAATTCAACAGTGTTATCAAGAAGGCATATTCCACCTCGTATTCACAGTGAGTCTCCCTTTGTGAAGGTCAGATGGCTGCAACCACTCTAGGAAGCAAGGGGAGGGAGACAAAAGTGTTATCTCATCTTTTTTATTTTATCAGGGAAAAAAATCTTTCCTGCAAGGCCTCAACCAACTTCTCCTTACACTGCAATGGTCAAGTTGGGGTCACATGCCTACTCCTAGACCATTCATTGGCAAAGGAGAATGGGTTCACCATGATTGGATGAAACCAGTCATCACTTATCCTGTGTGCTGAGCACTTTTCCTGAACAAAATTGAGGCTTGTTAGCAGGCAAGAAGGGGAATGGCTATTGGTCAGGTGCCTCAAAGTGTCTGCATTGGGCTAAAGGGTATAGAACCTCAGCTCACCTATCTCAACTTGCTCCATTATTTACTTCCCAACTAGCTCTTGGAACCCCAAGAGCTGGAACCTCAATGCATCCAGCCTCTACCTCCCCTGTTACTCCAATGGGAAATTCTTGACCTGATTCATCCTGAGTCCTTAAGCAAACAAGATGTAACAGCAGTCATTACAAAGGAAGAATTGGCTGGACTGGCCACTGCTTAGGTCCTTGAGGCAAGGACGATGCTCTAGGACATTAGGGGGCCATCTGAACCTCTGTTATGACTTTTACCTTCTGTGCAAAGATTGAGAATATAGTTCTTTCTTTAAAAAAAGTCCCTGGAGTCTGCAAGTTGTTGGATTTTAAAGAGGTGGATAATATAAACATCCAGGATTAGAGAACAGTTTGAGGAGGAGCTGAAAGAAGAATAGAGGGTGCCAATGTGTCTGCAGATGACAGGGCTTTTGTAAGCCTCTCTTATTATCATCTTTTCTGTGGTTCATTTCACATTAAAATTTCGCTCAGCATTTTGGCATGGATAAACCTTGGCAATGTCTCTTTGAAAAAATAATTATCATGTATTTTTTTTTCTTTTTAAAGCCAAGCAGATTTTTTTAAATGGTTACAGCTCTGGAGTATTCATTAGTAAAATCCACTGGGCGTTCAGGAAGTGGGTATCATTAGAGTTCTGTAATGTAGCTAATTTCACTCCCCTGACCCCTTTTCCCATCTACCTTTTATTGTTCTTTCTGCTAACAATTTTAGCAACCACAAATACAAAAGAAGTAAACATTTCCTTACTTTTTAAAGAGGTTTTTGCTTTTTACCATCCCCCAATGCTGTGCTGCCCTGTGCTTACAAATATCCCTGTTACCCTTCATGCCCCAAGATTTATTTTGATTTGAGAGGAAGAAGGGCCTTGTGACTAAAAGGGGCCAACTTTCTTTGACCTCATGAGCTTCTTCTATTTTCTCTAAAATAGCTTGTCTGTGCCCCATCCTAGGCCATATTTATGCTAGGACTTCTTACTATGCCAATAAAATATATAAGTAAATCTGAGCTTAGTTGAGAAGAACTCTAAGGAAGATAAGCGTTAGTTAAAGAGTGTTTCATTTCTTCTATTTATCTTTATACCTCTTACCTGTGTATATAACAAACACACACACACACAAACACACCCTCCCTATTCTCCCTGTTATCTGGCCACCTTTGATCAGTCATCATTCACAGAAAAACCTCCTAACCCTTGTTCATTATATTCTCTTTATAGAGAAGGGCCATGACTCTCTACCTGGTTGTTCCAATGTATCCTATTCAAAGGTGTAAGACTTTTCTAGACATCACCTCTGTCCTGTTCTCTATCTAGTCCTTAAAGGATTTGTAAATAGCTTTACTCAATGCTTGTAATGTCCCTGCCTGTCTCATCCCTGCCCACGGCAGGCTGGAGTCTGGTTTCATCAATGGACAGTGCCTTTTAGAACCAGGACACTCCATCCTTCTCTTAACCTTGATACTTAGAGAGGCAAGCTGCAGCTCACCCAGCAATTAGCCTGAGTTTTGGGGTAGAAACATCAGCCCTTGTCAGCCAAGTGAGTCCTGCTCTTTGGGTATTATCATTGGGATGGCTGCATATTCTTCAGCCTGATTTACTCCCATATCCCCGCTATTTTCCTGTATTGCTAGACTGTGAGTAAACTCACTGAGTGCAGGGACAGACTTTGCAACCTAGAGATGACATAAACTGCAATATCTCAGACAGCATTAGTGAGAGTCACGTTAAAGACCTCAGTTTAATTTGTGTTGAGTCATGGTGCACAGGGGTTTTAAATATAGAGGCTCCAAAGATTGTTCCCTTGGTGAAGGTGGCTTCAAAAACAAGCAGTTCACAGAAAAGGAAAAACAAATGATTCTTGAACATCTAAGATTATATTTAATCTCACTCATAATAAAAGAAGTACAATTTTAATGCTGAGACACCATTTTTCACTACCCAAATATATAAAAAGCAAAATCCTTGCTAACATGCGATGCTGTTGAGGATATGTAATAACATATGCATATGTAGATGCACATATTCTCTGACCTACAAATTATCATTTTCAGATGTTTAGCCTAACAGATATGCAGATGGTTGTGCAAAACAACTACATAGAATGTTACTTATTTTTGTATTGTTTCTGATATGATCAGAGTGTAACCACCTCACGTTTCATCAATAATAGACTAAGTGAGTTAATTACGGTACATCCCCATGTTGAAATACTATGTAACCAAAAACATTGTGGAAGTTTTTAATGTACTGATTGAAACAGTTTCCAAGATATCTGTCTGGGAGAGTAACAGCATGTGGAAGGCATGAAGTATCAGGAGCACGTGCACTGTTTACCCTCTTGTGCTTTTCCTTTTTTGAACCCTAACAATGCATTACCTTTTAAAGAAAATGAAACAAACAAACAAACAAAAAAAGCATTCAACTGTAGAGGACTAGGTCTTTTCCCGAACACTAAGCGCAGGGTTTCATTTTTGCCAGATGTTCCGATTCCCTAGAAAACAGAGCCTGACGTAAGAGTTTATACATCTAAAGTGTAATCCCAGAGAAGAGTGAAGTAAAAATGAAGAGGAAAAAAGTGAGTGAATCAAAGAAGAATGAATACGAGGTAATGCGTCACTGAGTTGGCCTCAGCTTCGCAACCAAACAAAGCTGATTGTTTGGTGTTCAAAGAGGCCATAGGAAGCCAGAACAGTTCAAGGATGTAATGTTTTTTTTTTTTTTTAATTAATTTTTATTGGAGTATAGTTGGTTTACAGTGTTGTGTTAGTTCCTGATACATATATTCATGGTTGGGAAGAAGGACAATCTTCTTGTTGGGTTCTCCTGTCCCCTACCTTTCACTAGGTGAAGTCTACTGTATTGACTCCTTTTGCTTTCTGTGATTTTCAGCCAGTCCAGGTAGCCTCTGGTGAAGTCAGAGCCTCCAGGGTCCAATGCAGCCAATCTGTACATAGAGTGGTCCCTCCGTGTCAGCTGACACTGTACACAGGGGCTTTTCTTCCTATTGCGTTAATGGTGGAAGCATGTCAAATGACTGTGGTGTGGGAATGGGGACCAGACACTGTTGAGTGATCTGGTACGACACATAAGTGACTCAATACCAGAGGTGCTCAGGTTTGTTTTCTTAAATACACTTTTTTTTTTTTTAGAGTAGTTTTAGGTAAAATTGAGCAGAAAGTACAGAGATTTCCCATATACTCTCTGGCTCCACCCACTCACAGCCTCCCCCACCACTAACATCCTGCCCCAAAGTGGTACTTTTGTAATAACTGAAGAACCTACATCACTATCATGCAAATTCAGAAGAGTTTTTTATTTATGTTTGTTTGCTTAATAGGTGGTTGATTCATTGGTTAAAATAGGCAAGGTATTTCCTATTAACTATAAATCTCAGAGTCCCTAAGAATCTAGCCTATTTAAATCCCCCAAAGACATGATCATCTTGTTTCAGTGCTAGATTATTTCATTGCACTTAAGTTGAAATATGTCTGTGTCAAAGTTGTTACAAAAGCATACTGCTGCTGCTGCTAAGTCGCTTCAGTCATGTCTGACTCTGTGTGACCCCATAGACGGCAGCCCACCAGGCTCCCCCATCCCTGGGATTCTCCAGGCAAGAACACTGGAGCGGGTTGCCATGTCCTTCTCCAATGCATGAAAGTGAAAAGTGAAAGTGAGGATGCTCAGTCGTGTCCGACTCTTAGTGATCCCACAGACCGCAGCCTACCAGGCTCCTCCGTCCATGGGATTTTCCAGGCAAGAGTACTGGAGTGGGGTGCCATTGCCTTCTCCACAAAAGCATACAAGTATGCTTAAAACATACTTGCATTAAAACAAGAATACAAGAATTAAGAAATAACATTGCACAACAAAAGAGCACAAAATGTGCTCCATCAGGGAAGTGATTAATAGCCAAGTGAGAAGTAGATACAATAAACACTATAAGGTTTAAGCAATTTCTTTTACCTGGAGTAGTCAGGGAAAACTTGATGGTGAAACAGTAAGTTGAACTGGTTTTGAATTATGGGCAAGACTTAGAGAGGAGAATAGAAATGGTGAGGTCATTTTGTCTGACAGCTGAGCCTAAGCCCAAGTTCTGAAGCTTGCAACACCATGTGTAGACTGGTTTTTTTTTCTTTTTATAAATAATAATCGTGGGATGGATTGAGATAAATTCTGGAAAGGTGTGTAGGTACTATATTGTTCGAGGCTTTCAAATTATTTGCAAATAGATTAGAATTTTATTTCATAATCAAGGGAAGGTCATCGGAATTTTTGAGCAGAGCAGTCATATACCCTATTGGAAAACAGTTTCTGATGAAGTGTCTCCAACATACCCCTGCCCCAGACTAAATCAGAAGACATTCCCCCAGATCCTGCCATGGAAATGTCTGTAGTAGAGGCTGACCAAAGATTGAAGGTACTGATTTCCCTAGAAAGAGATCTTGTATATTTCTGGAGCTTACTAGATCATGGGGGGAGAGGGATACTGTTTGTAATACTGAAATATTTTAATTCATGTCTTCCTATATCTTGCACGGCATAAGCATTTTAAAGGTCTGTGTAGTCAAGGGGTGGTCTTTGAAGTCTGAATCTAGATTAGATCAGTAGAAAACTGTGAATCACCGGCCACTGAATGGAAGGTGGCAGTGTTTATCAGCAACATCTAAGAATCTAAGGCCAGCACTTACAACATCACATCCTCTCCTTTCTGCTATCAGTTGGATGCAACAGGAAACTGACGAAGGTGCTAGGCAGTTTCCTTTCTGTTCTGACCTGACTAGTTTCCTCTGCAGCTTGCTCACAGCTTATTGTAAAGGAAAATCATGAAATACCAGTGAATTTCCTCCAGTTGGATCAGGTCTAGGACAAGGAAGGAAAAGCAAATTTCTAAGATTAGTCAATTTCCCTTTACAGCTATGAAGTTGGTTCAGGGCCTCCAGCTGAACCTTCTCTTTAAACGTGTCTCTCTTATGGCTCAGCTTTGTATTATAGGCAAGATAAGGACTTGTGGCAAAATGAGCAATGCACATTATGTAATTCTTATAGGAAATCTTGGATTCATTCATGGGAAAACGACTTGCATGGAACAGCTTATTTGATAAACTTTTAATTCTTCTTTGACTTCTAGCTCATGAGTTCAAAAGGGTTAAACAAAATACAGATAATTCTTGTGGGTATACCCAGCAGCCCAGCTCTTTTGCTCTTTTCTCAGTATGACTACGGAGGAGCTGCTTCCATGGAGAATGTTTATGCAAAATTAACAAAAGAATTGATTTAGCTTTGTGCAAGAGACAGAGTTGGACTACCCAAAGAGCAAGAAGTTTTATCTAAGGTCTTAGGAGGTAAAGTGAATTTTGAGGGGTGTGAGGAGTAGCTATGGCCTGTTGAAAAATGTAATGAAGAGTCTGGCATCTGAAGAATGTGACTGGCTTACTTTGTGGAAGTAATTCAACTTCAAAATGGAAATTACCATGTAAAATATCTTCTCTGCAAACAACAATGTGGAGGAAGGATGCCGTATTGAAGTTCACATTGAATAAGTATATTAAGTTAGCAGGTAGATGATTCTTCTGCATTCCATTCAATTTCCTGTTATTTTAACTTACCTGCTTTTAATTTCCCTTTGAAAACTCCCCTCATTTCTGTATTCATTATTATTATTAAAAATAACTCTCCCATAAATTTCCCTTTTATATATTTGCATGATTTTTAATATGTATACTATAAAAATTCCTCCAACCCCAGGCATAAATTGTGATTTCTGAAATTGATAATGTAAAAAAAATAAAAGAATACAAATATATGAATCTTTGAAATATGAACAGTTGATAAAATGAATAAGGTAAGGATTCAAGGTTTAAATTTAATAGTGTTTGGAGCAGCCGTTTTAACAGGCATCTGACTAGTAACAGATTTGTGGGGGCTGTGGCATTCTACTCCTTTTTCCCTAGGAACTAATTATCTATTATTTTCCAGACTTGCTAAAATACTGCAGAGCTCTGTAAAACAACTTGGTTGATCAACCAGCAGTAGCATTATTAAACTAACAAACAAAAGAATTTGCACACAGATAATGGGTCTAAGAATCTTTTTAGGGGATCTGTAGATTTTAACTTAACATTTATGAGAACAACATACCTTTTATTTTTAAAGATAAATCAGCTCTCTGAGGAGGTGGCTATACCCAGAAAATTTTAATTACCCTCTATCAGTAAAACGGTTTCCATTATCATCATTCATAAACATTTTAATGGTGGGTTCTGGGTGAATTTGCCTAGCTGAAATTTTGGACAAAAACAGCACATGTGATTAATTTCATGTAGTCAAAATGTTAGCAGGTCTGATATCCAGTCAATTGAACAAGGTTTGCATTTTTCAGAGTAGCCAATGAATATTTTATGATATATACTCCAGTAGGCCTACAAAAATTGTGAAAATGTTTTAGGTCTGCTTTGCACTCCTCCCCTTGCCCTCTTCACCTTCCTCAGGTGTTGATGTCAAGGGAGCTCATTAATAAACACCCTGCATACTATAAACTCTTGTCTCAGAGCCTGCTTTCTCAACGCACTTAGTCTTGAACAGTTATTCTGTTTAAAAGCAGCCTTGACCGACTGGAGTGTGAGTCAGAGGAAAGGATGAAGGAATGGAGAATCATTTCATATAAGGAGGGACTAGACAGAGAGTAAGGAAATAGGGGGAAAAAGTTTGTGTAACACAGTGACTGAGTGAGTAGACTCAAAAAAAAACCTAGCTTGAGGGGATTTCCCTGGAGGTCCAGTGGTTGGGACTGTGCTTCTATTGCAGGGGATGAGTTCGATCCCTGGCTGGGAAACTAAGATCCTGCAGGCTTTGCAGTATGGCATCCTAGCTTGAATATGTACTAACTGAGAGAGCAGCACAAGTTTCTTAACACTCTATGCCTCAGTTTTCTATGGGGTCAATGATAATAGTATCTAAAATTATTGTGAAAGTTAAATAAATTACTCCAGAACACTGAATAGTGCTTGGGACACAGTCTGCACTATATGTAAGTGTTTGCTGTTGTTACTACTTGACTCATCAGATACGTGAGAGATTATGATTATATGCAGAGGAGGATGTGACTATATCTGAGTAGTTCCAGAGGGCATTTCCTAGACCAGTGGGTGAGAATGGCAGCAAACTTGACTTTGGCTCAAAGATGAGATCAGTCCAGGGCAATGAGGGCTTGTTTTCACTAAAGCATGGAACTTCTCTTAGGGGTTACCAGGGTGAGAGTAGATTGGGCTGGAAACTGGAGAAGATGAATCCTCTTGCTCTATTATAAAGGGTTTTCCTCCCGTTATCAAAGCCATCCCTCCTTCCTTCTCAGATCAGCAGGGGGCTAGAAGGAAGGAGGAATCAGAAAACAGAGCTCCAGCTCTTTTTAATGATTTGAACAGACTCCTTGCCAAACAGGAGGCAGAATGCTCACCCACCCAGCCATCTTTTTACTTCCCCTGTCTTTTCCCTTTCTCTCATCCAAAACCATAAAGGCAGCTGGTGGATGTATGGGTTTGTGCTGGTTAAAACTGGGAATCAGGCCAAATAGTCCTTTATCTCTTCATTAGTTTCTTTTTGGTATTTTTCTTTCCAACTTTTGAAGGAGAAATGATCCTGGAGTTAAAGACATGAGACTTAGCTTTAACAGGTAAAATATGCCTATATGATTATGAACAAATGGTGTAATCTTCTGGGGCTAAACTTCTTTTGTACAGGGCATAGTTTTGGTGGGTGTGATGATGAAGGAGATTGTGATAGGTAATATTAAGTATTTACTCAAACATTGCATTTCAGGTGGAGATAAAGAAACTAAGTAGGACCCTGTGGGCTCCTGGGCGTGGAAGCCTTTCCATATCCCCTGTTTCTTAATTGTAGGGAATAGATTCCAGACTCCATGACCTCCCCTGAGTTCCAAAGGGCAGATTTAAATAGTTACTACTCAGGGAAGGAAGGGTAGCAGAGACAAGCCAGGAGCAGCTATGAAACAATAGCACTGTCTTGGGGTCCTAGTTTCACCTCAAGGGATGCACAGAACAATATCTTTGAGCCCTTTATAGAACTAAAACCGCCAACAAATGGAAGCTGTTGAGTGTGCCAAGTCACTTCAGTCATGTCCAACTCTTTGCAACCCCATGTACTGTGGCCTGCCAGGCTCCACTATCCATGGGACTCTCCAGGTGAGAATACTGAAGTGGGTTACCATGCCCTCTTCCAGGGGATCTACCCAACCCAGGGACTGAACCCACATCTCTTACCATCTCCTGCATTGGCAGGTGGATTCTTTACCACTAACACCACCTGGAAAGACCCAGGGAAGATGTCAGTATTCTTCATTCCAGAGAAGACCACTTGAGGCCACATGAAAGGAGTGCAGGCCCTGCACACACCCTAATCCTTATCAGCAATCCTATCCTTGAACAATTGCTGTAAAACTCCTAGTCAAATCTTCCTCAGTTGGACATATAGTCTTGAGAGGCATGAGCCTGCTATGTCCCCCTTTGTCTGGCAAAGCAGTAAAGCTACTCTTCTGGTGGGCTTCCCTATGGCTCAGAAGTAAAGAATGCACGTGCAATGCAGAGTTGCAGGAAACGTGAGTTCAATCCCTGGGTCAGGAAGACCACCAGGAAGAGGAAATGGCAACACGCTCTAGTGTCCTTGCCTGGAAAACTCCACGGACAGAGGAGCCTGGCAATCTAGTCCGTACGGTCACAAAGAGCCAGACATAGCCAAGCACACACACACTCTTTTCTTTTACCCCAAACTCTGTGTCCAAGACTTGATTCATACCGGCACCCAGATATCAAGTTTTCAGTGTCAATACCAAACCTGCAGAGCACACAGGACCCCTATGGTGTATGTCACCATTCAGGTCCCTCCATTATAGGATGCCTCCTGAGAATACTTGATACTTATTTAACTTATTTTTAAAGCTTTTTATGTCTTTATTGAATCTGTTGCAGTATTGTTTCTGTTTTATGTTTTGTTTTTCTGTCAGCAAGGCATGTGGGATCTTAGCTCCCCCACCAGGGATTGAACCCTCACCCCTTGCATTTGAAGATGAAGTATTAACCTCTGGATTATCAGGGAAGTCCCTAGAATACTGATTCTTGAAAGACTTTTACATTATCCACTTAAGTATACATAACAGGAATCTCATTCCTTTGGGAATCTAATTTGAATAGATTGTAACTAAGTTGCAGTTTAATTTGTTAAACTAATCTATGGATTAGTCAATGATAATGTTTCCTTCACAAGAGACAAACTTTACTGATAATTTAGGAACAATTACTTAACCCAAAAGTAACATAAATAGTAGCAACATAGAAGAATGTAGAGAAAATGTTTGGAAACAGGTAAACTCTTCAGTGGCCTCTAAATGCAGGATGTACTCATTATTTTAATTGCATGATGTAGTCAACTTTAATTCATCTGTGCATAAGACTAACTTATGAAAAGTAAATATTGTCAGTGATGGTTAATGGTCTAGTACAATATTCAAGAATATAGACTTCAGATTCAGGCAGCTCTTTAAATAGAATCTAGGGTCAACTCCTTTCTACCTATGTGACCATTAGCTATCTCTAACCCTTAGTTTTAAAATTAATAATGTAAAGTTGTTGTGAAAATTGTTTTAAATAAGCAAATATATATAGAATATCTGGTATCAATATATTGACTCAGTTCAGTTCAGTTCAGTTCAGTCACTCAGTCGTGTCCAACTCTTTGTGACCCCATGAATTGCAGCATGCCAGGCCTCCCTGTCCATCACCAACTCCTGGAGTTCACCCAAACTCATGTGCATCGAGTCGGTGATGCCATCCAGCCATTTCATCCTCTGTCGTCCCCCTCTCCTCCTGTCCCCAGTCCCTCCCAGCATCAGGGTCTTTTCCAATGAGTCAATTCTTCTCATGAGGTGGCCAAAGTATTGCAGTTTCAGCCTCAACATCAGTCCTTCCAATGAACACCCAGGACTGATCTCCTTTAGGATGGACTGGCTGGATCTCCTTGCAGTCCAAGGGACTCTCAAGAGTCTTCTCCAACACAACAGTTCAAAAGCATCAATTCTTTGGTGCTCAGCTTTCTTCACAGTCCAACTCTCACATCCATACATGACCACTGGAAAAACCATAGCCTTGACTAGACGGACCTTTGTTGACAAAGTAATGTCTCTGCTTTTGAATATGCTATCTAGGTTGTTCATAACTTTCCTTCCAAGGAGCAAGTGTCTTTTAATTTCATGACTGCAGTCACCATCTGCAGTGATTTTGGAGCCCCCCAAAATAGAATCTGACACTGTTTCCACTGTTTCCCCATCTATTTCCCATGAAGTGATGGGACCAGAGGCCATGATCTTCGTTTTCTGAATGTTGAGCTTTAAGCCAACTTTTTCACTCTCCTCTTTCACTTTCATCAAGAGGCTTTTAAATGCCTCTTCACTTTCTGCCATAAGGGTGGTGTCATCTGCATGTCTGAGGTTGACTAGTACTGAACAAATGGGAGATCTGTCCTGGGTGTTCATTTGAAGGACTGATGTTGATGCTGAAACTCCAATTCTCTGGCCACCTGATGTGAAGGGCTGATTCATTTGAAAAGACCCTGATGCTGGGAAAGATTAAGGGCAAGAGGAGAAGGGGACGACAGAGGATGAGATGGTTGGATGACATCACTGACTCAATGGACATGGGTTTGGGTAAACTCTGGGAGTTGGTGATGGACAGGAAGGCCTGGCATGCTGTGGTTCATGGGGTAGCAAAGAGTCGGACACAACTGAGTGACTGAACTTAACTGAACTGAACAAATGGCAGTCATTATTCTCACCACTGGAAACTTGAAAATGGCTAACAAATTGACTTTTCCCTTTATCTCAAGCTCAGTTTTCCCACAGCTGTAAAAAAATAATGTGGTCAGCTCTTTTTTTTTTACTCACATTAATTTACAGGGTCAGCATTCCTAACCCCAACTCAGTATATATGCTCAGGAAATAGTTGGTAAATATGAATACTTGTGGCCAAGGGTACTCCCCCTGCTGCTACTCTATTGAAGACTGGCATGTCTGCAGAGGTACATCCCAGAAAGAGCTGGTCTCAGCTCTCAGCTTCAGGAGGAACTCAGAGATGAGAAGGGTTTTGTTTCAATGGCAGTAATTTATAAAGGAAGGGTAGACAGATCAGCCTTGAAACTCTAGACAGAACAAACTGAGTTGCTTTTCATTGGTTTGATCTTGGCCATCCTTGCTGCTAATGTAAATGATAATGTAGCTGGTTAATCAATGGAGAATCAGAATAGTTTCTGCTCTGAGGATACTTCCTGTTTTCTTAATGCTGTTATGAATCATTTTCATATGCTTATATTTTTAATGCTCAATTCAGTTCAGTTCAGTTGCTCAGTCGTGTCCAACTCTTTGCGACCCCATGAACTGCAGCATGCCAGGCCTCCCTGTCCCTCACCAACTCCTGGAGTTCAGTCAGATTCACATCCATCGAGTCAGTGATGCCATCCAGCCATCTCATCCTCGGTCGTCCCCTTCTCCTCCTGCCCCCAATCCCTCCCAGCATCAGAGTCTTTTCCAATGAGTCAACTCTTTGCATGAGGTGGCCAAAGTACTGGAATTTCAGCTTTAGCTTCATTCCTTCCAAAGAAATCCCAGGGCTGATCTCCTTCAAAATGGACTGGTTGGATCTCCTTGCACTCCAAGGGACTCTCAAGAGTCTTCTACAACACCACAGTTCAAACACATCAATACTTCGGTGCTTAGCCTTCTTCACAGTCCAACTCTCACATCCATACATGACTACTGGAAAAACCATAGCCTTGACTAGACGGACCTTAGTAGGCAAAGTAATGTCTCTGCTTTTGAATATGCTATCTCAGTTGGTCATAACTTTTCTTCCAAGGAGTAAGCGTCTTTTAATTGCATGGCTGCAGTCACCATCTGCAGTGATTTTGGAGCCCCCAAAAATAAAGTCTGACACTGTTTCCACTGTTTCCCCATCTATTTCCCATGAAGTGATGGACCGGATGCCATGATCTTCGTTTTCTGAATGTTGAGCTTTAAGCCAACTTTTTCACTCTCCTCTTTCACTTTCATCAACAGGCTTTTTATGTTCCTCTTCACTTTCTGCCATAAGGGTGGTGTCATCTGCATATCTGAAGTTATTGATATTTCTCCCAGCAATCTTGATTCCAGCTTGTGTTTCTTCCAGTCCAGCATTTCTCATGATGTACTCTGCATATAAGTTAAATAAGCAGGGTGACAATATACAGCCTTGACATACTCCTTTTCCTATTTGGAACCAGTCTGTTGTTCCATGTCCAGTTCTAACTGTTGTTTCCTGACCTGCATACAGATTTCTCAAGAGGCAGGTCAGGTGGTCTGGTATTCCCATCTCTCTCAGAATTTTCCACAGTTTCTTGTGATCCACACAGTCAAAGGCTTTGGCATAGTCATAAAGCAGAAACAGATGTTTTTCTGGAACTCTTTTGCTTTTTCCATGACGCAGAGGATGTTGGCAATTTGATCTCTGGTTCCTCTGCCTTTTCTAAAACCAGCTTGAACATCAGGAAGTTCATGGTTCACGTATTGCTGAAGCCTGGCTTGGAGAATTTTGAGCATTACTTTACTAGCATGTGAGGTGAGTGCAATTGTGCGGTAGTTTGAGCATTCTTTTGCATTGCCTTTCTTTGGGATTGGAATGAAAACTGACCTTTTCAAGTCCTGTGCCCACTGCTGAGTTTTCCAAATTTGCTGGCATATTGAGTGCATATTTTTAATGTAGATATGTATAAACTTGTAGCACTACTATGTTTCTGAGATTTATCCATGTTGATAGATTTTTCTGGTTTGTTTCTCTACTTATTACTGTACTGGAGTCCCCTTAATGAATACATTGTTTTGATCACTAGAATAAAGTTTGGCTAAAGATCCAAGGATCTACACACAAGAGAGAGAAAATGTTATTATCTTGTTTAAGATCCTCTTTGTTTTTTGTTGGTATGGAGTGCCACAAATTCTGGAGAAGGCAATGGCACCCCACTCCAGAACTCTTGCCTGGAAACTCCCATGGACAGAGGAGCCTGGTGGGCTGCAGTCCATGGGGTCGCGAAGAGTCAGATACGACTGAGTGACTTCACCTTCACTTTTCACTTTCATGCATTGGAGAAAGAAATGACAACCCACTCCATTGTTCTTGCCTGGACAATCCCAGGGGCGGGGGAACCTGGTGGGCTGCCGTCTATGGGGTCGCACAGAGTCAGACACGACTGAAGTGACTTAGCAGCAGCAGCAGCCACAGATTCAGGGACCCAGTCTCCCTCTACCTTGTTACCTCACTTGGCATGGATCTCTGCATACTGGTCACCTTAAAGTTTAGAATGGCAGCTCCAGCTCTAGTGGACCCATTCGCATTCCTCTCACAGAAAGAAGAAAGAGAAGACATTTCATTCTGTAATTTCACTTGCATTCTATTGGCTAAAACTTAATCATATGATCACAGCTGTCAAAGAGAATGGGAAAAGGAATCTTTAAGTGACCATGCACCTAAAATTTGGCTGTTCAATTATTGATGAAGAAGTGGGAAAGTAAAGTTGGGGGACCAAGTACACGTCTCTATCTTGATGGACATTTAGGTGATTTTCAAATTTTTGCTATTGCGAACAGTGATGTGACAAATGGGCTTCCCATGGGACTCAGTGATAAAGAATTCCACCTGCCAATGCAGGAGACATGAGAGATGCAGATTTGATCCCTGGGTTGGAAAGATCCCCTCGACTAGGAAACGGCAAGCCACTTCAGTATTCTTGCCTGAAAAATTTCATGGACATAGGAGATTACAGCTTACATGGGGTCGCAAAGAATCAGACACGATTGAGCATGCATGAACGCTGTGACAAATATTCACTATATATATATATATATATATATATATCTTCCTGTGCTCATGTGAAAGAGTTTCTCTAGGGGAATATGTTGTTGGTGATTTCTATTTTCAACTTTACCAATTGCTTTCTAAAATGGTTGCATTGATTTTTACTCCAGCTGTAAAAAAGTTCCTGTTTTCCCACATACTCCTAATACTTGCTATAGACTTCTTCAAAAACATTTTTACAATCTGATGGGATTGTGGGGCTGTGACCTTGGCAAAGGCAGTTTGGGTAGAGTGGCAGGAACAGAGAAGACAGAGTGCCTGGGTTGAGAGAGAGTGGGAGACAGTGAAATCAGGCTAGTGGGTGTAAATTATGCTTTCACCAGCCTCAGCTGCAGAAGGCACGAAAAAGTATTATAATTGGTAGAGCATTTGTGTTACAACTGGGGAGTCTTGAGCTATTTGGAATAAAGCTGTAGAAAATGTACTCAAGAAATTGGGGGTAGCAATTGGAATGAATTTCCATGGGGTTTAAGATTTCAGATGTGGGACATTTCCAAGTGATGGTTGAAGTGGGTGTTGAAGTTGGTAGCTGCTCTTTGGTATTCCAGAGGACAGGACGCTTTGAAGCTTGAAGCAAGCCAAATAAATTATTCATGCAGCAAATATTTTCAAGCACCTCCTAGGTGTCAGGCATTGTTCTAGAAACTGGAGTTGCATGTGGAGTAAAATAGATAGGCAAAAATCTTCTCTAAAAAGGGCTGACAGACAACAATTATGTAAATAAATGAGATAATTTGTGAGTGCAAAAAACAGCTATTAAGTAAACAGCAAAGGATGCTGTTTTAGCGAGAATTAACAGAAGTGTAGGTAGGATATTGCTCTGGTGCTTCCAACTTTAGACATCAGTGTCAAGAGTCAAAAGGCAAGCCATGTGATTAGGGGTGGTATGGAATGAGGGGTTTTGCTGATTGCAAAGAAGTGCACCTTCAGAAAGAATTGTGGTAACCTGGATGTCTCAAAGAGAATGTTCACAGATTCATTAGCTCTAACTGGAGACAGTCAAGGAGACAAGATACAGGTATTAAGTGATAAGAATTATTGCTTTTTATCTTGAATTTATAGCTTTTATGAATAATTTATAATTATGAACAACAGACTTTAGAATTTAGTTCCCGAGATTATTGAGTATCCAGAGCTGCTTCTTCCTTATAACAAAGGATAAAATACATAAGCTTATTTTTACCCTTTTACCCCGCCCCCCCTTTCCTTCTATAACGTCTCCTTTTGGTCTTGTACAAGAAGGTCTTGTTTTCTTTTGGTTGCACCATGTCGCATTGTGGGATCTTAGTTCTCCAACCAAGGATTGAACCCATGCCCCTACAGTGGGAGCACTGAGTTTTAACCACTGGACCACCAGGAAAGTCCCAAGAAGGTCATTTTTATTTCTGTTAGAATGTGAAATACTAATCTCTTGATAAATCATGAAGTATCTCTTAATTCTCCCCCTTTTCCTTCATCTCAAAGCCTCTTCTTTAGCTTTTCGAATGTTGCGATTTCTAGAACATATCTGTAACACACAAAGTCAATTGCTATCAGGAAAAACAAGAATTAAGAAAAAAGCTTTCACTTCTCAAATTTCATTAGTAGAGGGATGATACAGATGACCGAACTGGCACAAAAACCTGATGCTCTTGGCAAATGAGTCAGTTGAGATGAAAATGTTAATGTTTTTGAACAGATATGAGTCAATGCTATTCTGGGAATGAAAAGAAGCATGGTTTACTGTACAGGCATGTATATTACTCGGGAAAACCTGGAAAACATTGCAGGGAACCATGACGGATATGATAATCACTTTTAAAGGCTTCCTTTAAAATCGAGATAATAATGTTCATTAAAATATGGGTTCGGATGTAGATCAAACCTACATAAAATAATCATTTCTAGATGAAAATCTAGATAATAATGTGATTTTTAATGATTTCCTAATTCGGTTCCCAAAGCAACCAAATAGAGAGGCAGGGAGATAGAATGAAAAGAACTCTGAGTTAGGATACTGGGTGGTAATTTTGGCCTTGTCACTAATTATACTAATTAGCTGTGAGATGATGGGTGAATCACTTGATCTCTTTGAAATTAGTTTTCTTATTTGCAAAATAATGGGATTGGCCTCGGATTTTCACTGTTCCTTTCTGATTTAAATAATATGCTTTGGGATTATATACTGTAAAGGGATACACAATTAGGACCCTGAGGTGATCCATAATACACCTACAGTGGAGTGTCCAGGGGCTGTGTGGAAATTTCCAAGGTATAATTTCCTGCTTTTGTGTGTGTGCCAGATTTTTACCCAGCTTTCTAGACTGTAAAGCAGAGGGAAGTCATGTGTGAATGTTTGTGCATATTAGCAAATGCTGGCTAAAAAGGTTGAGACTGACTACATGACAGAAAATAATCCTTTAGACCAGAAACCTTTCTTTAAAATGACAAAACACTGAGTTTGAAAAAAAATTTTTTTCAGTTAAATAGTTAACTGAACTCATGAGTTAACTTCTCTTTCCATTTAAAAGCCCCACAGAAATGACAGAACTAATATAGAAGTGCTAAACCCAGAACAGCTCTAGAAAGCCAGGAACAGTGCTATTGTCTGATATGAGGGCTTAGGTGGTGGTTAAAAATATGAGCCCTGGAACCAACTGCTGGGTTCTTAGTAAGCTGCCTACGCTCTTTGGGTCTTCCAGCCCTTGGGTAAATTACTTTCCCTCTCTATGCCTCAGTTTCCTTATCTGGAAAATGAAAGTACCTACCTCTGAGAATTAATACAAGTCAAGTGCTAAACAGTGTCTGACACATAAGTTTTCACATCTCACCTATAATTACTGTTGTGTTCAGAGTTGTGTCTGACTATGGCAACCCTGTGGCCTTTAGCCCCCCAGGCTCCTCTGTCCATGGGATTTCCCAGGCAAGAGGGCTGGAGTGGGCTCCCATTTCCTTCTCCAGGGGATCTTCCCAATCCAGGGATCAAACTCACATCTCCTGCTCTGGCAGGCAGATTCTTTATCACTGAGCCAACTGGGAAGCCCATAATTATTGTTATTGTAGGTTTAATATTGAATATTAAAACAGATAGGGTTAGCCATGGATGATACCCACCAGCGATTAAAATACACACACACACACACACACGCACACATACACACAAAACATATAATCCTATTTAGGTGAAAGATAATAGCTCTGATGACCCCTGAAAAAGAAATCTAAGATGTTAAGTAATAAGGGCAGAAGAGGCAGCCAGTAGGACAATTAATTACAGGGATGTGAAGTAGCTATATCAGTCTTTTATTCTGCAAGTGGCTGCTGCAGCATTTGTCCCCAGGTTAAAGCCATGAATTCTGCTCCCTAAATTAACAGGTATATAGTCTGCCAGATTCTCCCAAGGTGGGTGCTGGGGCCAAAGAGAGAAATGGGACAGTATCTCAGCTAACTTCCATCTGTCATGAGAAGGATGAAAATGTAATCTGTTGTCTAAACTGGGACACTTTTGAGTAAAAGCAAGTGCTATTAATAATTATGCCAGGATAAGAAATGTAACCTGTGACCGTCCTAGGCAAACCAGGCCATCATTTCCCTGGGCCTTGAGCGATAGAGAGATACTGAGACCACCAAAGGAAAGCCCACTTGTCAATACAGTCACTCTCTCCTATCCCCAAAATTGTAAAGATTGCCCAGACACAAGAATTTTATGAGTTCAAATACTCCAGCTACCTAAATAGGTCAATCTAAACCTGAAATTATAAGTGTGATAGATGTTGAAGATTCCTGAACATTCCAACAGCCCGAGTGACACCACACTGTTGAAACAAAAATGACCTGTGTGGAAACAGAATTAAAGCAGGAAGCTGAGAGATCCATACAAACTTACTATATCTATAAAGCAAGAATTGGTTGCTATTTTTAAAACAAGCAATTTAAGTTCTGGGAAATTAAAAAAAAAGAATTGGCCCTCCTTTATGGTTACAAGATTGAGCAAACTAGAAAAAGGACACTCAGCTAAATTTTAATTCTTTCTAATTGCTTACGAATACGTTGTTGTATGGTTGCTAAAAGTCGTGTCTGACTTTTTGTGGTCCCGAGGAATGTAGCCCACCAGGTTTCTCTGTCCATGGGATTTCCCAAGCAAGAGTACTGGAGTGGGTTGCCATTTCCTTCTCCAGGGGATCTCCCCAGACCAGTGATCAAACCTGCATCCCCTGCGTTGGCTGGATGATTCTTTACCATTGAGCCACCAGGGAATCTCCTGTGTTTAAGAACATTAACTTAAAAAAATATTGCATACTTATGCAAAAAAAAATACATTTATCTGAAACAAATTCTAAGTATCTAAATTTCATACTTCTTCCTTTAATTGCATTTCCTCTGGCTATCCTTAGTGATTCTTTGTTATGCCAAACATGCTTATAAAATGTCTTTCAGTTACAGTCCATGTTCCATTTATACAACATAGCTTCTCCAGTTGTCAATTTGTTTCATTCTTTTGTCCATTGAACATTCATTACTGAGAAAATATTCTCAACATTAGTAATATGAGCCAGTGTACTGAAAGTCAACGTTAAGAAAGTTGAAACAGACAATATAATAGTAAAATATTTCAGCCACAACTTGCTTTTCCATTCTTTAGGGTTATGCTGTGATGCTTTGATCAATAACATTTAAAAATGACCACCAACAAAAAAGAGTAATGTCATTGATTTTTATTCCCTCTTCTACAACACTACACATGATTCCACTTGTTGCCACAATGGAAGAGAATTTAGTACCACCTTGTGAAAGAATAGAATCGTTCAAGTGATTAAACTGTCATGAGTGACACATTAGTTATCTATGTCATGCTGGAATTTCTTTTCCTGTCCATAAATCGTGTTACTCCATTTACAAATAAACTCTACACTTAGATAAATATTTCACCTGTTTTTTAATAAAACACAGTTAACAAGGGTGTTTTTATTTGTTTTTAAAGCAATGGGGGTACTTTAGCTAGATCATCTGAGCTGAAAGACTGATACTGATACATGCTGTGAAAGGTTATTACAGCTTCTGGTACAATTATTTTATCTTCTTCATCTGAATTTCTCTTAATAAAATACTGTTATTTTATCATTTCCTTTGGTAATAGTTGGGTAAGGGATACATCTCCTATGCTTAGTTATTGGTATGTATTGATTAGTATCTGACTTTCTGCTAGTTTTGATACTGAGTAAACAATTGCATACTGAGAGCTTCAAAATGACTTCTTCATTATCTAATGCGTGCATGCTAAGTTGCCTCAGTCCTGTTTGACTCTGTGAGACCCCCCAGACTGTAGCCCTTCAGGCTCCTCTGTCCATGGGGATTCTCTAGGCAAGAATACTGGAGTGGGTTGCCATGCCCTCCTCCAGGGGATCTTCCCAACCCAGGAACTGAACCGGCATCTCTTATGTCTCCTGCATTGGCAGGTGGGTTCTTTACCACTAGCATCACCTGAGAAGCCCTCCTTATTTAATAAAAGACCACTATTTAGAAAATGCAGCACAAAATTTACATGTGGATTTTCAAATTTGGGATTCAAATAGATAAAAGATAATGGCAACCACTGCCCGAACTGAGAAGATTGAATTTATCTCACAGCATCAGTACGTCTGTCACTCACAAGTGCAGCTCACAAAAACAGTGTTTGAAGCATTGAAAAGGTTGGAAGTTAATGGACTAATGATAAATCAAACTGTCCAATGCCAAAAAAAAAAAAAAAAACCCCACAAAAAACTGAATTTCAGGTTTCCCTGAATGGGAGAACTGTACTCAAAAGAACATTTCCCCAAACAAGGCCAAAGCTGATCTTATGTAAGCTTTTAGGAAGCCGGGCATTTAGGGTTTGGTGGGCGTTTAAAGGTAGGAGTGTTCAGGGACTGACAGATTTTCAGGGGCATTCCTGTGGTCATGGGAGCCAAGCTGTGCTTCATCCACTGGTTTGAAGCTGATGGGCTGTTGGCTAGAAGGGCAGAATTGTCTGTCGTTGACAGGCTATCTGTGGCTTTCACCCCTAATTGGCTGGTTTTCAGAAGCCAGGTGCTATCACTGCCAACTTTCAGAAACAGATTGAGGCTGTTTATTAGTGGACTTTTAGAGCATTTATACTTCATCAGAGTTATCCATAATTCAGGCTTGTTACTTGTTAACAATTTGGGTCTTTGGCCAAAGAACAGTCTTAACCTTTCTTGACTATGAAAAAAAATTTTTTTAAATTCTAAATCCTCCAGTTTAGTCTTCCTTTAGCAAAACCTCAGGAAAGACCACAGGGAACTGTCCAGATCTTCACTGCAGAGGCAAGTTGTCCTTTCAGTGATGCAAGCACCAATTATCAATATGAGGAAGGAGGCAAAACTGCCATTATTTACTAGAAATAATGAAACCAATGAGCCAATGACACAAACAAGATTCTGTGAGATGATAAAAGATGAAGTTACAAAAGTAAATAATCTATGTACAAGCAATAATCAAATAGAAAACGTAATGGAAAAGGACTGCAGACACAATACAATAAAAGCATGAAAATATAAAGGAATAAACTTAGCAAGAAATCTGTAGGATCCACATAAAGAAAACAACAAAACTTTACTGAAGGTTATGAAAGAAGAGCAGAATAAATGTAAAGACGTGATTTCTCCTAGATGTGAAAACTCAGTATTGTTAAGGTGTCAGCTTGCCTTAAATTAATCTGTAAGTAAAATGTGATCCGAATTAAAATCCTATCTGGATTTTTAAAGTACCATTTGTAATACACCATCTGCATAGTCACAAATGTAACAGATAAATCCCCAAATCTTAGTGGCTTAATACACTAAGGGATTTATTTCTTCCATTTGTTGTTCAGTCACTCAGTTGTGTCCGACTCTTTGTGACCCCATGGACTGCAGCACATCATATTTCCTTGTCCTTCACTATGCCCCAGAACTTGCTCAAACTCATGTCCATTGAGCCAGTGATGCCATCCAACCATCTTATCCTCTGTCATCCCCATCTCCTCCTGCCTTCAATCTTTCTCAGCATCAGGGTCTTTTCTAATAAGTTGGCTCTCTGCATCAGGTGGCCAAAGTATTGGAGCATCAGCTTTAGCATCAGTCATGAATATCAGTAATGAGTATTCAGGACTGATTTCCTTCAGGATTGACTGGTTTGATCTCCTTGCAGTCCAAAGGACTCAAGAGTCTTTTGCAACACCACAGTTCAAAAGCATTAAGTCACAGTTAATGCAAGAATTCCTGGTTAAGCTGACTGAAAGCCAGGCATCTTTCATTCTGTGGCTCTGGCCTCCTGGTAGGTCGTTGGAGTATCTGAATGGGGACAATGACAGTGAAGGAGGTGTACTGCTTCCCCATCCCTTTGACCTGAAAAGGACACTATGTATTTGCTCACTTTCCACTGGCAAGAACTAATCATATGACCCTCTTCAGGTGGAAGAGGAGCTGAAACATGTAGTCCCCAGATATTAATAGGTAGTTTCCTGCTGGCAACGAAGCTTTGACCTGAAAGCGTTGATCCTTGCTTTGACCATTATGAAAGAGGAGCATGAGGTTTTGGTGGTCAGCCGGCTATCTCTGCCATAATCTGCAACAGTAAGAGTACAGGAATGCTTTTATTTATTTATTTTTGGCTGTGCCATGCAGTGTGCAAAATCTTAGTTCCCCAACCAGGGATTTAACCCCAGGCCCTTGGCAGTCAAAGTAGCAGGTCCTAACCACTGGATCACTAGGGAATTTCCAGGGATAAGTTTTTAAGTTTTAAAAAAGAATATAAAGTTAATAGATATTAAAATATGGTACAACATTATAGCAACTAAAGTAATGTGGTACTTGTAGAGAAAGAACAGGGTATTAATAGAAAACAATAGTGAGTAGAAACTGAACTATGGGTGTGTGGAAATTAAGTGTATGATAAGAGTGTCACTTCAGATAAGTTGGGAATGGATACACTGTTTAGTAAATGGTAATGGAACAACTGCTCACCCATTTGGACAAAAATAAAGGTAGATTTCTGCCTTATATCATACTCCAAAATCTAGGTTATTAAAAGTCCAACCATGAAACACAAAATAGTGACAGTACCATAAATACATATAGGAGAATATTTTTCACAATCAGTTTTCAACCCACCTAACATGCATACACACACACACACACATACCATACCCCCTATACGGGGAAAAGGTCACTTTTATATTTTATAATGGGATATAAATTGACATGCCCTAGTAGAGAAATTCAAAAACATTTGAAATATACTTTAAAATATGTATTGCTTTTGATCCATCTCTTTGTTTTCTAAGCATTTACTCTTTAGAAATATTGAAGTATAAGCACAACGGTTTTATTTGCAGCATTCTTTATGAACACATTGGGGCAATCTGTATGAATCACAGCAGAAGAATGTATCACATGAATTATAATAAATCTATGCCATGGTACTATCTGTTTTTTGAGAAAAAAAAGTGAGGTGGAAGGAGGCCCACAATATAATCTTGAGTAAAAATAACACAAGTTACATAATAATAGCTGATGTTCATTGAATTGTTTTTAAGTGATTGAGTATTCATTTTCCAAACAGTGGTATGAGGTGTGTTATTATTATTATATTATTCTCATTTTTAAGATCAGCAAATTTTGGAATTGAGATGTGTGATAACTCACAAATGTAGCTTAGCATGCGGTTGAGCTGGAATTTGAATCAAGGTGGTATTACTTAAGGCCCATGTTCTCAAGTAGTATGCTATACTGGCTCTGTGTATAGCACAAAACCATTTTTTTAAAAAGAAAAAAGTATTTGTGTGCACTTTTATAGTTATTTTAAGAAGTGTGAAAGATAGCCTACAATGTAATATTGGTTACCCCATCTAGTGGTGATAGCTTTTTCTGTATGGCTTGATCATTTTTCAAAAAAATCCCTTGTAACATATAAAAATCTTAAAAGTTTAAGTTTGATGATACATGTTGAAGTGATCCCATGCTATTGATGCTATAGTGTAATCATTAAGATTTAGTACCCAGCCAAGTATCTTGTTTATGGAAAATACTTGGTAAATTTGTTGAAAAAATGAATGAATCACCAGCCTTTTCTGCTAATCTCTAAACTCTTCCGGTCTGTGGACTGCATTTTATATCTGATCAGTTTTTACTCTGTAACTGTGGATTCCATCAATAAATATGTGTTAAACTTATGCATACATTCCCATTAAATTGAACTATACTTCTTATGTCTTATTATAGTTTCCCTCTCCCTTTTTAAAATCACAGACTTAAACTTTTGCCTCAAATTTTGTTGATATTGTTGATTTAGAAAACTGAAAGTGTCTTGTAATACATCTAAGTAGTAATCAATACATGCTATGAATAAATATTTAATGGCCTATAATGTTTTTTGTTTCTAATGAAGTGAAGTTAATATTGCAAAACTAATCTAAAAATCATCTTTAGGTTTCAAGTTGTAAAATAATATTATCGAATTTTAGAGCTTATAAGCTTTCCCTTGTTTGGGAAATGAGTCAATTTGAACTGTTTGAAATCTAATGGGTACTGTTTCTTTGTTTCTAGAGAACACTGTATTTGAAAGACAAGGACTTTGCTTCTAATTAGAAGCACATCTTTTGCATTCCAGAGAAACCTGGAGCCTCTGGAACATACTGTGACAATCCAGTGCACTTAGCAACTGAAAAAGCGTGGGCTGAGAGCCTGTGGAGCCTGGTGACATTAAGAAATCAATTTGCATAGAGGTGGTTTCAAATTTGCAGGCTTTTCTCAAGGTGTTGTGAAGAGGTGTTGAAACCACGAAGGGATTAGAAAAATGACGTACATTTCACTGCTTGTGTAATATTCTGTGGTTCAAATTTCCTCTATATGTCTTCTGTTCTATTTTCTCTTATTCCAAGATAGTACCATCATGCCTTGTAGACACATGTACAAAGAAAAAAAAAAAAAACACACACACACAACCAAAACCCTGTCTATAGTGTTTGTTTCTAATGTAAGGAGCAAACCCAGGTCTTCCACATTGCAGGCAGATTCTTTGCTATCTGAGCCACCAGGGAAGCCCAAGGATACTGGAGTGGGTAGCCTATCCCTTCTGTGATCCAGGAATTGAACCTGGGTCTCCTGCATTGCAAGCAGATTCTTTACTACCTGAGCCACCAGAGAAGTTCCTGATAATCATACACCTCTTGAAAGCTTTCCTTTTTCAGGACTATGCACTATAAACAGCGGGACGTCATAAGGCTCAGAAATTTGGGAAGCAAGAGTACTTTCTCTTCTGAGGTTAAGGTAGTAAAAATGCACTTGTGTTGTAAGATATCTCCTAACAGGACAGGAAGAAAAAGGACTGGTAATTTACTGAAGACATAATGAAGAATGTTGGAACACTTGGGCCAAAGGAGGTAAAAAAAAAATTTTTTCTGAAGAAGGAAAGAAAACCCAGATTTAACATATCCCAAAATGAATCAATCATCTACCGCCTTGTCTAATCAATGATTCTGGACTCAGAGCACCAGAAAATAAATCTGATTACTTTGTCTTCTTTCCCCCCAAAGTGATTTTATTATAAGGATATCCAGAAACAATGGCACGAAGGCAGCGGGCCTCTGGGAGGGAATAGAATCAGGACCAGAAAACTCTTATTAACATAGGTAGTACTCTCTCTCCAGGTTCTGCCTTTACTTTTCACAGACATCTTGCTTTTCTCTTTCGAGACAACTTTCTCTGTTTTTCCAAGCTCTTGGAAGACTTGACCACTCTTACAAGCAGTTTTACTATGCGCAGCAGAATCTCAGTTTCAGATTCCCAAGAGAAATCCCTGGCCTCACTCTCAGGTTTTACTGATTCTTCACTCCTGGCTTTGCCTTTCAGTTTTTTTCAACTACAGCCCTGACTCAAGACCATTCGGATTGATCCTTGTGGTTTAATGGATAATGGAATCACGGGTAAGGAGTTAGAGATTGAGTAATTTTGAAAGTAGAACCAGGGTATCAAAGGGCCTGAAAATTCAGGGAAAACAGTTTATTCTTGAAATATGGACATACAAAATGGAATTCCAGGTAAGATGATTAAGCACTCATCAGTGAGCCTTTGGAGTAAAAATACATTATTTCAGTAGATTTATGAAGTTATTTAGAGTGCAGAGTTTTAAGAACTCTAAGATCATGACATCTGGTCCCATCACTTCATGGGAAATAGTTGGGGAAACAGTGGAAACAGTGTCAGACTTTATTTTTTGGGCTCCAAAATCACTGCAGATGGTGATTGCAGCCATGAAATTAAAAGACGCTTACTCCTTGGAAGGAAAGTTATGACCAACCTAGATAGCATATTCAAAAGCAGAGACATTACTTTGCCAACAAAGGTCCATCTAGTCAAGGTTATGGTTTTTCCAGTGGTCATGTATGGATGTGAGAATTGGACTGTGAAGAAAGCTGAGCACCGAAGAATAGATGCTTTTGAACTGTGGTGTTGGAGAAGACTCTTAATAGTCCCTTGGACTGTAAGGAGATTCAACCAGTCCATCCTAAAGGAGATCAGCCCTGGGATTTCTTTGGAAGGAATGATGCTAAAGCTGAAACTGCAATACTTTGGCCACTTCATGCGAAGAGTTGACTCACTGGAAAAGATTCTGGTGCTGGGAGGGATTGGGGGCAGGAGGAGAAGGGGACGACAGAGGATGAGATGGCTGGATGGCATCACTTACTCGATGCACATGAGTTTGGGTGAACTCCGGGAGTTGGTGATGGACAGGGAGGCTTGGCGTGCTGCAGTTCATGGGGTCGCAAAGAGTCAGACATGACTGAGTGACTGAACTGAACTGAAGATATGCACAAATGTTTGTGTATTATATAACTTCAATAATTAAATCTTTGTGTTTTTGTTTTGTTTAAAAAAAAAAAGACACCTGAGTAACAACTGCTTGAAAGTACTCTTTCAGTAACACTTAAAATAGTCATGCAAATTTGGGAGGAAAAAAAAACTTTTTTTCTTTACTGAAAGAGAGAAGTCTTGGTGGAGAGTACTACAATGATAATGAACATTCATTAGCTAGAAATTGCTTGCTTCTCCCTTCAAGGTCATCTCATAAAGTATAATAATAGTCAAAGTTCACATAATGGAAAAAAATTGGTAAAGCCTCTGCATAGCAAAATTGAAAAGTAACCTTTTCTGATGATGCCATCAAATGAGCAGGAATTGTAGTAAGTGGTTGTCTAGGGGAGGAAGGTAAGGGAGAGTAGCCTGAGGAGCCCAAGCCAATTAGCTGAATAGGCCAAGCTCTTGAGTAAAGCTGGAGCTGAGAAGGTATATATGTGTGTTTGTGTTTTGGGGACAGAAGTGGTGATGGTGGGGATATGGGTAGCGTGTCATGAGAGATAAGTTAGATAGTGGTCTTTGGACTTTCTTGTTTACTCCCTAAAAGCATTTCCAAAAATTCTATATTTCTTTATATATTTTAGAATAAATTTGCAGCATAGTGTGCATATTGTATTGGCAATATATCTTATAATCGGTAGGCAGACAGTAATGGCACCTTGTTTAAAGGAATTGGTTAATTGTTCTTTCAATGCCTCGTAGTAAGATTCTAGATACTTTTGTTTTGTCAAGAGTATCTAGAGGAATGGAGCAACAGTCAACGGGGGAAAAAGGGAGAGAACTTTGACTGCAGATGCCTCTGAAGGCACAGAAATATGTGAGAAATATGTAAGTGGAAGATCTGAAAACTGACTCACTTAAAACCAGGTATGCCCAGACCCTTGGAAAGTCTTGCTGTATTCTAGAGGGTAGGGGTGCCCTAGGTTGAAAACTAGGGGTTGGGTTCATCAGTTCAGTTCAATTCAGTTCCTCAGTCATGTTCAACTCTTTGCAGCTCCATGGACTGCAGTATACCAGGCTTCCCTGTCCATCACCAACTCCCGGAGCTTACTCAAACTCATGTCTGTCGAGTTGGTGATGTCATCCAACCATCTCATCCTCTGTCATCCCCTTCTCCTCCTGCTTTCAATCTTTCCCAACAGAAGAGTCTTTTCCAAGGAGTTGGTTCTTTGCATCAGTTGGCCAAAGTATTGAAGCTTCAGTTTCAGCATCAGTCCTTCCACTGAATATTCAGGACTGATTTCCTTTAGGATTGAGCGGTTTGATGTGCTTACAGTCCAAGGGACTCTCTAGAGTCTTCTCCAATACCACAGTTCAGTAGCATCAGTTCTTCAGTGCTCAGCTTTATAGTTCAAATCTTACATCCTTACAAGACTGCTGGAAAAACCATAGCTTTGACTAGATGGACCTTTGACAGCAAAGTAATGTCTCTGCTTTTTAATATGCTGTCTAGGTTGGTCATGGCTTCCCTGATAGCTCAGTTGGTAAAGAATCTGCCTGGAATGAAGGAGACCCCGGTTCAATTCCTGGGTCAGGAAGATCCCCTGGAGAAGGGAAAGGCTACCCACTCCAGTCTTCTTGGGCTTCCCTTGTGGCTCAGTTGGTAAAGAATCCACCTGCAATGTGGGATACCTGGGTTTGATTCCTGGGTTGGGAAGATCCCCTGGAGAAGAGAAAGGCTACACACTCCTGTATTCTGGCCTGGAGAATTCCATGGATTGTATAGTCCATGGGGTCGCAGAGTCAGACATGACTGAGTGACTTTTATTCACTAGGTTGGTCATAGTTTTTCTTCCAAGGAGCAAGTGTCTTTTAATTTTATGGCTGCAGTCACCATCTGCAGTAATTCTGGAGCCCAAGAAAATGAAGTCTGTCACTGTTTCCATTGTTTCCCCATCTATTTGCCATGAAGTGATGGGACAAGATGCCATGATCTTAGTTTTTTGAATTTTGAGTTTTAAGCCAACTTTTCCACTCTCTTCTTTCACTTTCATCAAGAGGCTCTTTAGTTCTTCTTCACTTTCTGCCATAAGGGTGGTGTCATCTGCATATCTGAGGTTATTGATATTTCTCCGGGCAATCTTGATTCCAGCTTGAGCTTCATCCAGCCCGGCATTTTGCATGATGTATTCTGCATATAAGTTAAATAAGCTGTGTGACAATATACCGCCTTGTGAACTCCTTTCCCAGTTTGGAACCAGTCTGTTGTTCCATGGCTGGTTCTAACTGTTGCTTTGACTTTAAATATGAAACTATGAAGTTAAGGCAATGGTGACTCATAAAACAATATCAAACTATTTGTGTTAGCTTGACTAGATTTTCAGTTTAAAAGATCTTCTGGCCCCTTTTGAAGACAAAGTTGGAGAAAGGTCAGAATGGAGGCAGAAACACGAATGTGGAGGCTTTTGTAGAACCTCACTGAAATAGGATGAAGGCTTGAGCTAAGGCTAGGACCATGGGGATGAAGAGAAAAAGACAGCCTATAGTAGTGCTGTCCTATAGAAATATAATGCAAGACACAAATGAGGGAAACATATGTCATTTTAAATTATCTAACAGCATATTAAAAAGATAGAAATAAGTAGAATTATTTTAATAATATATTTTAATTAACTCAATATAGCCAATATATTGTCATTTCAAAATGTCATCAATATAAAAATGTTTCATATTTTTTTTTACAAAGTCTTAAAAATCTGGTTTGTATTTTATATATATAGTACATTTCAGTTTTTACCAGTTGCTTTTCAAGTGCTTGATATCCACATGGAGCTAATGGCTGCCATATTGGATAGCCCAGGTCTAAAACTGGGACTAAATAGGATAACTCAAAGATAACACTGTTTCTTAATTGGGTAACTGCAATGGTGATATCCAATGGAGGTGCCAAGAGAGTGAGTTGAGGGGACCTCAGCCAATTTATAATTTCAATCAACTCCATCAAGGTGACTAAAATGACCATGCAGGCTAAATAACAATTGTGTGCTTGCCTGGAAGATGCAGCTTTAAAACTAGTCTCCTAGCTCTTCCTTCTAACCTAATTGCTACATCAACCTTCTTCTAGTATGAAAATTCTGGCGCCTCCATTTGTGAGTGAGAGAAAGCAGGAGAGGAGGAGATTGAAAGACGTATGTTTAGTTTGGATATGCTAAAGTTGAGGTACTCTGATAGCTTATATTAGTCAAAATATTACCTGTTCCTCCCTGTGGGAGGATTGTAATTCCTGGCCCCACTGAGAATGGCCTTGATAGTTTAGGTTGTGTTTGAAAATAAAGTGTAAGTGAAAGTGATTGGTGCCAATTTTGGGACAGAAGCTTATAGAGCCATTGAATGGTTTCCTCTATCATTTTTCCTCCTCTGCTTCAAATTTTACAATGTCCCACATTTGGCTTGCTCTTCCAGCCTTAGTCCCAAGATGAAGAGTATGTGGAACAGAGATTAGCTGAACTACATTATTCATAAATGTGAGTAAAGGATAAAATTTTGTTTTTGTAAGCCATGGAGATACAGTATTATTTGTTACTCTAGCATAATTTAGTTTAAGGAGACTGATGTAGTGTTTTGTACTGAAATTAGGGTGCTGCTTTAACAAATTTAAGATGTGTAGCACTGACTACAGAGCCAGAGAGCGGGAAGCAAGGAAATTGTTCTTGGAGCCTAGAAAGATGACTACTCGTGTTATTTTGTGATAAAACATTTGATAAAACTGACATCTGCAATAACTTGGTAGCATAAAATATACTGAATAAACTTGGGGCTCTAGGTGAAGGGAAACAAAAAGCATATGTTGGTTGCTATTGGCTGTAGTTGCCAAGGTACCACAAGAAAGATGTGGGAGGGGCTTCCCTGGTGGCTCAGTGGTAAAGAATCTGCCTCCCAATTCAGGAGACGTGGGTTTGATCCCTAGTCTGAGAAGATCCCACGTAGTAAGCCTATGTGTCACAACTACTGAGGCTGTATTTTAGAGCCCAGAATCCATAACTACTAAAGCCCGAGTACCCTAGAGTCCATGCTCTGCAACAAGAGAAGCCACAGCAACGAGATGCACAAGCATGACAACAAGAGTAGCCCCTGCTACCCACAACTAGAGAAAGCCCGCACAGCAACGAAGACCCACCACACCCAAAATCAATAATTGGTTAAAGAGGAAAGATATGAGATCAGAAAATAATCTGCTGATTCTCAAGCGAGGAAGAATGAAACAGTACAAAAACCCTAAGACTGTAGGTTTTTAATCTCAGTTTGGTAACAGATAAAACCAAAGGCATTTAAATGCAACTCCCTGACAGGAAACAAATTGAAATTATGGTCATAATGCTCTTTGTATTTCTGATCATACATTCTACTAAAAAGTTTTGGAAACAATTAGACTGAGGTTTTATGACCAATCCAGAAAGTCAGATATAATTTTTTTTCTTTAAACAACTTGTTATATGACAGATAAGATCATTGGAGAGGCTTTCTTTTCAGTAATCTTCCAATCTCCACTCTGCTTAAGTTTTTCCTTAGGAGACCTAGTGTTCTGGATTTCCACATCTCTCGTATATTCCTCTTTATTTCTTGCCTGTGATACACTAGGAGTCATACTATTTTAATTCACGGTAAATGAAGAAAGTTGGTGGTAGGGAGAATGAAAAGGAGAGCTAGGACATTTGGTGGGGTCCATGTCGACCTAAGGGTTGGAGTGCAGTCTTAAGCAGCCATATGCTGCTTAGTTGCTCTGCCATGTCTGACGGTTTGCATCCCCACGGACTGTAACTTGCCTGGCTACAGTGAATCAAAACGAATCACAGACATTTTCTTATGTATTTATTTATGGTTGCATTGGGTCTTCACTGCTGCACAAGGGCTTTCTCTAGCTCCAGGGGCAGGGGCTACTCTCTGCTGTGGTGCACTGGCTTCTCATCCTGGTGGCTTATCTTGTTGCGGAGCACAGGCTCTAGGCACTTGGAGCACAAGGGCTCAGCAGTTGCGGTGTGTGGGCTTTAGTTGCTCCTAAGCTTGTGCAATCTTCCTGGCCCAGGGATCAAATACGTGTTCCCTGCACTGGCAAGTGGATTCTTATCCACTATAACATCAGGGAGGTACCTTCAAACCAAACATTTTCTCCTATTTCTGAGATTCAGGAAACAAAGCAAATAGTATGTAGTCCAAGATTGTGCTTCTAAATACTTCCCCCCAAAATGATGCAGTTAGTGAAAATTCTGTCTAGCTAAGGAATATGGAATTTTTAGTTTTAGTTTGTATGTATATTGTTATGTATCTTCATTCTTTCAAAAAAAATATGCTTTTTTTTTAACAATGAAAATAATACATGTTCATCGTAGAAAAACAAATATACCGAAAAGAACACAGAATAAAGATCCTCATAACCCGAATTTTTACTGTTAAGTAAAACTATTAAGTTTTACTTTACTCACTAAGGGGTGCCAAAAAGAAAAAAAGAAAAGTTTTACTTTACAGTTACTGTTACATTTTAAAATTAACTTTAATTACATTGATACAATAGGAAGATCTTTTCTTTGTTTAAAAAAAAAAAAGGCTAAAATCTCACTGATCCCCATTTTCAATTCTAGTTTCCTGCCAGACATAACCATTTCAGTAATTTATTGAGGATTTTTTCAGAACTTCTCAGCACATTTATCCTCTCTTTCACTCTCCCATCTTCCCTGGGGCTCTTATAATATATACACACATAAAAATACAAATATTATAGTATCATTTTGTGGTTCTTTCATATAGATAAATGACAACATATTGTTTACATCATTCTAAAATTTCTTATTTAATTAAAAATAAAAAGCCTTAAATTTATTTTCATGGCAAAACAGAAAGATCTACTACACATGGTCCCTGACTTATAATTTTTGACTTTATGATGGCATAAAAGTGATACATGTTCAGTAGAAACTTCTTTCAATGCTGAGTTTTGATCTTTCCCAGGCTAGTGATAATGGTGATCTGCTATTCTCTCGTGGGCAGTGGCAGTGAGCCACACCTCCCAGTCAACCTCATGATCAGGAAGGTAAACAGCTGACACACTGACAACCATTCTGTACACATACTGCCATTCTATTTTCACTTTCAATAAAGTATTCAATACATTATATGAGATACTCAACACTTCATTGTGAAACAAGCTGTGTTGGTTGATTCTGCCCAACTGTAGGCTAACGTAAGTGTTCTGAGCACATTCAAGTGCCCTGCTGGAGAGGTAGCCACTGGTGCCCACTGAAGTTGCATCTAGGGTAACTGAAGAGCTCGAATTGTGATGCAGTGCTAGACACTGTGTGCCCTCCTGGGAAACAGCTCTGTCTCTGGGCCCATGCACAGTGGGTCTCACGGAAGCACCATCCCTCATGATCTCTGAATTGCCCATGTGGTCATTCTTCCAGTGTTTTGAACAACAGCTCCTAGGTTCTGTAGAGATGACTGATCCATAATAAACTCCTTATCGAATGATCTCTTTGTGTTCTCTTTCAAATATTCTTCCTCATTTTTTTACCCTATGAATAGGCTGAGATTTTCCAAATCTTTAAGCTTCCTTTTGGCTTGGTCATTTCTCTCTTTCCACATTGACCTATAGGCTGTCAGGAGGAACCACACCGTACCTTCAGCACTTTGCTTAGAGATTGCTTCAGCTAAATATTCATTGTTCCCAAGTTTTACCTTCCACAAAATACTAGAATACAAACACAATTCAGTCAAGTTCTTTGCCACTTTCATAGAATGACCTTTCCTCTGTTGTCCAATAATACATTCCTCATTTCCAGCTGAATGAGACCTCATCAGAATGGCACTTACCATCCATATATGTACCAAAATTCTGTTCAAGATTACTTAGTTATTCTCTAAGAAGACTGAGGCTTTCTCTGCAACATCTCCTCTCCTCTTTTCTCTCTGAGTCCTCTCTAAACTTTCTCTAGAGAGGTCAATTCATGAGAAATGGAGGCTTTTTCTAGCATGCAGATTAAAACTCTTCCAGCCTCTTTTCATTACCCAGTTCCAAAGCTACTTCCACAATTTAAGGTATTCATACAGCTTATAATGCAGAGGGAATGGGTTTGATTCCTGGGCAGAAAACTAAGAGCTCCCCATGCCAGACAGCATGATTGAAAGAAAAAATTCATTGACAGACAAATAGGAAATATGTATAAGCAATATAAATAAATTGACAAGGAATTTACTTGTGATTATGGAGGTTGTTCAGTTCAGTTCAACAGAAGTATGGTGAGTTTAACTCAGATGACCATTATATCTACTACTGTGGGCAGGAATCCCTTAGAAGAAATGGAGTAGCCATCATGGTCAACAAAAGAGTCCAAAATGCAATACTTGGACGCAATCTCAAAAATGACAGAATGATCTCTGTTCATTTCCAAGACAAACCATTCAATATCACAGTAATCCAAGCCTATGCCCCAACCAGTAATGCTGAAGAAGCTGAAGTTGAATGGTTCTATGAAGACCTACAAGACCTTTTAGAACTAACACCCAAAAAAGATGTCCTTTTCATTATAGGGGACTGAATGCAAAAGTAGAAGTCAAGAAACACCTGGATTAACAGGCAAATTGGGCCCTGGAGTATGGAATAAAGCAGGGCAAAGGCTAATAGAGTTTTGCCAAGAGAACACACTGGTCATAGCAAACACCCTCTTCCAATAACACAAGAGAAGACTCTACACATGTACATCACCAGATGGTGAACACTGAAATCAGATTGATTATATTCTTTGCAGCCAAAGATGGAGAAGCTCTATAAGGTCAGCAAAAAACAAGACCGGGAGCTGACTGGGGCTCAGATCATGAACTTCTTATTGCCAAATTAAATTGAAGAAAGTAGGGAAAACCACTAGACCATTCAGGTATGACCTAAATCAAATCCCTTGTGATTATACAGTGGAAGTGAGAAATAGATTTACGGGGCTAGATCTGATAGACAGAGTGCCTGATGAACTATGGACTGAGGTTCGTGACATTGTACAGGAGACAGGGATCAAGACCATCCCCATGGAATAGAAATGCAGAAAAGCAAAATGGTTGTCTGAGGAGGCCTTACAAATAGCTGTGAAAAGAAGAGAAGTGAAAAGCAAAGGAGAAAAGAAAAGATATAAGCATCTGAATGCAGAGTTCCAAAGAATAGCAAGGAGAGATAAGAAAGCCTTCCTCAGTGATCAGTCCAAAGAAATAGAGGAAAACAACAGAATGGGAAAGACTAGAGACCTCTTCAAGAAAATGAGAGATACCAAGGGAACATTTCATGCAAAAATGGGCTCGATAAAGGACAGAAATGGTATGGACCTAACAGAAGCAGAAGATATTAAGAAGAGGTGGCAAGAATACACAGAAGAACTGTACGAAAAAGAGTTTCATGACCAAGATAATCATGATGGTGTGATCACTCACCTAGAGCCAGACATCCTGGAATGTGAAGTCAAGTGGACCTTAGGAAGCATCACTACAAACAAAGCTAGTGGAGGTGATGGATTTCCAGTTGAGCTAGTTCAAATCCTAAAAGATGATGTTGTGAAAGTGCTGCACTCAAATGCCAGCAAATTTGGAAAACTCAGCAGTGGCCACAGGACTGGAAAAGGTCCGTTTTCATTCCAATCCCAAAGAAAGGCAATGCTAAAGAATGCTCAAACTACCACACAATTGCGCTCATCTCACATGCTAGTAAAGTAATGCTCAAAATTCTCCAAGCCAGGCTTCAGCAATACATGAATCGTGAACTCCAAGATGTTCAAGCTGGTTTTAGAAAAGGCAGAGGAACCAGAGATCAAATTGCCAACACTTGCTGGATCATGGAAAAAGCAAGAGAGTTCCAGAAAAACATCTATTTCTGCTTTATTGACTATGCCAAAGCCTTTAACTGTGTGGATCACAATAAACAGTGGAAAATACTGAAAGAGATGGGAATACCAGACCACCTGACCTGCCTCTTGAGAAATCTGTATGCAGGTCAGGAAGCAACAGTTAGAACTGGACATGGAACAACAGACTGATTCCAAATAGGAAAAGGAGTATGTCAAGGCCGTATATTGTCACCCTGCTTATTTAACTTCTATGCAGAGTACATCATAAGAAATGCTGGGCTGGAAGAAGCACAAGCTGGAATCAAGATTGCTGGGAGAAATATCAATAACCTCAGATATGCAGATGACACCACCTTTATGGCAGAAAGTGAAGAGGAACTAAAAAACCTCTTGATGAAAGTGAAAGAAGAGAGTGAAAAAGTTGGCTTAAAGCTTAACATTCAGAAAACTAAGATCATGGCATCTGGTCCCATCACTTCATAGGAAATAGATGGGGAAACTGTGAGTGTCAAACTTTATTCTTTTGGGCTCCAAAACACTGCAGATGGTAATTGCAGCCATGAAATTAAAAGACGCTGCTCCTTGGAAGGAAAGTTATGACCAACCTAGATAGAATATTAAAAAGCAGAGATATTACTTTGCCAACAAAGGTCTGTCTAGGATGTGAGAGTTGGACTGTGAAGAAAGCTGAGCACCAAAGAATTGATGCTTTTGAACTGTGGTGTTGGAGAAGACTCTTGAGAGTCCCTTGGACTGCAAGGAGATCCAACCAGTCCATCCTAAAGTATATCAGTCCTGGGTGTTCATCGGAAGGACTGATGCTGAAGCTGAAACTGCAATACTTTGGCCACCTCATGCAAAGAGTTGACTCATTGGAAAAGATTCTGATGCTGGGAGGGATTGGGGACAGGAGGAGAAGGGGACGACAGAGGATGAGATGGCTGGATGGCATCACCGACTTGATGGACATAAGTTTGTGTGAACTCCGGGAGTTGGTGATGGACAGGGAGGCCTGCTGTGCTGTGATTCATGGGGTCGCAAAGAGTCAGACACGTCTGAGGGACTGAACTGAACTGATCTATGGAGGTTGAGAAGCCCCATGATCTGCTGTCTGAAAATTGGATAACCAAGAAAGGCAGGGGTAATTCAGTTCATGCCAAAGCCTGAGAACCAGGAATGCTGATGTCAAAGCAGGAGCAAAAAGATTTCCCAGCTCAAGCAGAGAGAATAAATTTGCCCTTCCTCTGCCCTTTTGTTCTATTTGGACCCTCAGTGCCCACTCCATTGATGAGGGCATTGTTCTTTACTCAGTCTACTGATTCTAATGTTAATATTTTACACTCTAACAGACACATCCACTAATAATGTTTTACTAGCTAGCTGGGCTTCCCTTAGCTCAGTCAAGTGAACACATGAAATTAACATCAGAGCTAACGTCACTTCCTTCTCTCCTACTTCTTGATTCAGGGGAATCACTTCCAAACAAAGCACAAGCACTTAAGCTTTTACCAGAAGGGGATGACAGAGCATGAGTTCTTTGGATGGCATCACCACTGACTCAATAGACAAGAGTTTGAGCAATCTCTTGGAGTTGGTGATGGACAGAGAAGTCTGGCGTGTTGCGGTCCATGGGGTTGCAAAGAGTTGGACACGACTGAGCAACTGAACTGAACTGTTGTCTAGAGAACCCAGGTTAACACAGTGATTTGGTTTTAGTCACTAAGTCGTGTCTGACTTTTGCAACCCCATGAACTGCAGCCCACCAGGCTCCTTTGTTCATGAAATTTTCCAAGCAAGAGTAGAGGAATGGGCTGCCTTTTCTTTCTCCAGGGCATCTTCCAGACCCTAGGATCGAACCCCAATCTCCTGCATTGCAGGCAGATTCTTTACTGACCTAGCTACCAGGGAAGTCCAGAGTAACGAGCTATAAAATGAGCTATAAAAAGTGGACTTCCCAGGATGGGATTTTAGGATTGAATCACCCACCATCTGAAAGCAATAGGGAGCCAATTGTGGTCATAAGTTGGGTTGGCATGCAGTGATTTCACCCATGGTTTCATTGTGATGAGGTGTAGGTAGAGAGCAAGGTATGGGGAGGTCGAGTAGCTATTGTAGTTAGTCAGTATGGGACAATATTAATGAAAGGGATCGTAGGATGGCTTCCTTTGAGGCACTGGAAGTTCTTCAAGCATTCTCTAAAAGTCAGATTGCCTCTATTGCAGTTCAGGGTAATGACAGTGTAGACTGCTAAAACTTGGGCCCACATCTGATTATGTAGCAGAGGTTCCAAGAAAATAATGGGATTCAGAGATATAAAATAGAGATATTTAGGTAGACAAGTCTAATTTTGAGCTTTTGAATTCCTCTGAACCCTCCAGGGTTGCAGAAACATCCTTTAACCACCTGCCAGAGAAAAACAGTCTTTTTTTTTTTTGCCTGGAGGAACGTGCAATGACCTAATCTGAAGCAGGTGCCTTTCAAGATGATTCTTGTTTCCCTCTAGATATGCCCCCAACACCCTTCATTACCTCCTGGCTAAAAATCAAACACATTTCAGCACAGCCTGAACAGGAAAGTACAAGCTGTGTTCTGGGAAGAAATAGCCCACATGCCAAAGGAATCTCAGGATCTAGCTTACAGGGATTAGCTGAAACTGGGGGTAATGTGTTCAGAGAGTATTTTGAGTACACTAGACCAGCAGACAAGGCTAGATGGGGTAGAATTCATTAATATGGGGGTTGTTGTTGTTCAGTTGCTAAATTGTGTCTGACACTATTGCAACCCCATGGACAGTAGTCCACTAGGCTTCTCTGTCCATGGAATTTCGCAGGTAAGAATACTGGAGTGGGTTGCCATTTCCTCCTCCAGGGGATTTTCTCAACTCAGGGATTGAACCCATTTCTCCTGCATCAGCAGGCAGATTCTTTACCAATGAGCTACCAAGGAAACCCAATATGGGGGGCTCAGCCATGATTCAGAATTCCTAATCACATAACAAGGTAGTTTCTGGAAGTGCGGATCTGATAATGTTCTACATTAAATGAAGTGAAGATGCAGCACTTCCTTGACATGATTTTGAAGACAGGGCTAGAAAGCCCAGAGAGATAGAAATGTTAGAATGGATGTATTACATATGTCATAAAGAACCTACCTTTTGGCTATGTTCCCCTAGTTGGCCAGAGGACGACTCCACTGAGAACGCAAGGAATGTGACAACAAGATGAGTAACAGCATCTTTGGGGAAGCTTGGAAGTTTTCTGTCTTCTGTGGGCCAGGGCTGTGGGCAGTAAGGGATTCTGCCATGAACTTTGGTTTTATCATGTTAGTGGTGCTCACTCTCTCAGTCATGACTGATTCTTTGTGACCCTGTGGACTGTAGCCCACCAGGCTCCTCTGTTCACGGGATTCTCCAGCCAAGAATACTGGAGTGGGTTTGCCATGCCCTCCTCCAGGGGATCTTTCTGAACCCATGTCTCCTATGCCTCATGCATTGCAGGCAGATTCTTTAATGCTCAGCCACCGGGGAAGCCCATACTATTAGTGGGGATGATGTAATTCCAGAATGGCAAAGCCAAGTGGTAGCAGTTAACAAAGGCCAGCATGAGATGTCATTACCATAATGGACAGCCCAGGCCAGAGTGACAACCAAGGTGTCTCTACCTATAGGGATATGCAGTGTTGGCTAATGAATCATGGTGCTACAGGGTTAAGATAGATGGATGAGAAGGCAACAAAGTTGCTGCTTGGTACATATAATCAGAAAACTCAAGAAATAGTAAGCAAAAGTCTGATATTAGTTGCTGCAATGGAAAACTGTGCTTCCTCATCTAATTTCCAGATCTCAGGCTGTTGAAAAACCCAAAACCTTTGATTGAAGGTGAGACTTAGTATATAGCAGAACCCTAACAAGGGATTCCTAACCTGTGGCATTAGAGTTTGGTAGAAGAGCCAAGTGGAGGTATCTGAACTGTCCACACACCAGAGTATTAAATTGAAGCAACACTGCACTCCAGAGGAACTGCAGACATTTGTTCAGGCATCAGAGACTTAGTCAGTCAGTTTAGTCACTCAGTCGTGTCCGACTCTTTGCGACCCCATGAATCACAGCACGCCAGGCTTCCCTGTCCACCACCACCAACTCCCGAAGCTTACTCAAACTCATGTCCATTGAGTTGGTGATGCCATCCAACCCTCTCATCCTCTGTCATCCCCTTCTCCTCCTGCCTTCAATCTTCTCCAGCATCAGGGTCTTTTCAAATGAGTCAGATCTTCCCATTAGGTGGTCAAAATATTGGAGATTCAGCTTCGGCACCAGTCCTTCCAACGAGTATTCAGGACTGATTTCTTTTAGGGTGGACTGGTTGGATTTCCTTGCAGTTCCAGGAACTCTCAAGAGTCTTCTCCAATACCACAGTTCAAAAGCATCAATTCTTCAGCACTCAGCTTTCTTTATAGCCCAAATCTCACATACACACATGACTACTGGAAAAACCATAGCTTTGACTAGACGGACATTTGTTGGCAATGTAATGTCTCTGCTTTTTAATATATTGTCTAGGTTTGTCATAGATTTTCTTCCAAGGAGCAAGCATCTTTTAATTTCTTGGCTGCAGTCACCATCTGCAGTGATTTTGGAGCCCCCCAAAATAAAGTCTCTCACTGTTTCCATTGTTTCCCCATCAGAGACTTAAAAGACACCTGGATATTACCATCCAGCATTGTGCACCACTGGTGAGGATGCTAGATTATGGAAATTTATATTCTATTCTCTCCTGGATAATGATGCTGATATCTTTGTTGTGCATCCTGACTACACTGACTTCCACTGGTAGCCTGTAATTAGTAAAGCTGTTTTATGTACCCAGTCTCCTTATCTGGCCTTTCTTTTTTTTTAATTTATTTTTTTATTGAAGGATACTTGCTTTACCAGAGATCAAATTGCAAACATCCATTGGATCATCAAAAAGCAAGAGAGTTCCAGAAAAGAATCTATTTCTGCTTTATTGACTATGCCAAAGCCTTTGACTGTGTGGATCACAATAAACTGTGGAAAATTCTGAAATAGATGGGAATACCAGACCACCTGACCTGCCTCTTGAGAAATTTATATGCAGATCAGGAAGCAACAGTTAGAACTAGACATGGAACAACAGACTGGTTCCAAATAGAAAAAGGAGTATATCAAGGCTGTATATTGTCACCCTGCTTATTTAATTTATATACAGAGTGCATCATGAGAAACACTGGGCTGGATGAAGCACAAGCTGGAATCAAGATTGCTAGGAGAAATATCAATAACTTCAGGTATGCAGATGATACCACCCTTATGGCAGAAAGTGAAGAGGAACTGAAGAGCCTCTTGATGAAAGTGAAAGAAGAGAGTGAAAAAGTTGGCTTAAAGCTCAACATTCAACTAAGGTCATGGCATCTGGTCCCATTACTTCATGGCAAATAGATGGGGAAACAGTGGAAACAGTAGCAGACTTTATTTTTTGGGCTCCAAAATCACTGCAGATGATGACTGCAGTCATGAAATTAAAAGATGCTTACTTTTTGGAAGAAAAGTTATGACCAACCTAGACAGCATATTGAAAAGCAGAGACATTACCATGTTGACAAAGGTCTGTCTAGTCAAGGCTATGGTTTTTCCAGTAGTCATGTATGGATATGAGAGTTGGACTATAAAGAAAGCTGAGCACTGAAGAATTGATGCTTTTGAACTGTGGTGTTGGAGAAAACTCTTGAGAGTCCCTTGGACTGCAAGGAGACCCAACCAGTCCATCCTAAAGGAAATCTGTCCTGAATATTCATTGGAAGGACTGATGATGAAGCTGAAAGTGCAATACTTTGGCCACCTGATGGGAAGAACTGACTCATTGGAAAAGACCCTTATGATGGGAAATATTGAAGGCAGGAGGAGAAGGGGATGACAGAGGATAAGAGGGTTGGATGGCATCACCAACTCGATGTACATGAGTTTGAGTAAACTCTGGGAGTTGGTGATGCAAAGTGAGGCCTAGTGTACTGTGGTTCATGGGGTCACAAAGAGTCGGACATGACTGAGTGACTAAAGTAACTGCTTTACAGAATTTTGCTGTTGTCTGTCAAACCTCAGAATCAGCCGTAGATATACATATATCCCCTCCTTTTTGAATCTCCCTCCCATCTCCCTCCTCATCCCACCCCTCCAGGTTGATGCAGAGCCCATGTTTGAGTTTCTTAGCCATACAGCAAATTCTCGTTGGCTATCTATTTTACATATGGCAATGTAAGTTTCCATGTTGCTCTTTGCATACATCTTACCCTCTCTTTCCCTCTCTCCATGTCCACAAGTCTGTTCTCTATGTCTGTTTCTCCATTGCTGCCCTGGGAATGAATTCTTCAGTACCATTCTTCTAGATTCCATATATATGCATTAGAAAATGATATTTATGTATTTATGACTTACTTCAGTCTGTATAATAGGTTCTAGGTTCATCCACCTCATTAGAACTGACTCAAAGGCATTCCTTTTTATGGCTGAGTAATATTCCATCGTGTATATGTATCACAAGTTCTTTATCCATTCATCTGTTGATGGACATCTAGGTTGCTCCATGTACTAGCTGTTGTAAATAGTGCTGCAGTGAACAATGGGATATATGTGTCTTTTTCAATTTTGGTTTCCTCAGGGTATATGTCTAGGATGGGATTGCTGGGTCATATGGTGGTTTTATCCCTAGTTTTTTTTAAGGAATCTCCATACCATCTCCCATAGTGGCTGTATCAATTTACATTCCCACCAACAGTGCAAGAGTGTTCCCTTTTCTCCACACCCTCTCCAGCACTTATTGTTTGTAGACTTTTTGATGATGGCCATTCTGATGGTATGAGGTGATATCTCATTGTAATTTTTATTTGCATTTCTCTAATAATGAGTGATGTTGAGCATCTTTTCATGTGTTTATTAACCATCTGTATGTCTTCTTTGGAGAAATGTCTGTTTAGGTCTTTTCCCCACTTTTTGATTGGATTGTTTGTTTTTCTGGCATTGAGTTATATGAGTTGTTTGTATATTTTGGAAATTAATCCTTTGTCAGTTATTTCATTTGCTATTGTTTTCTCCCATTCTGAGAGCTGTCTTTTTTCCTTGCTTATAGTTTCCTTTGCTGTGCAAAAGCTTTTAAGTTTAAACAGGCCCCACTTGTTTATTTTTGTTTTTATTTCCATTACTCTAGAATGTGGGTCATAGAGAATCTTGCTTTGATTTATGTCATTGAGTGTTCTGTTTATGTTTTCCTCCAAGAATTTTATAGTTTCTGGTCTTACATTTAGGTCTTTAATCCATTTTGAGTTTATCTTTGTGTATGGTGTTAGAAGTGTTCTAGTTTCATTCTTTTACATGTAGCTGTCCAGTTCTTCCAGCACCACTTATTGAAGAGGCTGTCTTTGCCCCATTGTATATTCTTGCCTCCTTTGTCAAATGTAAGGTACCCATAGGTGCATGGGTTTATTTCTAGGCTTTCTATCTTGTTCCATTGGTCTATGTTTCTGTTTTTTTTTTTTTTTTTTTTTTTTTGTGCTAGTACTATACTGTCTTGATGACTGTAGCTTTGTAGTATAATCTGAAGTCAGGAAGGTAGATTCCTCCAGCTCCATTCTTCTTTCTCAAGACTGCTTTGGCTATTTGGCATCTTTTGTGTTTCCATAAGAATTGTGAAATTTTATGTTCTAGTTCGGTGAAAAAAATGCCATTGGTAATTTGATAGGGATTGCATTGAATCTGTAGCTTGCATTTGGTAGTATAGTTATTTTCACAATATTGATTCTTTCTACTCAGGAACATGGAATATCTCTCCATCTGTTTATGTCATCTTTGATTTCTTTCATCAGTGTTTTATAATTTTCTGTGTATAGTTCGTCTCCTCAGGTAAGTTTATTCCTAGATATTTAATTCTTTTTGTCGCAATGGTGAATGGGATTATTTCTTAATTTCTCTTTCTGATTCTTCATTGTTAGTATATAGAAATTCAAGTGATTTCTGTCTATTGATTTTTTATCCTGCAACTTTGCTAAATTCATTGATTAATTCTAGTACTTTTCTGATACTAACTTTAGGGTTTTCTATGTAAAGTATCATGTCATCTGCAAAGAGTGAGAGCTTTACTTCTTCTTTTCTGATCTGGATTCCTTTTATTTCTTTTTCTTCTCTGATTGCTGTAACTAGGACTTCCAGAACAATGTTGAATAGTTGTGGAAAAAGTGGGCATGCTTGTCTTCTTCCTGATCTTAGGGGGAATGCTTTCAGTTTTTCACCATTGAGAATGATGTTTGCTGTAGGCTTATCATATATGGCCTTTACTATGTTAAGGTGGGTTACTTCTATGCCCATTTTTTGAAGAGTTTTAATAATAACTGGGTGCTGAATTTTGTCAAAGCCTTTTTCTGCATCTATTGAGATTATCATATGGTTTTTATCTTTCAATTTGTTGATATGATGTATCACATTGCTTAATTTGCGTATATTGAAGAATCCTTGCATCCTTGGAATAAACCCAATTGGATCATGGTGTATGAGCTTTTTGATGTGTTGCTGAATTGTTTGCTAAAATTTTGTTGAGGATTTTTGCCTCTATGTTCATCAGTGATATTGGCCTGTAGTTTTCTTTTTCTGTGTTGTCTTTGTCTGGTATTAGTATCAGGGTGATGGTGGCCTTGTAGAATGAATTTGGAAGTGTTCCTTCCTCCGCAATGTTTTGAAAAGGTTCAGGAGGATAGACATTCGCTCTTCTCTGAATGTTTGCTAGAACTCTCCTGTGAAGCCATCTGGTCCTGGGCTTTTTTTTTTTTTTTTTTTTGGGAGATTTTTTAAAAATCACAGCTTCAATTTCAGTGCTTATAATTGGATTGTTCATAATTTCTATTTCTTCCTGGTTCAGTCTTGGAAGATTGAACTTTTCTAAGAATCTGTCCATTTCGTCCAGGTTATCCATTTTATTGCCATATAGCTGTTCAAAACAGTCTCTTAAAATCCTTTGTATTTTGCATTATCTATTGTAATCTCTCCTTTTTCATTTCTGGTTTTGTTGATTTGATTCTTCTCTCTTCCTTGGTGAGTCTAGCCAAAGGTTTTTACAATTTTGTTTATCTTCTCAAAGAACCAGCTTTTAGTTTTATTAATCTTTACCATTGTTTCTTTCATTTCTTTTTCATTCATTTCTGCTCAGATTTTTTTATGATTTTTTCTCTTCTACTATTTTTTGTTGTTCTTCTTTTTCCAGTCGTTTTAGGTGTAGAGTTAGGTTGTCTATTTGATGCTTTTCCTGTTTCTTGGGTAGGACTGCACTGCTATAGACTTCCCTCTTGGAGCTGCTTTTGCTGCATCCCATAGGTTTTGTGTTTCATGTTTTCAATGTCAGCTGTTTCCAGAAATTTTTTTATTTCCCTTTTGATTTCTTCAGTAACCTGTTGGTTATTTAGAAACATGTTGCTTAATCTCCATGTGTTTGTGTTTCTTACAGTTCTTTTCTCCCTTGTAATTGATATTTAATCTCATAGTGTAGTGGTTGGAGAAGATGCTTGATACGATTTCAACTTTCTTAAATTTACTAAGGTTTGATATGTGACTCAAGATGTGGTCTATCCTGGAGAATGTTCCATGTCCACTTAAGAAGAAGCTTTATTCTTCTGCATTTGGATGGAATGTCCTGATGATATCAGTGAGCTCCATCTCACCTAATGTATCATTTAACACGTTTCCTTATTAATTTTCTGTTTTGGTGATCTGTCCATTGGTGTAAGCAGGGTGTTAAAGTCTCCTAATATTATTGTGTTACTGTCAGTTTTCCTTTTATGTCTGTTAGTGTTTGTCTTATGTATTGAGGTATTGCTATGTTGGGTGCATAGATATTTACAATTGTTATGTCTTCCTCTTGGATTGATTCCTTGATCATATGTAGTGTCCTTCTTTATCTCTTGTAATCTTCTTTATTTTAGGGTCTATTTTGTCTGATATGAGGATTGCTACTCCAGTTTTCTTTTGCTTCCCATTTGCATGGAATATATTTTTCCATCCTCTCACTTTCAGTCTATATGTGTCTTTAGGTCTGAAGTGGGTTTCTTGTAGACAGCATATATATGTGTCTTGTTTTTGTATCCATTCAGCCAGTCTGTGTCTTTTGGTTGGAGCATTTAATACATTTACATTTAAAGTAATTATTGATATATGTGTTCCTATTGCTATTTTCTTAATTATTTGGGGTTGATTTTGTAGATCTTTTTCCTTCTCTTATATTTCTTGACTATATAAGTCCCTTTAACATTTGTTGTAAAGCTGGTTTGGTGGGACTAAATTCTCTTAACTTTTGCTTGTCTGAAAAGCATTTGATTTCTCCATCAATTTTGAATGAGATCCTTGCCAGGTACAGTAGTCTTGGTTGTAGATTTTTCCCTTTCAGTACTTTAAATATATCCTGCCATTCCCTTTTGGCCTGCAGAGTTTCTGCTGAAATATCAGCTGTCAATTGTATGGGGTTTCCCTTGTATGTTACTTGTTGCTTCTCCCTTGGTGCTTTTAATATTCTTTGTGTTTAGTCTTTGTTAGTTTAATTAGTATGTGTCTTGGCATGTTTCTCCTTGGGTTTATCCTGTATGGGACTCTTTGAGCCTCTTGGACTTGATTGACTATTTCCTTTTCCATGCTGGGGAAATTTTCAACTATAATCTCTTCAAAAATTTTCTCATACCCTTTCTTTTTCTCTTCTTTTACTGGGACCCCTATAATTCAAATGTTGGTGAGTCTGATATTGCCCCAGAGGTCTCTGAGACTATCCTCAGTTCTTTTAATTCTTTTTACTTTATTCTGCTCTTCAGAAGTTATTTCCACCATTTTGTCCTCCACTTCACTGATTCGTTCTTCTGCTTCAGATATCCTACTATTGATTCCTTTCAGAGTATTTTTGATTTCAGTAATTGTGTTGTTTATCTCTGTATGTTTATTCTTTAATTCTTCTAGGTCTTTGTTAATCAATTCTTCCATTTTCTCCATTTTGTTTTCAAGGTTTTTGATCATCTTTACTATCATTATCCTGAATTCTTTTTCAAGTAGTTTGCCTATTTCCTCTTCATTTATTTGGACTTCTGTGTTTCTAATTTGTTCCTTCATTTGTGTAGTATTTCTCTGCCTTTTCATTATTTCAATTTTTTTAATGCTTATTGTGTTTGATGTCTCCTTTTCCCAGGTTTCAAGCTTTAATTCTTTCTTCCTTTTGGTTTCTGCCCTCCTAAGTTTGGTCCAGTGGTTTGTGTTAGCTTCGTATATGGTGAGATTTGTGCTGAGTTTTTTTGTTTCTTTGTTTTTCCTCTGATGGGCAAGGCTGAGTGAGGTGGTAATCGTGTCTGCTGATGATATGGGTTGTATTTTTGTTTTGTTTGTTGCTTAGATGAGGCGTCCTGCACAGAGTACTACTGGTGGTTGTGTGGTCTTGTGTTCAAGTGGTTTCCTTTGTGTGAGTTCTCACTATTTGATACTCCCTAGGGTTAGTTCTCTGGTCAACTAGGGTCTTGGAGTCAGGGCTCTCACTCCAAAGGCTCAGGGCTTGAGCTCTTCTTCAGCCACATTTTAACAATGTTTCTTCTGTCACAATTAAACTGGAGGCTCAGGCTTAACAGGAGGTCTTCTGGAATCTGAGACTGAGCTGCATGAGCTTTCTGCTGAGTTTGTTTTTGCTGTTCCAGTTTCTAGCATGCTGGGCTTCTTGTCACTTCCCCTGTGCTGTGTTTTCTTTGTGTTCAGCTTCTACCGCGGGAGCTTTCACTGAGTTGGGCTTCTGCTGTGCTTGGCTTCTGCCTCGGGGGGCCCAAGCCGAGATTGTTTCAGCCAGGTTAAATCCGAGAATCAACACCATATATGTCAGGGGAGTGTGTAATTTCCTTGGTTCCATCTCACTGCAGCAAACATTTGAAGTGACAGACGGACAAGTGTTATAGGTCTGTGTTACATCTCAGTTTTATTTGGAAAGCAAAGGAAAATACATCCTTGAGGCATGAGGGTGGGTCAACCCAAAAGACATGAAGAGAAGAGAAGCCCTATCTAGTGTTTCTATTAGTCTTCTCCTGATATTTATCAAAACAATATTCACACAGTACATTATGCATTAAAAATATCTTTTCCCAATGTATGCTTTGTTGTTTCACTTCTGTGGTGGTATCTTTCTTCCTTCCAAAAGCTTGCCTTTTAATGTATTCAAGTTGATCTGTATTTTCCTTTTTGTCTTTCAGTTTTGTAGCTTTTAGGGAAGACTTTACTGCAAGACTATAAATACATTCTGTTAGAATTTCTTCTACTATTTTGCAACAACTACATATGTTTATATATATAATGAAATATTATATAAAATATATAATATATTATTACATTTAATATAATTGTTATATAAATTATGTATTACTTCATGACTCTCATTTTACTTAATTGATCAGAATTTGGTTTCCTTCTGATTCCAGCTCTGTGTCTATCTGCGGTTTTAGTTTGACTGATTTTGTCTCATTGTTGACTGTATATAATTGTTGTCATGATCTGTGGGGCTTAGATCAGATGTAACCTTCTTCATGCAAATCTTTCATTATACCATAATAGTTTTCCTTCTAAAATACATAAAATATACTCTTTTCTGCTTAACGATGTTCAATGGTTCCCAGCTGAATCATTATATTAATAAACATTTATACAGCACTTGGGGCTTCCCTGGTGGCTCAGCAGCAAAGAATCCACCCGTCAATGCTGGAGGTGCAGGTTCAGTTCCTGGTTCAGGAAGAGCCCCTGGAGAAGGCAATGGCAACCCACTCCAGTATTCTTGCCTAGAGAAACCCATGGACAGAGGTGCCTTGCAGGCTACATTCCTTGGAGTTACAAAGAATTGGACATGACTTAGCAACTAAACAACAACAATATAGCATTCACTATGTGCCAGGCACTGTTTTAAGGGTTTTACATATATTAACTCATTTAATTCCAAACAAAACAAAACTATGAGGTAGGTAGTATTATTATTTCATCCCCTTTTTACAGATGAAGAAATCAAGGCACACTGAGCTTAAGTAACTTAGAAGAACTGGCTATTTAACCATGATTTCTGGCCTGATTAGTTTGGAATTAGATTTTTAACCTCTACATGACATTGTTTTTCTAACTGAGGTTCCCCAGTGAATACAGAACTAAGTCAAAATTTCTAGCATATTTTCTCACTATCTACTTGATTTGATCATGCTTCCCTTTCCACCCCATCTTTTGCTGTCTATGACTCACCACACCAGGCAAATTTTCTTATTTAACTTGCTGTGTGTGTTTATGACTTTGTTCCTTACTCAGTCTTTTCTCTCAGTCAGGAATATCCTAAATGTTCTTCATCTTGCTTTTTTTCTTTTCATTCATTCATTTATATGGGGACTTCCTTGGTGGCTCAGTGTTAAAGAATCTGCCTGCAATGCAGGAGACGCAGGTTTGATCTTTGGGTTGGGAAGATATCCTGGAGAAGGAAATGGCAACCCACTCCAGTATTCTTGCCTGGGAAATTCCATGAACAGAGAAGTCAGGTGGGCTATACAGTCCATGGGGTCACAAGAGCCAGACACGACTTAGTGACTAAACCATCACGCCTCATGTATATACTCTGCCAGCGGCCAGTCTTCAGTGCTAGGTTATAACATGTGTGTTCAGTCACTCACTCGTGAGTGACTGAAAGATCTGAAAGATCTAATTAGGCACTTCTGTTCTAGGATGCCTGAAGAACTGAGGACAGAGGTTTGTGACATTGTAAAGGAGGCAGCAATCAAAACCATCTCCAAGAAAAAGAAATGCAAAAAGGCAAAATGGTTGTCTGAGGAGGCTTTACAAACAGCTGAGAAAAGAAGAGAATCGAAAGGCAAAGGGGACAAGGAAAGATATACCCACTTGAATGCAGATTTCCAGAGAATAGCAAGGAGAGATAAGAAAGCCTTCCTCAGTGATCTATGCAAAGAAATAGAGGAAAACAACAGAACGGAAAAGACTAGAGATCTCTTCAAGAAAATGAGAGATACCAAGGGAACATTTTATGCAAAGATGGGCTCGATAAAGGACAGAAATGGTATGGACCTAACAGAAGCAGAAGATATTAAGAAGAGGTGGCATGAATATACAGAAGAACTATACAAAAAAGATCTTCATGACCCAGATAACCATGATGGTGTGATCACTCACCTAGAGTCAGGCATTCTGGAATGTGAAGTCAAGTGGGCCTTAAGAAGCATCACTACGATCAAAGTTAGTGGAGGTGATAGAATTCCAGTTGAGCTATTTCAAATCCTAAAAGATGATGCTGTGAAAGTGCTGCACTCAATATGCCAGCAAATTTGGAAAACTCAGCAGTGGCCACAGGACTGGAAAAGGTCAGTTTTCATTTCAATCCCCAAAAAGGGCAATGTCAAAGAATGTTCAAAGTACCACACAATTGCACTCATCTCACACACTAGCAAAGTAATGCTCAAAATTCTCCAAGCCAGGTTTCAACAGTACGTGAACCATGAACTTCCAGATGTTCAAACTGGATTTAGAAAAGGCAGAGGAACGAGAGATCAAATTGCCAACATCCGTTGGATCATAGAAAAAGCAGGAGAATTCCAGAAAAACATCTACTTCTGCTTTATTAATTACACCAAAGTCTTTGACTGTGTAGATCTTGACAAACTGTGGAAAATTCTGAAAGAGATGGGATATCAGACCACCTGACCTGCCTCCTGAGAAATCTGTATGCAGGCCAAGAAGCAACAGATGGAACTAGACATGGAACAATGGACTGGTTCCAAATTGGGAAAGGAGTTCATCAAGGCTGTAATTGTCACACTGCTCATTTAACTTCTATGTAGAGTACATCATGTGAGATGACGGGCTGGATGAAGCACAAGCTAGAGTTAAGATTTCCTGGAGAAATATCAATAACCTAGGATACGCAGATGACACCACCCTTATGGCAAAAAGTGAAGAAGAACTAAAGAGCCTCTTGATGAAAGTGAAAGATGAGAGTGAAAAAGCTGGCTTAAAATGCAACATTCAAAAAACTAAGATCATGGCATCACTTACTTCATGGCAAATAGATGGGGAAACAATGGAAACGGTGACAGACTTTATTTTTTGGGGCTCTAAAATCACTATAGATAGTGACTGCAGCCATGAAATTAAAAGACGCTTGCTCCTTGGAAGAAAATCTATGACCCACTTAGACAGCATATTAAAAAGCAGAGACGTTACTTTGCCAATAAAGGTCCATCTAGTCGAAGCTATGAGTTTTCCAGTGCTCCTGTATGGATGTGAGATTTGGACTATAAAGAAAACAGTGTCGAAGAATTAATGCTTTTGAACTGTGGTGTTGGAGAAGACTCTTGAGAGTCCCTGGGACTGCAAGGAGATCAAACCAGTCAATCCTGAAGGAAATCAGTCCTGATTATTCATTGGAAGGACTGATACTGAAGTTGATGCTCCACCTGATGCGAAGAGCTGACTCATTAGAAGAGACCCTTATGCTGGGTAAGATTGCAGGCAGGAGAAGGGGATGACAGAGGATGAGATGGTTGGATGGCATCACTGACTTGATGAACATGAGTTTGAACAAGCTCTGGGAGTTGGTGATGGACAGGGAGGCCTGGTGTCCATGGCATCGCAAAGAGTAGGACATGACTGAGTGACTGAACTGAACTGAAAGAAATGGCTGTATTTCACTGAAGGAAAGCATGAAATTAAGAATGGTCTAAATATTAGATAGTGAGGTAGGAAAGGTAGATCTTCATGCTTTTTAAAACTATCTTACATATTTCGGACAGTCCAAATGATTAACAACCACATTAGGAATAGAAAGAATATTAACTTTATTTATTCTTTCTCTAACAGTAACTTTAAATGATAAAGACTCTTGAACGGGCAAAAAGATCCCCCGCAGACACTTAATTTCCTTAATTATAAGGAAACAGCAATTTACATTATTTATAAGGAAGCTATTTACATTATTTAGCTGTCAGACAGTTGCAAAGCTCTATTCTTTCACTACAGTAAAAAGAATAAAGCAAAGTGACAAGGAAATAGAAAAGATATCCTAATAGCTGTTTCTCATTATCAGAAAGATAACATCTCAAAAATATTTTAAAAAATGATTTAAATATAATTTAAACTGAAGAAAATGGAAATATCCATCTTACCACAGTGGTGATTCAGAGTATAGCACCAATTTAAATATGCAGATGAGCTTTCAAAAACTACTGAAAGTTATGCATTGTTAGCTTGAGTGTGTGTGCAAGGAGGAAAATGACTAAGATACAATGTTTCATAATTCAAGTATTTGAATTTAATTAGTCACATTTTCTTTTACCAGTGACTGATATGTGTCTGAGCTATGAAAGATGTTTCTGAGAGCAGTCAGATCAAGGGGGAATAAATCTACTTTATGTGTTTTATTTTTATTTTCTTTCCTCCTCTCTGACCACTTTAAGTTACATTTATCCTGCAGCTTCACTTTCATCAATATAAAAGACAGTACTCAGTGGCAAATTATACCAGCTTTTAATCTGAAGTGGACATGTCTGTTATGTAAGAATAAGAAGATGAGAAGAGAAAGAACTTACCAAGCTGACTTTTTAAAAAGGTTTAGTAATACCTTTTGTAAATGCCCCAAAGATGAATTATTTCTTTGGGCCTAAATTCTTTAAAGTCTTAGCGTTTTTACTGCTCACTTAGAGACAAGATAAAAATCTTAATCAAAGAATATTTCTACATTCTTATTGGAGAATTGAATTCCTTGTAGTCTGGTGTCAGAGGAGATTGCTGTTTGCCAGAAAGGTTCTTGGGCCATAATTACCTGCCTTGAAATGCAAAATCATCATCATTTGCCTTCAAAGAATATTAGGGTACTGTACACATGACGTACTAGGCCAACCTTGCAAATTAGCACAGGTCCAGAGAGTCTGCAAGAAATTAGGTCAGCCCTGAAAGAAATCAGTCTGTGGTCCAATAAGCTTCTTAATCTTAAGTGGGAAATTGGGCTCACAGAGTGTAAAGGTTACTGTCTTTACAGGACGAGTAACAGTTTTCAATGTTAAAGACCCCTTTTCCTAAGCCATCAAATATTTCTGATCCTTCTTTTAGACAATTTTTGGCACTGCATAACATTTATAAACAAGGCAAGTTCTGTACTAGTTGGAAACTCATACTTTAAATTTATAAATAAATTTACTATTGCCCATAATGCAGGGAAAGAACTTCTCTTGCCCCCAAATAGGTCCCTTCAGGCCATCGCTTCCCCATCAGAAGCAAAGCCTCCTAAAATCCCCATTTAAAATGCAAAATTCTTTGAGAGTTACCACTTCAAGTATTAGTACACATTAATGTCCACAGGTTAAGGCTGAGTTAAATGCTCGTGAATTTAAAATATAGTGATAATCAAGATAAGGCTGAAATACAAATGAATAAACAGAGTAGTCATAACTACTAGACACCAGCATCATTCGCAGTGACAGACCTCAAAGTCCAATAAGAGGGACCAGAGTGGATCAGTTGCATGCAATTGATTCTTAAACTATTTTCACTTCTATTGCTAACCTTAGTTTGAGTGCATGGTGGTGGGGAAGGTTATTTTGAGCACAACCTTTGGAGTCTGAAGGCAGGTCCCTGACCCTCCAACGGTTTACTCTGACCTTGGTCAAATAGCTAAACGTCCCTAAACTTTAGTTTCTTAAACTGTGAAATGGAGATATAGTAATACCCTAAATTGCAAAGTTATAATGATGATTAAATGGGGTAAATGAAATTACTTGTTTCAAATGCTTAGAATAACTCTTGGCATATATTAATGAGCATCATTATTAAATGGTCGAAATGGAAAAAGTATAGTTTGGATATGTGATCCTAAGTTTCTGGCTCTCTTATTCACTCTGTCTCCAGAATCCTCTCAGTTACCACATCTAGCGGTGAGCAAGAGAGCAAAAACACCTCAGGAGTAACATTGCTTTCTGGACAAGGTTTTTCTTTGTTTTCCCTCCAGGGGCCGCTGTATTTCCCCGAAAGCTCGCGGGATGCCTGGTTACCACGAGACCGTCGCCAGGCAACCGCGTGTACACACGGGCCCGGGTCTCGTCAACATGGCGGCGCAAGGCACCTCCTCGGTCTCTTCACCAAACGTGTCTCCCACTTCAGTGTCGCCGCCGACTCTGCCCCCGCCCTCTACTGGGATTTCGAAGTCGCCCCTGGAGTCGAAGGCGAGCTCTCTGAGCCCACAGTCTCTCTCGGCCGGCCACGAGGACTTGTTGCCCCTCGCAGTATTTTATGGGCCGCTGGACGCAAAAAACCCACTCCTGGCCTCCTGTGAGAAGGAGATTCAGGAGTTGCTAGACTTCATGAAGAGAAAGAAGGCTTTAGCTACAACGGAGGAACAGAAATATGAGTTCCACCGGCTTTGGTAAGCAGAGGCAGGGCCCTGGGGCGGGTGCTGTCCGGAGAAGACAACTCCCAGGGCCAGAGGAGGAGATGCTCTGAGGAGGCAGGCGGTGGTCCCTGGAGCTTGTCGGTGTTGCGGATGCAGAACCTGGCCAAAGGGCCCGGAGATATACACAAAGTTTAAGAAGTGAAGACTCGTCGCTATTACAATCCTTATTGCCGGGTAAATGTGTCTTGACTTCCTGCCCGGGTCAGAATAAAAGTCAACAAAGAAATATTTCATATTTCACCAGTTCACATGATTCAGCATTTGTTCTGAGTGTCATCGAATTGCCAATGCATGCCACTGAACTTTTGGCTCACTCACAGGTTTCACAACTTTCCATGCTGTGGGTACAGTTTTGTATATGGAGGGAAAGGAATAACTTTGAGGTCACTTGGGTTCATGAAAAACTTAATTCTTGATGCCATGAAGTATGTCATTCTGTGAACATTTGTACTTTATTCTTTTTTCAACTGCTGCTATTAATAGCATCACAGTAACTTGTTCTTGATTTTGTGACTCATTTTGCACGTTTGCCTTTTTTGGATTCCATCACCATGTTATTATCTCGAACTGCAGACTACCTGTTTTTAAGGCTCTTTCCTGTTTGTGTTAACTATCTTTCTTTCCCAGTCAAAACACATTGCAAATGGAACAGTTAGAAATGTAGGCAAGTGGCGAAGAATACTAGAATAGTCAATAGTTTCATCTTATATTTTTCATCCATGTATTTAATATGAAGAAATAGTTTTAACTTATATTTATTATTCATTCATGGATTTAATTGCATATTTATTGAGCACTTCCTAAATATCAGGTTCCATTCCAGGAACTAGGAAAACATCAAGTTAAAAAAATATACAAATTCATATCCCCATGGAGTATGTATTTTTGTGTCTACAAACAGCCACTAAACAAATATGTAAGGAAATTATTTTATAAGGAGGTAAGTGCTAGAAAATTAGAGAAAATTAGAGCAGGGAGGAAGATAATGATATCAGGTGGGTGTTATAATTTAAAATGGGGTGGCAGGGAACATGGTCAGGGAAAGTCAGGAAAAGTGACCTTTGAGAAAGATGAGAGGGAGGTATGGTAGCAGATGATAAGATTTCTGTACAAAGAGTTGGCCACACTGGGAGAATGGCAAGTGTGAAGGTCCTGGGGTATGATTGTGACTGTGGGATGAACATGTTTGGGCAGAAGTGAGGGAGATGAAGAGTTAGTTTTTAGATATATTAAGGTTGAGATGTAATTCACCATCCAGGTAGAGTTATTTGTAGGTAGTTGGATATGTGGAGTCTGGGGGTCAGAGGAGAAATACTTTTGGGATTCATCAGCATATGGATGACATTTAAACTTTGACATTTAATGGAATAGCTAAGGGAGTGAGTGTAGATGGAGAAGAAGAGAGTCCAAGGAGTGAACTTTGGAACCCTCCAACACTGACAAGTGGGGTAGATGGGAAGAAACTGGTAGAGACTAATAAGGAGTGGCCAAAGAGGTAGAGGAAATCCAGTGGTGTATTGGAAGCCAAGTAGAGAAAGTGCTTTAAGAAGGAAGGAATGACCAGTCAATTGTGGCAAATCCTGCTGATGGGCCAAGTAAAATGAGAACCAAGAACTGACTAAGGAAAGTACATTGCATGGCTAAGATACATGTGCGCACATGTGGGCTAAGTTGGTTCAGTTGTGTCTGACTTTTTGCGACCCCATGGATTGTAGCTGGCCAGGCTCCTCTGTCCGTGGGATTCTTTAGGCAAGAATACTGGAGTGGGTTGCCATGCCCTCTTCCAGGGGATCTTCCCCTCCCAGGGATGGACCCTGCATCTCTTACATTTCCTGCATTGGCAGGTGGGATCTTTACCAATAGCGCCACCTGCAAAGCTCAAGCTACATATATTTGTATTTTAAATGTTTCCATTTTTGTGCCTTAGATTATAGTTTATCTTTCCATCTCCACTACCAATATTCCAGTTTAAACCATCACCATCCCAAATTTTCTCTGCAGCCGCTTGAGTCTCAAATATATCCTTCACATAGCAATCAAGGTGACCTTTATAAACAAATCACCCACTCCCTTATCTAAAGATTTCTGTTTCCCATTGCTTTTAGAATAAAATTACTACTTTTTCTGGTGTCTTCCAGGGTCTGAAGCTCTGGCCTTGCCTGCCTCTTTCATCTCAGCTCATCCCTCACTTCTCTCCCAGGACTTTGTGGGAAATCAGACCTCTGTTTGTCATCCTAGGGGCTTTATATTTGCTGTCTCCTTTGTTGGAAATGTTCTTTCCTCAATTTTTCAAGTATCTGGCTCCTTTTCTTCCAGGTCTTAGTTTGGTTGTTACCTCCTTAGAAGGTCTTTCATATCTAATGCAGGGTTCACCCATCAATTTATACTTTTACTGAATATTCATTTCTTTATGTGTTGTCCATCTCTCCTGTTAGAATGTAAACTTCCTGTTGAGTTTAGATGGTGATCCACCTTTTCATTGCTGTATCTCTAGCACCTAGCCTGAGGGTTGGGATATTGTGAACATTCAATGAATATTTGGCATTGAAATAATTTAAGAATTATCCTTTTTTTTCTCAATAATTGTTGATCTGGGTCAGTTGGTAAGTACAGTATTGGCCCCATCTTTAAACACAGACTCACAAACATTAAGGATTGACATGGACCTTAGTCATCTAACTTCTCACATGTTTAGGTATTTATTTACAGAATAATTTTTTATTGAGTGCCTACTATATGCCAGGGCCTGCACTGTAGTTGTTGCTATTTAGTTTCTAAGGCACATCTGTCTCTTTTGGGCTCCAAAATCACTGCAGATGGTGACTGCAGCCATGAAATTAAAAGATGCTTACTCCTTGGAAGAAAAGTTACGACCAACCTAGATAGCATGTTCAAAAGCAGAGACATTACTTTGCCGACTAAGGTCCGTCTAGTCAAGGCTATGGTTTTTCCAGTAGTCATGTATGGATGTGAGAGTTGGACTGTGAAGAAGGCTGAGCGCTGAAGAATTGATGTGTTTGAACTGTGGTGTTGGAGAAGACTCTTGAGAGTCCCTTGGAGTGCAAGGAGATCCAACCAGTCCATTCTGAAGGAGATCAGCCCTGGAATTTCTTTGGAAGGACTGATGCTAAAGCTGAAACTCCAGTACTTTGGCCACTTCATGTGAAGAGTTGACTCACTGGAAAAGACTCTGATGCTGGGAGGGATTGGGGGCAGGAGGAGAAGGGGACGATAGAGGATGAGATGGCTGAATGGCATCACTGACTCGATGGACATGAATCTGAGTGAACTCCGGGAGTTGGTGATGGACAGGGAGGCCTGGCGTGCTGCGATTCATGGGGTCGCAAAGATTCGGACACGACTGAGCAACTGAACTGAACTGAACTGAACTGAGACTGTAGCCTGCCAGGATCCTCTGTCCATGGGATTTTCTAGGCAAGAATACTAGAGTGAGTTGTTATTTCCTTCTTCAGGGGATCTTCCCAACCCAAGGATGGAACCCCCATCTCCTGCTTGGCAGGCTAATTCTTTACCACTGAGCCCCCACAGAAGCTCTAGGGCCTGCACCAATTATGGGTTATACAGTGATGAGCAAAATAGATACGGGAATCTGTGCTCATGGAGAGAGGGAGATAGGCTTTTAATGAGTCACTTTTAATAAGTGAAGGCTTTTAATAAGTCAACACACAAACAACAAGCACTGTGAAGGAAGAAGCTACTGAGAATTTACATGTGCCATGTATTGCCCTAAGTCCTGGGGATTCAGCGATGAACCAGACAAAAACCTCTTGCCCTCTTGGTGCTTATATTCTAGAGGGGGACATAAACAATAAACATATTAAATAAGTACATTTTGTGGTGTCCTAGAAAGTGATAAATGCTTGGGAGAAAAAGAGGAAAAGTTATGGAGTGGGAGACAGGAGGTTGCAATTTTCAATAAGGTGGTTAGAGTAGATAACAATTGAGCATAGGCTTAACGGGAACATAGTGGAGACCTGCTTTCAAATGAATGGTGAGGGAGGTGACATGAAGCTGAGATTAGAAGGCTGCCCGGCAGTCAACCAGCAAGGATAAAGAGGATAAACAGAAGGAACAATCATGTGGGAGGATCTTGGCAGGAAAGAGGCGGGGGCCTTTGGAGGAGCAGACAGAAGCCTATTTAGCACAGTGTGGAGAGTGTGGGTGCAGTGGTATGAGATGAGATTAGAGGAGTAGATTGGGGTGTGCAAGGTTTTAGAGACCATTTATAGAGTTTACTCCAAAGGCAATGAGAAATCGTTGCTTAGTTTTTGGCAAAGAATTAACCATATATGATTTTGTTTTAAAATATGTTGTTGACTTAGTCCAAATGGAGTAATGATGGCAATGTGGAGACCAGTTAGGAGTACTGGAGGTAGGAGTTGCTTTTATAACATATTTGACAAGATGGTTATTTTTTAAAATAAAAAATTGCTTATTTTTATAACTGTAGAGTCTTATATAAGTATAAAATGTGTAGTACCTAAAATACAGATTTTGATCATACCAGCAATGTTCTTAAATTTGGATTGCAATGTATTTTAAAGGCATGCTTTTGTTGTAAGCACACAGAATTTTGATATTCTTTTTATATAGTTATGTTATTCTGCTTTGCTGCTGCTGCTGCTGCTGCTAAGTCGCTTCAGTCGTGTCCGACTCTGTGCGACCTCATAGACCAGGCTCCCTCGTCCCTGGGATTCTCCAGGCAAGAACACTGGAGTGGGTTGCCATTTCCTTCTCCAGTGCATGAAAGTGAAAAGTGAAAGTGAAGTCGCTCAGTCGTGTCTGACTCTTAGTGACCCCATGGACTGCAGCCCACCAGGCTCCTCCGCCCATGGGATTTTCCAGGCAAGAGTACTGGAGTGGGGTGCCATTGCCTTCTCCTTTCTGCTTTAGAAAATTCTAAATATCCAGCAACAGTTGTAATCAAATAGCAATCAAAAGTGTATTAACAACATTTCTTAAATGAGGTGTGTTACATATTATGTTATATTTTTCCTATTTAATCATTATGTAAGCCATTTCCCAATAAGCAATTTTAACTTGAACTTATGGCTCACTTAAAAAAAAAAGGGAAATTCTGTTATGAGTGATTTATGAAGTTGGTATTTTTCTTTTATGAATAACAGACCTACTCATCATTATCTCATCTGTAAGGTTTGGGAAGAAAGAACTCTTTCAACTATGTAATTTAAGAATTCTACCTTAAATTTCTTGGATTTACTATATTTATTATAATACGTTTCATGAAACAGAAATCAAAGTGAAAAAGGCAAAACAAACCCAAACACATTTACCTTTTTAAACTTCTGTGGGCCGTGTCTTCCACACTCTTTATTTGGCATGATTACATGTATATATTTTACTACCCTTAAATATTATTAATGTGTCCATGAAGGCAGGAATACCCTGTATCCGCCTCCTCTCTTGTCACTGAGCTATTATCATTTAATCTTTTTTTTTTTGAAAGTCGCTCAGTTGTGTGTGACTCTTTGAGACCCCATGGACTGTAGTCCTTGGAATTCTCCAGGTCAGAATATTGGAGTGGGTAGCCTTTCCCTTCTCCAGGGGATCTTCCCAACCCAGGGATTGAACCCAGGTCTCTCACATTGCAGGTGTATTCTTTACTAGCTGAGCCATAAGCAAAACCCAAGAAAACTGGATTGGGTATCCTAGCCCTTCTCCAGGGGATCTTCCCAACCCACGAATTGAACCAGGGTCTCCTGCATTGCAGGCAGATTCTTTACCAACTGAGCCATCAGGGAAGCCCTGTCATTTAGGTAATTCATTGACTTTTATTTTTTTACATGTTTTTGTTGAGATTGTTCCATTAATACCCCAATGTGTACCTGATAAGTACTTGAGCCATCTTCAGTCCTTAAGGTTAGCTTCTTGCCTATATTAGTCAGCTTGGGCTACTAAGAATACTGGAGAGGGTTGCCATGCCCTCCTCTGGGGGATCTTCCTGACCCAGTGATCAAACCCATATCTCCTGCATCTCCTGCATTGTAGGCAGATTCTTTACCAACTGGGAAGCCCAATTACTAACTTCAGTTCAGTTCAGTTGCTCAGTTGTGTCCAATTCTTTGTGATCCATGGACTGCAGCACCTCAGGCCTCCCTGTCCATCACCAGCTCCCGGAACTTACTCAAACTCATGTCCATCGAGTCATTGATGCCATACAACCATCTCATCCTCTGTCATCCCCTTCTCCTGCCTTCAATCTTTCCCAGCATCTGGGTCTTTTCAAACGAGTCAGTTCTTCCAATCAGGTGGCCAAAGTATTGCAGTTTCAGCTTTAGCATCAGTCCTTCCAATGAATATTCAGGACAGATTTCCTTTAGGATGGACTGGTTGGATCTCCTTACAGTTCAAGGGACTCTAAGAGTCTTCTCCAACACCACAGTTCAAAAGCATCTATTCTTCAGTGCTCAGCTTTCTTTATAGTCCAACTTTCACATCCATACATGACTACTGGAAAAACCATAGCTTTGACTAGATGGACCTTTGTTGACAAAATAATGTCTCTGCTTTTCAATATGCTGTCTAGGTTGGTCATAACTTTTCTTCCAAGGAGTAAGCATCTTTAAATTTCATGGCTGCAGTCACCATCTGCAGTGATTTTGGAGCCCCCCAAAATAAAGTCTGACACTGTTTCCACTGTTTCCCCATCTACTTGCCATGAAGTGATGGGACCAGATACCATGATCTAGTTTCTGGATGTTGAGTTTTAAGCCAGCTTTTTCACTCTCCTCTTTCACTTTCATCAAAAGGTTCTTTAGTTCTTCTTTGCTTTCTGCCATAATGGTGGTGTCATCTGCATATCTGAAGTTATTGATATTTCTCCTGGCAATCTTGATTCCAGCTTGTGCTTCATCCAGTCCAGCATTTCTCATGATGTACTCTGCATATAAGTTAAATAAGCAGTGTGACAATATATAGCCTTGACTGTACTCCTTTCCCAATTTGGAACCAGTTCATTGTTCCATGTCCAGTTCTAACTGTTGCTTCCTGACCTGCATACAGATTTCTCAGGAGGCAGGTCAGGCGGTCTGGTATTCCCATTTCTTGAAGAATTTTCTACAGTTTGTTGTGATCCACACAGTCAAAAGCTTTGGCATAGTCAATTATTACTTAGTCAGTTTGGGCTTCCATAGCAAAATCCCATAGACTGGGTGACTTAAACAACAGAAATTTGTTTTCTTATTTTCTGAAGGCTAGAAGTCCCAGATGAGGGTCTGGCAGCATCAGTTCCTGGTGAGAGCTCTTCTGGCTTAAAAGATATCCACTTTGTTCTCATATAGTCTTTCCTCTGTGAAGCACACACAGAGAGAACATGTGCCTGTCTCTTCTTAGATGGATTAATCCCAGTGGACCAGGGCCCCACCCTTATGACCTCATTTAGCCTTAATTACTTCCTCAGAGTCTCCTTCTCCAAATGCAGCCACAGGAGGGATTAGGGCTTCAACATGTGAATTTTGAGGAGGCACTCACATTCAGTGTATAATACCTTTCTTACTAAAAACTTACGAGATAGGCTTGGACAACTATTAAGAGAAGTTTAGATTTTTCCTAGAGGCATTTATAAATTCCAAGAGAGAGGGAAGGAGTAAATATTAACTAAATGGGTGAACAAAATAAGCAATGATCTGCTTCCCTTTGAACTCTGGTTAGAAACCACATAGGAAACATAACCCTAAATGGACTGACTGGACAGTTGAACCTTTGAACTCTCTATAGAAAAGCATAGAATAAAAACAAATAATTCTTTTCCCTAGTCCTTCATCCGTTCATTCTTTCTGTCAACAATTATTTATTGAGTGCTCACTGCAGATGGTGATTGCAGCCATGAAATTAAAAGATGCTTACTCCTTGGAAGAAAAGTCATGAGCAACTTAGATAGTATATTCAAAAGCAGAGACATTACTTTGCTGACTAAGGTCCATCTAGTCAAGGCTATGGTTTTTCCAGTAGTCATGTATGGATGTGAGAGTTGGACTGTGAAGAAGGCTGAGCACCAAAGAATTGATGCTTTTGAACTGTGGTGTTGGAGAAGACTCTTGAGAGTCCCTTGGAGTGCAAGGAGATCCAACCAGTCCATTCTGAAGGAGATCAACCCTGGGATTTCTTTGGAAGGAATGAAGCTAAAGCTGAAACTCCAATACTTTGGCCACCTCATGCGAAGAGTTGACTCATTGGAAAAGACTTTGATGCTGGGAGGGATTGGGGGCAGGAGAAGAAGGGGACGACAGAGGATGAGATGGCTGAATGGCATCACTGACTCGATGGATGCGAGTCTCAGTGAACTCCAGGAGTTGGTGATGGACAGGGAGGCCTGGCATGCTGCGATTCATGGGGTTGCAAAGAGTCGGACATGACTGAATGACTGAGCTGAACTGAACTGACATATACTAGATATTCACTACTCTTGGGGCTGGGCAATGACTAAACCGATGAAGTCCTTGCTCTTAGGGAGTTTAGATTCCAGAGGACTGGAAGGCACAGTTATATGCTGGCTAAGAGTATAGATATACTCTGCCTCAGTTTGATCAGCTTTATATTTGAGATATTGATACTACCCATCTCAGTTGTGAAAATGGAATGAAAAATACTCATGTCAGCAAAAGACCCAGATTAGGCAACACGATATTGAAGCAGAAGAAATTTGGAGGACTGACACTACCTGACTTCCCTAGCATGGTATGGGGAAAGAATGGACAAACAGGTCAAAGGAACAGAATAAAGAGCCCAGAGAGATGTAAATATAATCAACTGGTCTTTCACAAAGGAGTGATGGCAATACAATGAAGCAAAGTCTTTTTAACAAATGATGCTGCAATTGCATGTCCACATGTAAAAACCGTATCTAGCTACAGACCTTACACCCTTCCCCAAAATTAACTCAGAATGGATCAAAAACCTAATGTAAATTCTATGCTATAAAACTCTCCTAGAAGATAATATAAGAGAAATTGAGATGACCTTTGATTTGGCAGTGGCTTTTGAGGTACAGCACTGAAGACATGAAGACAAGAATTGATAAACTGGACTTCTTGAAAATTAAAATTTTCTGCCCTGTGAAAGACACTGTCAATAGAATGAAAGCCAAGCCACAGACTGGGAGAAAAAACTTGCAAAAGACATATTTGATAAAGGGCTACTATCTAAAATATACATAGAACTCTTAAAAACTCAACAATAGGAAAACAAACAACCTGATTTTAAAAATGGGCCAAAAATCTTAGCAGACATCTACCCAAGGAAAATAAATAAATGACAAATATATGAAAAGATGCTCAAAATCATATGTTATCAGGAAGATGTAAGTTAAAACAACAGTGAGATACCACTACACACCTCTTAGCATGGCCAGAATCCAGAACACTGACAGTACCAAATGCTGACAAGGATGTGGATCAATGGGAAAATTTTCATTCATTGCTGGTGGGCATGCAAATTGGTAAAGCCACTTCAGAAGAAAGTCTGATGTTTTCTTGTAAAACTAAATATATTCTTCATATAATCCAGCAGTTGTGCTCCTTAGTATTTACCCAAAGGAGCTGAAAACATTCCATACAAAAATCTGCACATGGATGTTTATAACAGTTTTATACAAATTGCTAAAACGTGGACACAAACAAGATGTCTCTCAGTAAGTAAACTGATAAACTGTGGTATATATAGACAATGGAATATTATTCAGTGCTAAAAAGAAATGAACTATCAAGCCGTGGGAAAACATGGGTGAATCTTAAATCCTTATTACTAAGTGAAAGAAGCCAATTTGAAAGTGCTACATATTGATACTATATGATTCCAACTATATGGCATCTTGAAAAAGGCAAAACTACAGAGAGAGTAGAAAGTTCGGTGGTTGTCTGGGGTTATGGGAAGCGAATGATGAATAGGCAGAGCACAGAAGACTTTTAGGGCAGCGAAACTACTCTCTATGATTCAATGGTGGATACATGTCACTATACATTTGTCCAAAGCCATATAATGGACGGCACAAAGAATAAACCCTAATGTAAACTAGGAACACTGGGTGATAATGATGTGTCAATGTGTTAATTGTAACAAATGTACCACTTTGGTGAGTGATGTTAATAATGGAGGAGGCTGTGCATGTGCTGGAGATAGGGGTATATGGGGGAATCTCTATACATTCTGCTCAGTTTTTCTGTGAATCTAGAACTACTTAAAAAAATAAAGTTGATTTTTAAAAATGCATACAAAGAGTCAGTCCCAGTGTTCATAGCAGTAATATTTATAATAACTAAGATATGGAAGCAACCTAAGTGTCCTTCAAGAGATGAATGGATAAAGAAGATGTGATACACACATGAACACACACACACACACACAGGAATATTACTCAGCCATAAAAAAGAATGAAATCTTGCCATTTGCAACAACATGGATAGACGTGGAGGGCATCATTATGCCAGGTGAAAGAAATCAGCCAGAGAAAGACAAATACTTTATGATATCATTTATATATGGAATCTAAAAAATACAATAAATGAGTAACTATAATAACAAAGAAACAGACTCACAGACATAGAGAACAAACTAGTGGTCACCAGTGGGGAGAGGGAAGGTGTGAGGGGCAAGATAGAGGCAGGGGATTAAGAGGTACAAGCTACTGTGTATGCTACAAGGATATATTGCATAGCACAGAAAATATAGTCACTGGTTGAGAATAACTATGAATGGTGTATAGCTTTTAAAAATTGTGAATCACTGTGTAGTACATCTGAAACAAACTATATCTCAATGAAAATATTAAAAATTTGAAATCATTAAAAATACATATAAAGAGCTGTCAGTGCTTGGTACAAAGGAAAGAATGCTTATAACTATAATTACATTTATCAATAATTGGACATTGACAATATGGCACATTAGAAAGTACAGAAAGGATAGTTCGGGAGTTTGGGATGGACATGTACACACTGCTATATTTAAGAAGGATAACCAACAAGGACCTACTGTACAGCACAGGGAACTCTGCTTAATGTTATGGGGCAGCCTGGGTGGGAGGGGAGTGTGGGGGAGAATGGATCCATGTATCTGTATGGCTGAGCCCCTTCCCTGTTCACCTGAAACTGTCATAGCATTGTTAATTGGCTATACCCCAATACAAAATAAAAATTAAAAAAGACAGCACAAGGTAAGTTTTTAAGGATTGCTTGCTAATTAATTTAGGTTTCCTGCTGACTTTGAAGATATCATTTTATTTTATAATTTTTACAGTGCCACCTCTTTGTTTAATATCTGGACCAAATACGCCCCCCGGCTGCCAGCTGCCTATTACAACGAGAAGCTTCTGAAGGTTGGAGATAGCCTTTGTGAAATGAAAGTAAGTACCTATGGAGTAAAAAGAGCTCAAGTGAAACTCATTTGGCTAATTATTATTATTGGGTAGCATTCCTCTTTTACACGATTTGATTTTTTGTTGTTGTTGGAAAAATCCAAGGGAATATGTAAAAATTTTAATGAGGCACAGTGACAGAGAAAGTATTCACTTTTAAATTTTGTAGTTGAGATTCTCCAGAGGTGAGAGGTTCCTGAACAGAAAGACAGTTGGCTGAGGCTGAGCAGGAGCACAGCCTATAGTTACCAGTGGGTGTGGTAGGCGCCCAACAGGAAATGCTGAGTCATCATGTTCCTACCTCATACAAAGGAGCCCAGACACCACTTCCTGTTGTTTTTCACATGGCTGACCTTGCCCACAGCTCTTGCAGGGCTTGCTGCTGTGTTGCTTGTTTCCAGGTGCCTTGTTTCAGTGACCTTCAGCTCCTTCTCAACACTTTGCTGTATGTAATTGCAGCAGTCATTCCATACAGGCCCCAGTTCTTACTCAGTGTTGTATTCCAACCGAGTTCCTGCCTTATTTCTAGTTCCATTATCAATGCCCGGGTCTTGGATTGCTGCAGACTCATGGAGTTGGTTTGATAAGACCACACTGAAGCTGGGTTTTCAGTTAATGAAAATGTGAAATTTTCCCCATAACCTCTGGCTTGGGCCCAAATTATTCCAAGTTAAATATGATATCTTTGGCACATGTATTAATAGGCTCCTTGGACCAAGTGTTATTTTATACAAAGTGATTTTAGGCCAGACATGGGAGGTATTCTGTCTGTTACCAAGCCAGTTCCGTTTTCCGGACATGAAACGAGTCAAGTACTGAGCCGCTGAGGTTTGCAGCAGAGAAACAGTTTATTCACAAGGCAACCAGGCGAGGAACAAGTCTCAGATCTGCCTCCTGGAAAGCGAGGGAGTTGGGATATTTATGAGATATCAACAGTGTGGTCTTAGGCTCAGGGAAAGGTGTTTGGAGGGAGGGGAAAAGGTGAGGTAGTTGGAATTCTGCACAGGTACACCTGGGTTATGTGTGTATTCAAAATGGAGGTGCATAGCCTGATGGGAGCCCAGAGCTTTTCAGCCTCTGATGTCAAAAGGCTGGTCAAGAGATGCCTGGGCAGGCCTAATTTTAGGGTTGGGGATCCCAACCTTCCCCCAGTTGGCTGGCTCTAGGCAAGAGCTGACTCTAGTTCCTGTAAAACAACTGGACAGACTGAAGCTGTCCGTTCAGTTCAGTCACTCAGTCGTGTCTGACTCTGACCTCATGGACTGCAGCACCCCAGACTTCCCTGTCCATCACCAACTCCCAGAGCTTGCTCAAACTCATGTCCATCAAGTCAGTGATGCCATACAACCATCTCATCCTCTGTTCCATTTTCCTCCTGCCTCCATTCTTTCCCAGCATCAGGGTCTTTTCCAGTGACTCAGTTCTTCCCACCAGGTGACCAAAGTATTGGATTTTTCAGCTTCACTATCAGTCCTTCCAATGAATATTCAGGACAGATTTCCTTTAGGACGGACTGGTTCGATCTCCTTGCAGTCCAAGGGACTCTCAAGAGTCTTCTCCAACACCACAGTTCAAAAACATCAATTTTTCAGTGCTCAGCTTTCTTTATAGTCCAGCTCTCACATTCATACATGACTACGAGAAAAACCACAGCTCTGACTAAATGGACTTTTGTCGGCAAAGTAATGTCTATGCTTCTTAATATGCTGTCCAGATGGGTCATAGCTTTTCTTCCAAGGAGCAAGGGTTTTTAAATTTCATGGCTGCAGTCAGCATCTGCAGTGATTTTGGACCCCCTCAAAATAAAGTCTATCACAATGTTTCCATTGTTTCCCCATCTATTTGCCCCTGAAGTGATGGGACCAGATGCCATGATCTTTGTTTTTTGAATTTTGAATTTTAAGTCAACTTTTTCACTCTCCTCTTTCACTTTCAACGAGAGGCTCTTTAGTTCTTTGCTTTCTGCCATGAAGGTGGGAAGGTACGCAGTTAAGGAAAGAAAAAAAGACTAAAGCTATCCTAATCAGTGAAGGTAGTTTACAAACAAAGGGCTTTTAACAAACTCTTCCCTTATCTGTTGTTCTGTAAGACAAGCTCATGAATTTCTATTTGTTATGAGCCTCTCTTAACTCTTTGGGGGCCCAGTTTCAAATTGTCTAAGTCTGCAGTTTCTCAGCTTCATTTTCCTCCTCCATTTCTATTTTCTGGGCTTGAATCTTTTTGGAAATTTACCGAATAGAGGCAAAGATGCAGAGGAACTTGCATAAGGGAGCACTAAGATCTATTTTCAGCTGCCCAAATTAAAGAATCCTCTCAGCTCCATGTAATTGGACTATAGTTCTTAAAGACTTGAAAATGCAGAGTTTGGAAAGCTACAGAAAAAGAAACCAAGTGCGATCCAACTTGTAAGCTATATTCATGTGAAATGGAATAACAGTTTTCATAAGAATTAGATGAGTGCCCTCCCCTTTATTTTTATGCTTCTTCTCAATATAATGAGGCTTCCCTGGTAGTTCATATGGTAAGGAATCTGCCTGCAATGCAGGAGACCTGGGTTTAATACTTGGGTCAGGAAGATCCCCTGGAGAAAGAAATGGCACCCCACTCCAGTATTCTTGCCTGGAGAATTCCATAATAAGGAGCTGGTGATACACCACACGGTCTGAGGTTGTTTCAGGAGTATCCAGATGGGTGGAGGGAGGAAGAAGGAACATGTTAGAAGTTGATAAAGCAAGTTGATAATCGGTATTGGCCAAGCATTCAGAGTATTTCAGGTAGAATATCTAAAAGATTTACTAAGAAACAAAGAAAATGTTTTAACTACTTTTCACTGATGGGAAAGTGGGCGGTAAAGGTATTTATAACCCTGGAAACAAACTTGAGTGGTTACTTTGGTTTCTAGAATCTATTTTTATTTTAGTTACAGTAAAGCTCATCTTGTTGGACTACTCTTGTTTTGAACCTAGATTTGAATTCATTATGTGAATCAAGTTAGAATGGAAAAGATTCAGAATTAATTAGTGAGAAGTAACAAACAAGTCAATAGAAATAGGAACAAAAGAGCGTTTTGAATCTGAATCTGTGGAGGGGCAAGGTAACCCAAGAGGCAGTTCACACCCGGGGCAGCTGCTCTTCCTGGAAACACAGTCACATGGGAAGAAGCAGAGGAAGGGCTGTAGCTGACTCATCTGTGGAGCCCTGCTGGCATCCACCGCCCTGAAAATCTCCAGGTCAGCTGTGCCCTGTGGGCTTCAGAAATGAGGCATCCGACTTTGTAATGGGAACCTAAGCATGCATTAGAACTGACGAGAATTGGTAACTGACAACAGCTCAGACTGATTGGTCCTGATGTAACTTCAGAAATGGGACACGAAAGAGCCAGCTCATCACCTGCAATCTTCTCTTCTCTTCTCCTTTCTTTTCTTCCTTCCTTTTTCTCTTTTTTTCCTCTTCCTTCTTTTCTCTATCCACCCCCATTTTTTCTCCTCTTTCTAGCTGCCCTCCCCGACCTGTCCTTTCTTTTTTGGAGCTTAGGAGGTATCAGAGAAGCAAGGCTGGTTAAACACCTCCTCCACCTCTGTGATTGAGTTGGTGGATTACTATCCTCTGTTGAGATTGAACCTGTTGGATTTTGAGTATATCCAGGTATTACCACACACAATGCCCTGGGGAGTATCCCCGTCTTTGAAGTCTCATCTCACAATTGGTTTGTTGTGAGGAGAATTAAATAATGCACATGAATTGCCAAGAACAGTATCTGTCGCGAGTGTGTTTGGAAATAGTTGTGATAATGTTAGTAATGATGTCATGGTGGAAGTAATAGTGATCATAGTAATTATCAACATTGCCATCATTGAGAATAATACGAATGTTGGGTGTGCCAAGTTGCTTCAGTCATGTCTGAGTCTTTGTGACCCTGCCAGGCTCTTCTGTCCATGGGATTCTCCAGGCAAAAATACCTGAATGGGTTGCCATTCCCTCCTCTGGGGAATCTTTTCGACCCCAGGGATCAAACCCCCGTCTCTTCTGTTTCCTGCATTGGCAGGTGGGTTCTTTAGCACTAGAGCCTCCTGGGAAACCCAATATCACCTAATTTTAATAATGATAAGAAAAATGGTATTTTAAAACTTTCATCAAGCTCCCCCCCTTTTTTTTTATTTCAGGAATATAAATTGGCCCTTTTACAGTGCTATGGCAGATATCTTCAGCAGTTCAGCATCAACTTTGATGAGAATAAAGCAGACGTGAATCAATTCAAAACTGTCTTTTTCCCAAAAGGCTTTGGAGACAAAACTGCAGCACATACAGTAAGATGAAAGTGGTAGCTAAAATAGCTACCATTTATGATTAGCTATGCAACAGTCTATCCTTTAGCTGACAGCTTCTCAGTGTCTTTCATTTGCCTTGTGTGGTATTTACCTGTGTACTATAAGTTGCTTAATAAATATTTTCTGTGCTGGATGAGAAAGTGCACTCATTAACTTTTGTAAAGATGCTTTGGAGATTTTGTCACTATAATCACTTATTCATCCAGTAGGCAGTTTTATTATTATTATTATTATAACTAATATTGGTAGAATGATTTTACTCTTCAAAGTACTTAGGAAAACATTGGCTCCTCACAATAACTCTATGAGTTAGATACTGTTATTATCCCTATTGTATAAGAGAGAAAAAGAAAGCTAATCACACAGTATAATAACTAGTGACTCTGGAGAGGAAACATAGATCTTTTGATATGAAAAAAAAAAACATGCTTTTTTCTAGTATACCAGCATTATTATGTTAATTGCTACCGATGAGTCACTGGTTGAGCAGTTACCATGTGCTAGGTAGTCTTCTAAATGCTTTATATGGCTCATGGAACTTGTGAAAACCTTTTAGTTATTAGATTACAGGTTTATTATAAACGGACATAATGTAACTCAGGAAGAGCTGGAGGGAAGAGGTATATAGAACAAGGCATGGGGAGAGGGAGTAGAGCTTCCATGGCCCCCTGCAGGCACCCCATTCCCAGCACCTCCATGTGTTCAGCATCTCGGAAACTTCCAAACACCATCCTTTTAGGTTTTTATGCAGGCTTCATTGTTGTTGCTCAGTCACCAAGCCATGTCCAATTCTTTGAGACCTCACAGACTGTATTATGCCAGGCTCTTCTGTCTTCCACTATCTCCTGGAGTTTGCTCAAATTTATGTCCATTGAGTTGGTGATGCTATATTACCATCTCATCCTCTGCTGCCCCTTCTTTTGCCTTTAATGTTTCCCATCATCAGGGTCTTTTCCAGTGAGTCAGCTCTTCCCATCAGGTGGCCAAAATGTCGGAGCTTCAGCAACGGTCCTTCCAATGAATATTCAGGGTTGATTTCCTTTAGGCCCTTTTGTCTCTGGACAACCTCAGAAGCCTTTGATCTCTGTGTCTTTCATACTTTTGTCAGAATTTATTTCTAAAAAGTGTAAATCAAATACTAGTCCACATTCCTTGGAATGGTGCCCATGTTCTAACCAGGGACCACTTCTATAGCTCAATTTGTCTTAAACCTTCTTACCCAACTTTAAAAAAGACTTTCAGCTCAGTGACCACAGCAGTCACTTTAAGCATCCCTAACACTGTGTGTGCCTGGAAGGGTTTTTCCTCTATCAGGAGCCTTGTTGTCCTCATCTTTGACTCCCTGTTGCTTAGCAGAGTATGGCAAACAGAGGTACTCAACAAACATTTGCTGACAGAATTGTGTACATACAGAACATCTGAACTAATATGTTAACATGCCATTAGGGAGACTTTTAAAAATTGTTTCAATCCTATAGTCTTGGAAGTAGGACTTTGTACTCTTTTTTTTGACTAAGGAAAGATGATCTTAACTAAATGGATGGTTTGAATAAACTTATTTTACCAAGTTTCTTTCCATGTGTTAGTCCACTAAGGCTGCTATAGACAAAATCCAGAGATTGGATGGCTTAAACAACGTTTATTGCTCATGGTTCTGGAGACTGGCAAGTCCAAGATCAGGGGGCTGGAAGACTCTGTGTCTGGTGAGGGCCTGCTTTCCTGCTATGTTCTCATATGGCAGGTGGTGAGGTTTCAACATATACATTTTGGAAGGACACAAACATTTAGTCTCCTGTACTCTACTGATCTATTGAGTTAGTTATGCATAATTTGTTTCCATTTTAGTTTTTTACATTTTAAGAGATGCTTTCCTAAGTTGTATAAACATTATTTATGTTCTTTTTTTTTGTCATATGTTTCAGTTTCATGCTTTAAATGGCAAAAATATTTGCAACTACCAGCTGGTCTGTGACAGTGATGTGAACCTGCAGAATAAAGAGTCTGTGATCCACTGTCTGCAAATCTTGTCCTCCTTCAGGCTCATCATGCAGGTGGCTTTGCCACAGGAGCACCTGTGCTGGATTATCTTCAATGGTATATATCAATGTTCAATATTTTATTTTTCATTGTGACTTTCAGGAAGTCATTTAAATGCCAAGTTCGATGGTGACTTGATTACCTTATGATTGAGATAATGTTCATTTCATAAGAGGACAGTGGTGGGCTTTGTTACATTTTTATCACACTTTAGTTTGTCCTTATGAGCAGGGACTCATACAGCAAGTGTGTGGGTTTTCTGCTCAAGGGAGGATCAGAGCTGTGGAGATAATCAGTTTCACATATAAACAAAATAAGGGGCCACAGTTAGTAAGTTGATATTAGGTTGGCCAAAAGCTCATTCATGTTCTTCTATAACATCTTATAGAAAAGCCTGAACAAACTTTTTGGCCAAATAAATCTAAGTGGAGAAGGATCAGAGGGCTCTTGCAGGTTAGATTATTTCTAAGCATCATCTACTTATCAGTCCTCTCCTCATATATTTTGGGCAGTGACTAGGGCTTCCTACATATCAACCTTCTCCTCCTCCTTGTTTTTGAGTGAGGAACTCTGAGAATGTGCATGTATATGTGTATATGATTTATGTATATACTTATATACACATTGTATAGATAGACGTATGTATGCATTATATATGTCTCATAAAATGAATCTTATCTAAAGCTTATCAAAATGTAACTTTTGTTTTTTTTCTTTTAAGAGTTACAATTTAAATTCAACTTAAATTCTCTTTAAAGTTACAATTTGAAGTTATAAGGATTAACTTGCAATATTGTTCACTGGATCACATATTCTTGCAAGAAAAAGAATGACAGTCTGTTCTGAGTTTGTAAGACAAGGGCAAAACAACTTGAAAGAAAGCATATTGGGTTTTCTCTCATCCATGGCAACTGACAGTATGTTTCCTAGTCTTTTCCTTCTTCACTGTCCCCAAATAATTTTTTTGACATTTTGACTGTAATCAGACCTTACATTTGCTACCGAGATGAGAGTGTCTCTGGGAGACATTTTTCAGGCCAGTGCTTGTTAAACTTTTGCATCCCATCATCATCAGAGTTGCCAGGGCCATGTCTCCGGGTGAATTGCTCAAGCATCTTGCAGGGACTGAGCCAGAGCAGAGCTTCTGTGCTCAGGAAAGGGCGATAGACCTGAGGGTTGGGCCCTGGGGTCAGGCTCTGCTTAAGAGGTGGAGATGCTGCAGTGCGACTCCCTATCTGAAATGCTTCAAAGATTCTCACAAAACCACCCCCCTCCCATTTTCTTTTTAAAAAAGATAGAACAATTCCTGTGTCTTTCACATCCTTATTCTGCTGTGTGCTTTTTCTTTGGCATCATGTTCTAGATTTTATCCTGTTTCCTAAATATTTTCCTGCTCAACACTATGGTTTTAGAATCTAGCCATGTTCCTATATGTAAACCTGGTTTGTTAACTGCCTGCTGAATTGTATTCGGCAGAGACCCATAATAAGGATGGGCACCTGGTTTGCCCTGCCTCTCTAAACTTACAGATAATTCTGTAGTGAGTATCCTCACATCGGTCCCTTTATGGACCCTTGTGAGACTTTTCTGGGATGGATGCCCAGGAGTGGGGTTGCTGGACTATGGGAGATACATACACTTAGTGTCATCAGTTGTCATCCCTGTTTTAATTAATTCATCTCAAACTTGAGTGCCAGGCATTGTTCTAGGTGTTAGGGATACAGGAGTGGACAACACACTTAACCCCTGTTTCTCATGCTGCCATATAGTACTTCAGAGAGATGATAAATCAAAACTAAGTGAAGTGTCAGGTGGTGATGAGAACTGTTTGTGTGTATGCTCAGTCATGTCTGACTTTTTTGTGACCCCATGGACTGCAGCCCACCAGTCTCCTCTTTCACTGGACTTCCCAGTCAAGAGTACAGGAGTGGGTTGCCGTTTCCTTCTCCTGGAGATCTTCTCGACCCAGGGATCAAACCCTCATCTCTTGCATTGGCAGGCAGATTCTTTTACCACTGAGCCACCTGGAAAGCTCCTGATGATGAGAGCTATGGAGGGAAATAAAGTCTAGAAAGGGATTAGTGAGAGTGATGGCTGGTCTGGGGCCTGGGCTGCAATTTTAAATAGAATGGTCAGGATAGACCTCACTGGAGATTTGAACAAACACCTGGCTGAGACATCTGAGCATTCAGGGCAAGGGCATTCCGACTGGGAGATTAGCAGATGCAAAGGCCTTGTAGTTTTAAAACTTTGGAATTTGAGTTGTGAAAAAATGACCTGCAGTCAATTTCTTAAAATATATTTGAACTTTCCTGCTAAACATTAACACTCTTTAATTGACTATTATACAATTATAAGAGTTGGTTTCTTAAGTTATTTAATCAATCTTGGTTCTTTCACAAAATCTAACTGGGTAAATGAATATTGGATAATACTGGATAATATCTGACTTCCCAACTAACCTGAACCTAAATCATTTAAGCCTTCAAATAGTCAGATTATTTTGGTGGTGGCTGTCTTTGATGAAAAGGAGTCACATGTCAAGGAATCACTTGTCACAAGTCCCAAGTCACTCTGTATCAGGGATTTGGTTAAAATATCAAACTAAGTTCCAGAGGCATTCTGAGATCATAAAGATTCAGTCTGTGCTCCATTTTGAACCATTTACTCTGTCCATTGGGCTTCTGCAGTGGAATCTGTAAGCCATGCCAATATCCTGAAGCATCAGGGAAGAATTCCATTATGGTCAGGATGCACTAGGGGTGCAAAGATTAAAGGTACATCTTTGAAGTACCAAGCGCCCTTGTTATTCTTGAGGGTGGTCTCCTGGGGCTTTCTGAAGCCCCCCAGTCCCCACTGCTGAATGTTGGGCTTGAGTTCCCTGCTCACACCTGTGTCATGTGTTTTGTGAAGAGTCACATGTCTCCTATGCGTATCCTCACTAGGTGATTTTTTTCCTAAGTAACACAGTTATACAGATCAGGTCAACAAAGCCAAGTTAAGAATGCTGAGCCTGAGCTCTTACTAGCTGAGGAATTTTTCCCTGCTGGATCTTACTGGAGATAAACAATTCTACGTCATGAATGCAGGCACATTAAGAATGCTGAGGCCCTGAATGTGAAGGACTTAATTGCATTTTCTGTGAACTTTATGGTTGTTTAAGTATTTAAGATTTTATTCAGTATATTTTGGTCACTGATTTATGTCACGTTTATTATGTTAGTGGGTGTATTGTAATCCAGGGATGTGTGTTTTGGAGCAGGTGCTATTTTCTCAGAAGCTTTTTAAGTTTAAAAGTGAACATAGGATTTGTAATTGTTGAATTGTGGCAGTTATGAATTTTAGATCAGATATTTAGATTGCTTGCCATTATAATTAAATGCCTTTTTAAAGCATGATATACTGTCTTTCTGAAGTGACTTAGCAGCAGCAGCATACTGTCTTTTGGGTTATGTTTATAGCCTGATAATATGTTTTCTATATAGAAAGATATACAGTGATGTCATTCACTTGTCCTCCAAATGCTGCCATGAAATGAGCTATCTATCTTCATTTAATTATTGGCCTGATTTAAAAAATGATTGTACTTGAATGATCTTACATAGGAGTTGGAAATGGCATTTTTCATCAAAGTGCTTATGGGATGTACTTAATAATGGGATAGATATTATATGAAACAGCAAATGAATATAATGTAACCTATTATGCATTATGAGTTTTAAATTATGAGTTTCTCTGTTGAGTATTGTCTTATATGATTAAATATGTATTTTAGTCTTATTTGGAGATAAATCTTTAGTTATGCAACTGTGAGGAAACCATGGGAACCAATAAAATTTTATATAAATTAATAAAACCACAAAGTACATACATTATGCTGTTAAAATATCCTTTTGTTCAGTATATTTCAAAACTTAAACTTACGTCTTGCTATGGAGCTTGATCTGCATTTTACTGGAAGAGCTTGGACTGTAACTTATGGCCCTGATACTAGTTGGCTAAACAACTATGTCCCAGTCATGAGCTGGCTTTGTTTTATAGAAAGGATTGGGTTTCCCTGGTGACTCAGAGGGTAAAGCATCTGCCTACAATGCGGGAGACCCGGGTTCGATCCCTGGATCCAGGGATCCCCTGGAGAAGGAAATGGCAGCCCACTCCAGTACTCTTGCCTGGAAAATCCCATGGACTGAGAAGCCATGGGGTTGCAAAGAGTTGGACACAACTGAGCGACTTCACTTTCACTTCTCACTGACCAGTACTTTAAAATGCCTTTAAAGTAAGACTAAAAGTTTCCTGTGTTAACATTTAAAAATATGGTCATATTAATTCTTTTAAAAATTTAGCTGCAAGTTACAAAAAGTTTTATAATGATTGTAACTTTGGCCATTATCAGATTTTCTCATGAGAGAGTCATTTGTTTTGGGAACTACCAACTTAAACTATAGAAAGTGGAATGTAAAGTTCTATCATGTGACTATAAAACATATTAATCTTTTTCTCCATCTAGGTACCATTTACATTTACACTATTTGCAGAAAATTGATGATCAGAGGTCATTCTTCCAAGGTATGAAATTTACTGTCAGAATATCTTCCCCTGTATTTCCTGGTTTTCTTAAGACTTTTGTTAGCATTGAATGCTAAACAAAGAAAATTTAATGACTTAGTGTCACAAAAGTTGGTGGCTGTATTTGTATTACTAGGTATACTGTTTTTAGTTTTCCTTTAACGTGATCATAAATAAAAATGTAGACAGTAAAGTATTCATGAAAAGAATTTCCCAAATGGATAGATATTTCTCCAGGGTCCCTCAATCTTTCAGATTAGTTGTAACTTGTCAATATGATACTGAATATCCATCTAATAACTATGTCTCTAGGTAGGGTAGCCATCCATTCTAGCTTGTCCAGGACAGTCCTGGTTTATGCCTGCTGTCCTGGAGTAATTATTAATAGTGCTCACTTTTACTTTTAAAAGTATTGTAGTTTGGATCGTAAACTATAGTTAGCCTGTGTGTGACTTGCTGTGGAGCTCGGACCACATTTGCTTGAAGAACTTGGCCTGTACTTATGGCTCAGATACTTGATGGGTGAACAAACACCTCAGCTATGTCAGTCATGAGCTGACATTGTTTTTAGTAAGATTTGCACTGACCACTACTCACTGCTTAGTTTTAGCTGGAGGGAATGGCTTCTGTTGACTTCCTTACCGTGTTGGTAGCACTTTTGTCTGCAGGAGACATATTTATTCCCTGTGTTCACTATCCAGTCATTGGAATGTAGGCCAAGAAAGGACAATATTCTCTCCTTGAGACCGTGCTTGAGTTGTTTCTGACATTTGCAACATTGCTATTTGAATCTTCTCTGCTGCTGCTGCCATTGCCTTCTCTGTGAGTCTTCTCTATTGCATGTAAAAACTTGCTCTGAATATTTGGACACTCGGGACAGATATTATTTTCCTTATTTCCTCAAAACATAGCCAAGTATCTTAAAAACTGACAACACTTAAAAAAATAGATGCCAAGATATTTGCATGCTTAACTGATAGCATTAATTGTGTGTTCTCTCTCTCTGTTTTGTTCCTTGTATTTAAAAGCTCTATTACTGACAGTGGCTTAACAAACTCTACGCCAGCTTTTTGAGTGTGAATTAAAACAAGGAGAGGCTGTACCATGCATAATGTAAATTTGGCCTACAGACTACTTCAACGATTCTCTATTCAGTTCCAGATGATTTCCTGAAAGGAATTTAGGAAATCTCCTGTTGTGCTTGCTGTGGCAACAAATAACTGCTCCACAGAATCACAATGCTTTGGTCTGCTTATAACATTCGTCTGGCAAGGCTTTGAAGGGCAGAGATGTCTGTGCCAACATTTAACTGTTGGTGTTTGTACTTGCTAATGCTGAGGGAATTTTGATTTAACATGATAGCCATCTTAAAATAATTTCTTATTTATATTCTGTGTAAGATTTCTTCTCTCCCCCTCATATAGCGTGAGTTTCTCATTGATAGAATAAGGAAGGCTGGAAGGAGGATCATTTCATAGACCCAGTCTTGTGGAGTAGGAGTCAGGGGAGTGAGGAATGCAAAAATTTTGGGATGGTGGGTGGCTGCACAGTTGGCACTTGCAGATCAGGCTGGAATTCTTTCAATGTATGTTCAGTGTAATAAGATTCAAGGAAATTAATTTTTTACCCTGAAACTCACAAACCCTCAGCTGATGAGTCGACTCCTGAGCTGAGAATCTACATGGACTCGATAGGTCCATTTAATGGGGACAAGCCCTTGGCAGTCCGGCCCCATCTGAATCCTCCTGATTTTGTAGCTGCTTTAGAGTTCAAATCCATTACAGTCCAAAACAGAAGGAGAAACAGACATGGGGTCCTCAGGTTTTTAGTGGTGTCAACCCAGAGCAATCTAAACTATTCCTATAGGATTTGGTAATTATGATTACCACTTGTTATTATTGATTATTTATCGAGTCCCTACTATGTGCTAAGTGCTGTGTGAAGGGCTCTGCATACACAGTAATGCCTTGGTAGTCTTACGAGGCTGAGACCTTAAGACTGTCATCACTGTCCTTTGTTGAATGAATGCTTACCATCTCTCAGGTATGCTTCTAAGCCATTTTCACATATTACTCACTGAATTCTCACACCAGTACTTGGAGAAGGTAGCATTATCACTTTTATCTTACAGATGAGGAAGCTGAGGCTTGGAAGGGTTAATTTGCTCAAGGTTGCATATCTAGTTAGGATAGTTAGAGATGTAGCTGAGGCCAGAGCCGATGCCACTGTGTGCTGGCCCTCAACCCCATCAGAACAAGGCGAGTCTGTTGACAAGTTCCATGACCCACCCTGTTTTGGTTCATCTCTGCAAATGGAGGAGTTGTATGGAAGCTCCTGATACAATGTTGAAATATTTTCTCTTTTATTTATTTGGCTGCACTGGGTCTTAGTTGCTGTGTATCGATTCTTTATTTTAGTTGAAGTATGCAGGATCTAGTTCCCTGATCAGGAATCCAACCTGGGCCCCTGCATTGGTAGTGCAGAATCCTTGCCACTGGACCACCAGGGAAATCCCTGAATATTTTCTGACATGACTCTGAAGGTGTCCTGAAGACCAAGACTACTCAGGGCTCTTCCTAGATGGAAAGCACTTTTGAGCTGAGGCAAGGCCACCAGCATACACTTAGCGAATGCAAGGAGGGCAGTTTTCTGAAGCCTGTTTCTCTGAAGACACATGGCCATTTGCTTTCCTTTATGGTAAAGGCTGTAGTTTCTTCTAAGGCATTTGCAATGTAATATAGTATTCAGCAAACATTAAAGAATTCAGTAGAATCTATTCATTCTAAAAAAATGTTTATTTCTGTTTCACTTTCCTATGAAACAAATTGTTTGATCACATTTGTGGCTTGAACAATGGTTGTCAGATTCTTCCACAGACCATCACATCTAAGTCCAGACTTTAAAAATTCCTCTCTGCCCCCCTCAAAGGCTGTGAACTGATATAAGCTACGCTGCACTGCCATCTTGTGGCTTAGCTGGTTAATCCTCGTGTGGTTCTTCCTACTGGACCCCTTAACCATGCTCTTGCTAGGCTCCTAAAATTTATTTTTTTCAAAGTTTTGTTCTGTTTTCTTTTAATGAAGAGACTAGTCCTGCTGCAATCATCAGATTTTTGTTAATAGAGATAATTCTTTCTTTTATGGCGAGAAAAAAATGCTGCAATCAAATTAGTTTTTTTTTTTTTGAAATGGCATTTCAGCTTTGAAACCTGAACGATGGTTTCTCAGAACCCTCAGTGGAATGATGGCTTTTCTGCTCTTCATTGTAGTTGCCCCGTGTAGTGGGAATAATCTTGCTGCCCTTAGGAGTCCAGAGACCCGAATTCCAGCCCCAGCTCTGTCACTTCTAAGCAGTTTAGCCTCTTAGAGTCAGATTAGGTTACTTTTAAGGTTCCGTCTGGCACTAAAGTCTGTGATGTGGGATCTTTTATACTAAATCTGAGACCACACCCAAATATTATGTGAACAACTGGTAAATGTAGCTAGTTTTATTTTGAAGTATGAAATTTTGAATACTAGGAATCCTGAGAGCTTTGAAAGCCACGTGGATATAAAGGGGGAAAAATTTGTACATGATTTGATCCCACACCCCGCAAACCACAACTATATGAATGCAAAAATCCACAATAGGATGTCTTTATAGCAGATAATGTGAAATTCAGGAATTTTGATAACTGTTAATTCCATTTTAGTTCACAGTGTGGCAAAATTAGCAAACAATGACAGAAACAATTAAAGCAGCAATAAAGCAACCCCAGGTTGACTTAATAGAGATATAGGGACCAGAACCAGAGAGTGAGAGTTTCATTTTACTGTGGTCTAGTCATGTATTGTACAGGGACATTGACCACCTTAAATAATACCATGGAGTCGGACATGACTGAGCGACTGAACTGAACTGAACTGAAGAGAGGGAAGCTCTGTCCTGGGAGGATAGAAGTGCTTGGGGATCTTTGTCCTGGAGAGTGCTGGGGGAGTGGGCAGGCTGCAGAGGTGCTTTCAGATTCTTGGAAGGCTGTATAATTGTCAAGTTGAGTCTTGAGTGGTCTTGTGCTGTTCTAGAAGGCATAACTAGGACGAATGCACCAGAGGTGTATCAAGGTGATTGCATTTCAGGTTAAAGAAGATCATGTTTAGAAGTGTCTTCTTATGCCACGTGGCACATTCCTAGTTGTTTGTGGGCAGAGGAGGTGAGGGACATCAGGTAGTGGTGCTGGTGATGTTGAGGGAATGAAATTAGATTGATTACTAGATTGATTACTATGATTACTAGAAATATGTAGCATCAGGAACTGAAACTTTTCAATGAAGGTCTGTTGTCAATCAACAGAAATTTGTTGTTAATAACAATTGCATTGTTGCAGTTAGCTCCTTGGGCTTCCCTTGTGGCTCAGCTGGTAAAGAATCTGCCTGCAATGCAGGAGACCCTGGTTTGATTCCTGGGTCAGGAAGATCCCCTGGAGAAGGGATAGGCTATCCACTCCAGTACTTTTGGGCTTGCCTTGTGTAGCTCAGCTGGTAAAGAATCTGCCTGCAATGTGGGAGACCTGGGTTTAATCCCTGGGTTGGGAAGATCCTCTGGAGAAGGGAAAGGCTACCCACTCCAGTATTTAGGCCTGGAGAATTTCATGGACTGTATAGTCCACGGGGTCACAAAGAGTCAGGCACGACTGAGTCACTTTCACTTTCATACCTTTCATAATTAGCTCCTAGACTAGTGTTGACACTTGGTAAATGTTAATAAGAATAAGCTGAGTTCATAGGACTCTAGGAGCTAGGCAGGAAGACATCGTAAAATGGCTAACTTGAGATTTTGAGTTCTTGAAATTCTTCTTTAACTTTTAAATGCTTATTTTTTAGTTGACTCATTATTTGTGTATTTTTAATGTCAGTGACTTGTGCTCACGATTTTTCATTTGATTATATTGAATAAAAATTGGCATTATTCGCTTAAAATGAAAAGATATTCAATTGTGCCCTTTCTGATTCAGGCCTTGGAATACCTCCTGTGGGCCAGTATATGTATGGAGTCCTCAGTGCCTCTCCTGTCCATCAGGTACTTGACATGGAGAGCTACTCTTTACACAGCTGTCTGCCAGTGCTACTATGACTGCCAAGCTGGTGTTCATGGAGAGGTAGGTTACTTTTTGGGCTTCCAGGTGGCACTAGTGGTAAAGAACCTGCCTGACAATGCGGAAGATATAAGAGATGTGGCTTCAATCCCTGGAAAATCCCCTGGAGGAGGACATGGCAGCTCACTCCAGTATCCTAGCCTGGAGAATCCCATGGACAGAAGAGCCTGGTGGGCTACAGTCCATAGAGTTGCAAAGAGTTGAACACACTGAAGCGACTTAGCATGCATGCGTGCAGGTGACTTTTTAATTATGAGGATGCTAATACTTAAAAATACAACATATTCAGCATATTCTTCATTAGATAAGTGGCAAGAAAACAAGCAAACCAACAAAAGCCAAAGAACTGCAATGAAGCAAAGATACAAGTCCCAGGCTTTATTTGCAGACATTTGCCTGGCTTCTCCATTCTGTGAATCTCTTGCTTTTACTTTCTGCTTCCCCGCTTATTCTCTGTTCACTTCCACCATCTTTGCTTCTTTTCTGAATAAGATCTCTAATATCTTCCCTTCCTCTTTATAGTCTTGTATGCAAGCCATTTTTCTTCCCTGTTTAGTTTTTGTTTTCCATGCTGCCTACTATCTGTTTGTTTTGTTTTTCTCTGTTTCCAGCCACTATTTATTTAGTATACTCTATTTCTTATTTTTCCTCTTTTCCTGTATATATTTTTGATTAAACATTTGAAATGTAGCTTAACTGTTTGGGGCTTCTATTGACCTATGCCACGTCTCTGTGCAAATGAAATCCGGTACCCTCACTATAGTAAGTAGTACTCTGCTTGTCAATAGACCGGTGAGAATTAGAGACAGGCATTCCTCCTTTGGACTTCCTCGTGGCTCGGACAGTGAAGCGTCTGCATACAATGCAGAAGACCCAGGTTCGATCCCTGGGTTGGGAAGGTCCTCTGGAGAAGGAAATGGCAATCCACTCCAGTACTCTTGCCTGGAAAATCCCATGGATGGAGGAGCGTGGTAGGCTACAGTCCATGGGGTCGCAAAGAGTCTGTACCAGTGTGCATAACTTGGTGATTGCAGTGGGGTCTGGATTTCAGCAGAAGAATAGCTTAATTCAGTCCTTGTGGGATACTCTTCTAGCCTAGGATACATTCTAGAATCTACTTACCATATATGCAGAGTTAGTCTTAGTGTACATGGTGGCATATTGCTGTAGCTATTAAATTTATCAGGGATAGACACATTTGCATAGTTTTAACCATTGGAATTTTTTCTTATTGAAAAATGTAACCCTTTATGTTACTATTATGTTCTAGAAACATCTTCATGAAAAATCATAAATTATAAATAAAATGCTTGAAAGAACTGCTAAAATAAATTACAGGAATGAAACTCTTTTTGATATTATCTCTATCATAGCAATAGAGAATTATAATAATGGTGATCTGATTAAATAAGCAAGCCCACCTTCTTCCTTTCCTCAGATATTAATAAATACTTTATGTATGTTGGGTACTGGAAATATAAAAATAAGACCCTTTAAGGACCTAACAATTTAGTTGACAGTGTGTACAGTTGAATAGATAATACAGCTGGTTTTGGTGGAAAAGTTAGAATTTGAGAAGAGCACGGAGGAGGGGTGTATGTGTGTGTACGTGCATGCATGTTCAATACCGGAGAAGTGATCATCTATAAGAAGCTACTCTGTAACCCAGAATTTGAATTTCCTTACTTTTTTGAATTTCCTTACTTTTCTGAATTCTAAAGCTAGTATAGCCAACATTTCATTGACTTTAGATTTACAGAAATTAGTGGTGCTTCTAGGAAATGATTGACGGGTCAGCTACTATGTTCTAAAAAAGTCAGCATCAGCCTAGAGTTTAATTCACAAATTAAATCAAATGTCTGTGAGAGTAAAACATACTCTCTTGATACATTTTTAATCACTGTGCTCTAACATCTTATGAATTAAATTTATTTTAATTGCATGTAGGCATTTGCTCGACGTGCTTTAGCTAAAATTGATGAGTTACAGCAACTGGAATTAATGAGTTCCTCACAACCACAGGAAGAATCCAGAGAATATTATAGAGAGGCCACAATAAAGGTATAAAAATTTCATGAGATAAATCCACTGTACTCTACAGATGATGAAGTGCTTAATATCAGTAGTTGAGAAGTGTATCCCATTGATGCTTCATAAGTAATTCTTCTTTTTGAGGCAGATGGCAGTCATGATCTTCAAAAGAGGAGTATTTGAATCTAGAAGAAAAAACAAAAGTTTCTTTAGACCAAAGATAAGAGTTAACATAAAGGAAGCACAAACTGTAAGTCTCAGAATATCTTCTGTGTTTTAGACTATTTCTACAGTGTTTATATTATACCTCTGTGTCTTTTAACGCTTGATCATTAGGCTTCCCTGGTGGCTCAGATGGTGTAGAATCTGCTTGCAAGGCAGGAGACCCAAGTTTGATCCCTGAGTCAGGAAGATCCCTTGGAAAAGGAAAAGGCTACCCACTCCAGTACTCTTTACTTGGAAAATCCCATGGACAGAGGAGCCTAGTGGGCTACAGTCAATGGGGTTGCAAACAGGCCTACAACTAACACTTTCAGCACTCAATATTAAATCCTGCCCCCTATTTGTGATGACCTAGAAGGGTGGGATGGGGGCTGGGTTGGAGGGAGGCTCAAGAGGGTGGGGATATATGTATAAAAGCTGATTCACCTTGTTGTACAGCAGAAACCAACAAACATTGTAAAGAACATTCTTATCCTTCAGGTAAAAAAGTCCTGCCCCCAATCCCTGCAAATAGAAGAATGTCTTCCTAATTTGGACATGGTCTTGTTTCATCCTTTCCTCAGAGCTTTTGTACCTTCGCATAATCCTAGTTTTGTAATGTTAAAGGGCAAGAAGCTGAAGAAGAGCCTGGGAAAGGTTCAAATTTATAGCCTTCTGAGTGAGACCGCAGAAGCCTTTTGACCACTTGATGTCAGTTTTGAAGGTGCTGAGGATGGAGAGGAAGTGGAGGCACCTTTTCTTATCAACTTCTGGTTTCATCTTTGGGAGTATTTAGGATTTAGGCTGGGCTTCCCTCATGGCTCAGTGGTAAAAGAATCCACCTGCCAATGCAGGAGATATGGTTTTGATCCCTGATTAGAGAAGATCCCATGGAGAAGGAAATGGCAACCCACTCCAGTATTCTTACCTGGGAAATCCCGTGGACCGAGAAGCCAGAGTCGGACACAACTTAGTGACTGAAATAACAACAGGATGTAGTTGCACAGAGTAGTAAACAACCCCCATGTCTCAGGGGCTTTAAAACAAAATTTATTTCTCACTGGAGTCAAATGTTATTATGGTTATCTGCTCATGACTGATGCTCAGGGCCAAATTGAGAGGTGGCGCTCATTTGGAAAACTGCTGGGTTGTTCTGCCAGAGGAGACCTAGGGGAGCTGTGGAGGACTTCACGTAGGTAGTGATACTAAGTATGGAAGTGACTACAGTCTTCTTTCTCACAAGCCAAAACCCCTCACACAGCCCCTATTGGCCACATGTATGTTTGGCCAATTGCACTAAGGGAGGAGAGTGGGACATAGATATGCCTGTGGGATCTTCTGCCCTTTCTCCCTTCTGCCTTTCCCCCTCTCCCACTGTCTTCTCCTTGGCCATTCGGAGTCTCAGTGTTCCTTAAATCCCAGCTCTGTATATCTTTGCAGTGCCCTGTGACTGTTCTGGATAGCTGTAAACTCTCTTCTGTGAGCTTCTGTGTAGGGATTGAAAATGAAAGTGGAGGGGAAGATATGAACACTTTCTGACAGAAGAGATGTAGAATCTCAGGACCTGGAAGGGATTTTGGAAATCATTTGGGTCAGTCCTTTTCTATTACAGATGGGAAAAATAAATAGCAGAGTATTTAAGCCAGCTGCTGGCAACCCTTGAACCAGAACCCAGGTCTCTAGCCCAGGGTATTCTAAATAATCCAACGATTGCTGTTCTCTTTCCTCATTTCTTCTTATAAACATTCAAGAGGGCTTCTCTTTTCTTTTAAATGAATCCAAATACTAAATGAAAATATTATTTGGACACAGTAGCTTTTCATTGCTACTTAGGGTCAGTGATATATTGACTGGTGAGCCCAGACATACAGTTCATACATGCTTTTAAATTGTACCCCTTCCTGACCCATGGTGTCTAACTGGTCGAGGGTGGTAACCTGCCAAATTGTAGATAATCCATTAGATGAGCTGTTGAGTAGCCTGCATCTGGTATCATTAACTAGTAATGCTATAGTGTTTGTTAGAGAACAGGGGTCATATTTTACAGAATGTTCTGCTTTATGCTTATGAAATCATTTTATTATGTTTCTACAAAAGAAAATGATTTCAATATGCATTAAATCTATTTTATAAAAAATTTCTGAGTTTGTAGGTCAATTGTTAACTTGCAGTAAATCATTTTGACTCGAAGGATTGTTTCGTAGGACTATTAATTGAGACTTCTGATGATTGACCATTTAGTGATTCATTCAATAAATATTTTAAAGTAACTTCTCTGTGAACAAAATATGTAGAGGTTACATTCTAGTGGAGAAATTACGTAATAAATAAGTAAAGCCTGTGATAAGAATTAAGAAGGAAATAATGGTGGTGATTAAATGAGTTACATGTAACACCCCTAGAATGTTCCTGGCAAATGGTAGCTCCTTAGTAGTATTAGCTGTTACTGTTATTTATTTTTCATTCATTCATTTAGTAACCATGTATCAAAGGCCTACTGTGGTCCAAGAGTGGTGGCACATATTAATAGAAAAGATGAAGTCTTTTTTGAGTGACTTTGAAATAATAAGCAGGATTTGACTGGACAGGGAGAACAGGAAAAACATTCTAGGTAAAGGACAAGATCATGATAGTAGTTTGGAGGCAGAAGTAAGCAAAGACTTTTGGCACACAGTGAGACAGTGACACTGAGCTTGAACAGGGTGGGTGTATTATGTTGAGAAATTAACACGGTAAGTCTCATGGCATAGATCTCATGGGAGCCATGGTATTCAGGATTGTAACTTAGTGCATGGGTTGTATCACTCAGCTTCTCATCCATCCTGACATTTTAAAAGATGTCTAGTATATCCTAGGCATAGCTCAGTTGGTAAAGAATCCGCCTGCAATGCAGGTGACCCTGGTTTAAGGGAAAGGCTACCCACTCCAGTATTCTGACCTGGAGAATTCCATGGACTGTATAATCCACAGGGTCGCAAACAGTCAGAAATGTCTGAGTGACTTTCACTTTCACTTTTCACCCTAAACAGTACATGTACCAGATTTGTCCAGTACTTTTTATTACTAGTATTTTAGTTGTTTTCCAATCCTTTGCTCTTATAAATATTATTGATGTAGTCAACATCTTCAAGTATATTATTTTTTCCTTCTTTTGTTTCCTGTGGATAAAATTTAAGGTGTAGAATTTGAGTAAAGTTACAAACACTCTTATTTCTCTTGATGTATATTACCAGATTGAATTTCTGAAATGAGTTCTCCAAGGTGACAACCTGCATGTGCCAATTTCACCATTATCGTTTTGATATTATTTCTTAATTTTTAAAATAATTAAGTTTTCATAAATGGCTTGTTTTAACTTTATTGTTTTAATCCAGCTTTCCCTTACATTTGTGTTTACTCCTTGTATTTTCTTTTTAGGTGAATTATCTTTCATAGTCTTTGACCATTTATCTACTAGAGATTTTATTTTTTTGTTTTTCTTTTTTTTTTCTACTAGAGATTTTAATTTTTGAATTGTATTTGAATGGGCTTATTCTTTTTATAGACATTAATATTTTGTTTGTCATGTTTGACAATTCAGTGTATTTTTATTACATTAGCTTTAAATCTTTTTCTAGATCTTTTAAATATTTATATTTTAAAATCATTTGCTTGTTATTCATCTATAGATCTGATAAATATTCTAGTTCACTTTTTGTAGTTTCTCTACAATAGTTTAAAAAACAAATTTCACTGTAATCTATCTGAGATTTACCATTTCATTTTGAATACTTCTAATTATTAAGAAGTTTATTATGTTGTTTAACTATAAGTTTTTAAACCTCTGTTTTAACCTATAGCAAATATCTTAGAAGAAACCCTGACCTCTGTTTGTAAAGCAAGAGGCCTGAAGTTCAAGTTTTACTGAGTTTTTTTTTTTAATTGGAGTAAAATCACTTTACAATGTTGCATCAATTTCTGCTGTACAACAAAGTGAATCAGCTATATGTATATATATATATCATCTCCCTCCTCGATCTCTTTCCCACCCCACCTCCATCCCACCCCTTTAGGTCATCACAGAGCACCAGGCTGAGCTCCCAGTATTATATAGCAGTTTCCCACTAGCTATTTTACACATGGTTCAGATCAGTCACTCAGTCGTGTCTGACTCTTTGTGACCCCATGGACTATGAAACCCATGGACCCCATGGTCACAGAAAAGCATGCCAGGCTTCCCTGTCCATCACCAACTCCTGGAGCTTGCTCAAACTCATGTTCATCAAGTCAGTGATGCCATCCAACCATCTCATCCTCTGTCATCCCCTTCTCCTCTTGCCTTCAATCTTTCCCAGCTTCAGGGTCTTTTCTAAGGAGTCAGTTCTTCACATCAGGTGGCAAAGTACTGGAGTCTCACGGTAGTAGTGTATGTATGTCAATCCTAATCTCCCAATTCATTCCACCCACCCCTTCTAGAAAAATGGTACAGATGAGTCTATTTACCAAGGTTTTTTTTTTTTTATCAGTCACCTAAGGGTTGAAAACATATAGACTCTATTAAGCAGGGAAGTTGGTGTTTGGAGAAAAGTAGTCCAAAGCAGCTTTATTTCTGCTTTTGCTTTTTTGTCTTCCTCACTTTGCCTCAGGAAGATGAATGAAGCAAGGAAATCATGGGAAATGTGGATGCCCGCTAACTGGACATGGATTCTAGAAGCCAACTAAAGCCCTCTTTCTTATTTCCTGGTAGTCTAAGTACAGAGAACAGGTCATTAGTCAGAGAGAATGAAGTGTGTAGGTAGGCCATCTGCCAGGAGTGAAATCCTTTCAGGCCGACGCAAAGTAGGGTGACAGGAGATTCCCACGGGGCTGTGAGTGGCGCCTGCTTCTTTGTATCCAGCTGGTCAACTCTTCTTTACAGTTAGCTGCCATAAGACCCGTTACTTATGCTATAAAATATTATTTCCAACTTGAGTTTGGGGACCTTCTTCATTAGAATTTCTACCCGGTTTCTAAAAATGCTCCACCCAGACTCACTGACTCTCTGGAGATTTGGTTGGTGAATCTAAAAAGCTCTCCTGAGAGATTCTTAGGCAACTTGAGTTTGAGTATCAGTTTCCTCAGGGCTGTAATTAAGTCACCGCAAAGCATGTGGAGACCAATGCTGTTGTTTATTAATAAAGGGCCTTTGTAGGCTGTCTTGGAAACACAAACATATAAAGAAAAAGCAGTCTTTGATGTAATGGTAGCACAACATAAACTTTAATAAAATCTGGAGTGACACCTCAAAAACGGAAACCCTAGAAGCGGCTGTCTCATCGACAGGCCAACCACTCTCTTTATTAGCATTAATAAAGTACACCTTACTCATCTTTGCCTTACGCCATCAGACACTGTAGAACTTTAAAAAAGTGGGCTGTATTTTTTTTTCCAGATGCCATGGCCGCGTACGGTCACAGAAAAGCTGTTGGAAGAGTTGTTTGACAGTACTGCCTCCCGGTTTCTGGCTGTCTTGGAAGCTCTCTCTGACTCAAATCGGCGAATACTACAGACTGGACCTGTTTTTACAGATGAAGTAGAAGTTCGTGATGTTGTCTCAGAACTATTTATGGCAGGAAAAGAACTTTTAATAAGTAAATAAGTTATTAAAATAGTATTTTGTAAAAAATAAAAATACTATTTTGTGGTAGAACATAAAAATTTTAGCATGGTATTTGACACATAAGAAACCAATACCAATTTATTGATCTTTTTTTCCTTAAAGATTTCTTTTTTTGATGTAGAACATTTTTAAAGTCTTTATTGAATTTGTTACAATATTGCTTCTGTTTTGTTTTGTATTTTTGGTTTGCTAAGAGCTTTTAATTCTGAATAGTTGTTGAATTTTATTAAAACCTTTTTCTGTTTTTTTTTTTTGAGATTTATTGAGTTCATCAAATGGATGAACTTTTTTCTGAGTTACAGTGATTACTTATATAATCTTTAACCACTCCATATTCACTGCATATTTGTGGAATAATCTTAATCTGGAAGTGAAAATTATTCTTTTGATATATTTCTTGGTTTTCTTCCTAGTGGCTAGTGTTTCTGTTAATGAGATTTCTTTTCTTACAAAGTCCTTTTTGGATTTTCCTCTCAAGGTCATGTTGGCCTCAAACAAAAGTTGAGCTTTCTGCCCTCTTTTTCTATTATCTGGAAGAGTTTTTGTCAGATTGGTGTTATTTCTTTCTGAAAGTTTGAATTTGCTGGTGAAGGCATTTGGACCTGGAATTTTCTCTATGGAAATGTTTTAAGCTATGGATCCCATTTCTTCTATAGATACAAAATTATTTAGAATTTCATTTTCTTTAAAAAAATCTTCTGTTTGGTAAATACTACTTTGATTTTGTCTATATTTTGAAGTTTTCATAAAATAGTTTATGACATCATCATCACCTTCTGTGTGTGCTAAGTCGCTCCAGACCTGTCTGACTCTTTGCACCCCAAGCACTGTAACCCGCCAGGTTCCTCTGTCTGTGGGATTCTCCAGGCAAGAATACTGGAGTGGGTTGCCTTGCTGTCCTCTGATCTTTCTTACCCAGGGATCGGACCCACGTCTCCTCTGTCTCCTGCATTGGCAGGTGGATTCTTTACCACTAGCACCGCCTGGGAAGCCCTGTCATCTTCTAAGTGAGCTTAAAGATGTGCATGTGTGTGCATGTGTGTGCCCATCTGAGGGCAAGGAGCCTCTGTACTGCAGTTCGGTCTCATATTTTCTTCACGAGGAAGATACAAGATCTCAGAGGAGAATTCCTTTGACTTGCCTCACCCACACCTGAAAATTTACCTTCTTCTGTACCCTTCCTTTCCACTGTCTCTCACTGAAATGGAAGCGATGTTCTTTCTCCTCCCCTTTAGGTCTTTGGGCCATTTCTCTGCAAATTGCCCCTTCATCCCTATCCAACTTCCTCCCCGAATTTCTTCCTCTTGTTAGAGACAGATTTGTTGAAGGAATTGCCTGTGTTCACTGTCCCATATTCTTCCCCTCCTACTTACACTTGGCAGTCTGCTGTCATGGACAGAGAATGTCGTGGACAACTTCCTTATTGTTCAGTTGAAAGTCAGTGCTTTTCCTCCCTTTGCTTTCTGTAGTTGTTGTTGTTGACACCTTCTTTCTCTTTAAATACTCTCCTTTGCAGCCTTTTCTCCCCACCTGCCCTTCTTTTACTTGTTGGGGTTCTTTGCTCTTCTATTTTTGGCAGCCTTCTATTGCTCACAGCTGATCCACTTACGGTTCCTATGTGATGACTCTGGAGCTATGTCCCTATTTTAGGTCTCTTTTCTGAGCTCCTAGTCTGTATATCTCACTGTGTATTTTGCTAGTTAACTCTTGCTAATTCTCTATTTTTGAGATTCCACATTCCTTCCTCTGGGTGGTCTTTCCTGACCGAACGTCCTACCCCATACCTAGGTTTGAGGCCCATCTTATTTGTCCCCAGAGCATCCTGTGTTTGCCTACTAGGTTTTTAAAAAATTTATTAAAAAATATTTTTATAGATTTAATATTTTATTTTTATATTGAAAGAAAGTGAAAGCCACTCAGTTGTGTCTGACTCTTTGTGACCCCGTGGGCTATAGAGTCCATGGAATTCTCCAGGCCAGAATACTGGAGTGGGTAGCCTTTCCCTTCTCCAGGGGATCTTTCCAACCCAGGGATTGAACCCAGGTCTCCTGTATTGCAGGTGGATTCTTTACCATCTGAGCCAAAAGGGAAGTCTAAGAATACTGGAGTGGGTAGCCTACCCCTTCTCCAGGGTATCTTCCTGATCCAGGAATTGAATTTTTAAATTATATTTTATTTATTCAGTGTGTTTTTGGCTGCTGTGCAGTGTGTGGGATCTTAGTTCCCAGACCAGGGATCAAACCTGAGCCCCCTGAAGTAGAGGCACAGAGTCTGTTTTTTTTCTTTTAAAAAACTTTATTATGACAATTTCCAAACACAACCAAAAGTAGAATGTACAATAAACCCTGTGTATCTATCACTGGAGGCATAGAATCTTAACCACTGGACCACCAGAGAAGTCCTTGCCCATTACAATTTCTTGTTTTCCCCGCCAGAGTGTGAGTTCTGTGAAGGCAGGAGTTGTGTTTGCTTTTTTCCCTCATTGTTTCCCGAGTGCCTGGCAATGTCTGATATTTAATGTTTAGTAAATGTTTCTTTGCATGAATGACCCCTCTCTTTTCTTTTCTAGTGTCAAATATTGGTGCAGATGGGATACTTGATTTTCCAAAAGCACATCTTCTGGAACTTATTATAAAAAGGAAGAATCTTATTTCTGTGAATGCTGCTGTGAAATTTATAAAATTAGCTTTTATGTATGAGGAATGGAGTTTATTTGAATCTGCAGCTGGGCAGCTCATTGATTTTCTCCAGGTAATACATGCAAAACAATTGCTTTGTTTTTATGATATTAACATGACATTGAAGTGCTAATTAACTTATGAGATATACTTTTCTTAGAGGCAGGATGACCCAGAGTCAAAGAAAGCGGAAAAGGATTTAATTCTTCTTGTTGCGATAGAACCTTTGATCAATGTAAAGAGAAACAAAGGTTTGATTTTTCCTTTTGACAACTACAAAGAAGGTCAAGTCTATGTAAAAAAAATTGCTGCTCACGGTGAGTGTTTATTTGCCTCTTTGAAAACTTAAGATGACTTTATATGCTCTCTATAGGTGAAATGAGAGAAAGAATATTCAGGGTAGAGGGAGCAGAAGTGTAAAGGCCCTGAGGTGAGAGTGTGCTTGGTTGTTGAAGGAATAGCAAGGAGGCACATGTGGCTGGAGTGTTCTGGTGGTGGTGCTGGTCTTTGAGAATGTGGTAGGAACTGAGGTCAGAGAAATAGCTGGGTGCCTGATCTTGCAGGTTCCTAGGCCTTGTACAGATGCTGGATTTTATTTATTTACTTAAAATTTTTTTGTTGTTGTTCATACTATGGGGCATGCGGAATCTTAGTTTACTGATCAAACTCACACTGCCTATGGTGGAGGCACAGAGCTTTAACCACTGGACCACCAGGGAAGTCCCTCGATTCTTCTGTTGCAACATGATTTTGGGTAGAAAAATAAGGCTCTATTTTAGCTGCTTCCTTGTTAATGAGAGGTCAGCAGGGCACTGAATCAGAGGTATCAGTTGACTTTGGCAAGGAAAAGTTTTCTGGTCTCCTGTCTCTTTCCAGTATGCAGAGCTTTCCATTCTAAAACTCAGTTTCAGGAGTTACTGTGTATATAAATGAACATCTGTAGCCTCTGTCTTTTAGATAATTATTTAATCTCATGTTTTATGTTTTATCACATGCTTAAGGCATTGCATGGCTGCTCAATTGTGGTAAATAATTTGTGCCAAGTAATGATGCTTTTTTTTTCTTCTAGTGGTTTCTGAATAGATATCTTTGTTATTTTTATTTCAACAGTCACAGATGTTTTAATATTACAAACCTTCTCAATTCCATTATGGACATAGTTGGTATACAGATTGCAGATAATGAAAATGATAATAGTCCATTTTAATTGAATTAAAGCCTACTTAGATTAGTTTTCAAATGGAAGCATTTGAAGTCTTATTGACATATTTGCCCAGATATCATTTTTGCTATTTTTGGATAATTTCTATGTTTCTATGCATTTTCTACTTGAAATTTTGTAACATTTTTTTTCTTCATTTCCTGTACTTTATAAATTGAGATACTTGTGTGAAGTCTTGTGGATACTCAGAAGACATTTTCCGTTTGGCGACAACCTTGTATTCCTGTGTCTGTGACTCTCCACAGGTGAAAAAGTTATTTTGGACAATTTGTAATAGTGTCAAAAGAGGCTTTTCTCCGTAATTTAAAGCCATATTTAAAAATCACAGGAATTTCACCTTGCTGAAATTCTGTTCTGTTCAATCATTAGAATAAGACAAGAGTACTGGAGTGGGGTGCCATCGCCTTCTCTGTGATGTCTTAGTTCAGTTCAATTAAAAAAGCATTTACTGAACTCTATTATGTTCCCAAGCACTGTACTAAGTAAGGTACCATGTGTACAAAGTAAGTCTTAGAGCTGCCCCAAAGGAGCTCAAGGTTGGATATATTTTAATCATAAACTTACTCTCTTTCTAGTTCAGCTATAATGAGTAACTTTATTTTCCTTTTGAAAAGAGCCAAAGTAACTGAACCAGGAGGAGATATAGTCATGTTGGGTCATCTGTTGATATCCAGTGTGATGTTCTGTTTAGTCCCATCATGTCTCTCTTCTTTTCCGTATCTTTTCCCAGCTCCACTCTCCTTCTCTCCTTACTAGTTTCTCCACTCCCTGCCCATTCTTTGTTATTTCAAACCAGAGATTTTAAAAAGAAAGAAGTATACACTCCAAATCTGGACTGAAGTGATTGGCTTACATAACTTCAAAATATTTGGAACTTTTCTTTCCAAGAGAGGTCAAGTGACTTAGAGCAGTAAAGACTACTCTAGATAGAGCTAGACTGCCTAGGTTTGAATCCAGCCTCTGCTACTTTATTTTATCTTAGAAAAACCACAAAATTTGCTTGTGCTTCAGTCTGCATCTATAAAGTGAGGATGGTTATAGTAGTACTCCCTTCATAGGTTGTTGTGAGGATTCAATGAATTGGTCTATATTTTAGTCCATTTGAGTTTCCATAATAAAGATACCATACACTGGTTGGCTTAAACAACATTTATTTATTATGGTTTTGGAGGCTGAGAAATTGCATCAAGGCATCATCTACCTCCTGGTTCAGAAATGGCTGTCCTCTTCCTGTGCCCTCACTTGACAGAAAGAAGGAATGGCTCATTCTTTTTCTGGGGCTTCTTTTATAAAGACACTATTCTAATTCATGAGGGCTCCGTCCTTATGCTTCCCAATGTGTGTGTGTTAATTGCTTGGTTGTGTCTGACTCTTTGAGACTCTATGGACTGTAGCCCACCAGGCTCTTCTGTCCATGGAATTCTGTAGGCAAGAATACTGGAGTAGGTCACCATTTCCTTCTCCAGGAGATCTTCCCAACCCAGGGATTGAACCTGGGTCTGTTGTATTGCAGGCAGATTCTTTACCGTCTGAGCCACCTGGGCACCTCCTAATATTATCACTTTGGGAGTTAGGGATTCAACATAGGAATTTTGAGTGACCATTCAGTTCACTGCAGTATGTATGAAGCTCTGAGAATGTTGTTTGGCACACATTAAATGTCATATGTCCATATCTATATATCTTATTGTTCTTATTGATTTACTGTACCACTTTTGCTTTCAGAATGCTCAGCCGGATAAGGAAATCATTGTGGACATGATAATGTTCCTGTGGCAGAAATGCAAATTAGGAATGCAGCGGGTCACTGTGTCCAAGAATGACTACGCAAAGTTTACCCAGAAGATCAGTACTAATAAAGTATTCCTTTTTGTTTCCCTTCATATGCTTTTTGTTATTGCTAATTTCATTTGTGATGCATATTTCAAATCTAAATTTTCCCTACTTACCCACCTGCATAATTACTATTCTTTAAATGTGGTAATGAGGGAACCTTTCCTTTAAGTGTATTCCCTGCACTTCTGCTCCACCTTAGTTTTGGGAAACAGGGAGGTGTTTCAGTTTTTTCAGGGAGGAATAAATATGGTATGTTTAAAGGTTATATGAACTTGAATAAATTTATTAAGAAAGTGAATAATAGAAAACAAATAGATAAGGCATTTTAGCTCCCTGGTAGCTCAGACAATAAAGCGTCTGCCTACAGTGCAGAAGACCCAGGTTCGATCCCTGGGTTGGGAAGATCTGCTGGAGAAGGAAATGGCAACCCACTCCAGTATTCATGCCTGGAAAATCCAATGGACCGAGGAGCCTGGTGGGCTACAGTCCATGGGGTCGCAAAGAGTCGGACATGACTGAACGACTTCACTTTTCACTTTCTGTAATAATACTCTATTTAGACTAAAGAGCTCTCTCATGGAAAGGAAAAAGTGGAACAGGTCAATATTGTAACCTAGAAACTTAGAAGAGAGTATTTTAACAATAACTCAGTCTTCTGTGATTATGAAGCCTCCTAAGATTAGCTATATTAGGATGCATGGACATAATTTTATCATACACTCTAATGAAACAATGATCTAGGTGCATAAATGTTGTTTTCCCACTTTAACTCCCAAAGTGTGATGGCTAATTTTGTGTGCTAAGCTTTGAGATTATAGGCATGAAAGACAGCTTCTAAGGCACCCAGTATAGAGCCTGAAATACCTACTTCCCCCTCACTATTTGGGAGGACTTTGATAGTGATAGCCACTGCTGCTTTTTGAGGAGAGAATGACAATTTTGAGGATACAGATAATCTTCATTGATACATAAAAAAGTCAGATGATAAATTTTGTGTTATAGCTATAGATATGCAGACTACAAGCTAAATAATTCTTCTTCATGAATATGTATAAACAGAGTGATCATTAACTATCATCTTATTAGGATTATTGATTTTCTATTACTTATAATTAAGATCCACTGATAAAAAGGTGTTAGTCACTCAGTCATGTCCAACTCTTTGCGACCCCATGCACTGTAGCCTGCCAGATTCCTCTGTCCATGGGATCCTCCAGGCAAGAAACTGGGGTAGGTTGCCATTCCCTTCTCCAGGGGATCTTCCTGACCCAGGGATCGAACCCAGTTCGCCTGCATTTCAGACGGATTCTTTACCATCTCAGTCACCAAGGAAGCTAGTACCTGTGTAACATTATATGATTAGAAGGTGGTGATTTCAAGGAAGTACTCAATTTTATAAAATGTGACTCTTTCTACAATGTAGTGCACTTTCAGTTGATTTTACTGTGTATTTTCTCTTTTTAGTGGATTTATCTTCTGTGGCAGATAAATGAAATCATTCACTGCTGTAAGATGGAAGACATTGACGTTGTGATGGTGGCAGAGATCACGTTACGATTAAGTGAAATATTGGAGTCTTTAGGAAACCCAAGAAGAAAATTTAAAAAATTTCTAGGTAAGATATTGAATTAAAAGGCATGAGGTTATTAATATGTATATATGAATATATAAGCACAAATTGTAATACTGTTTAACATCCTTTAATGGAAATCAGACATTTCAGTATTGTGCTTCATCAATGATTTATAATCAAAGATAGAAGTAATATAGATTCAACCAAGTTCATGTTAAAAAAGTTATATGCTTTCTGGTTCAGTGGCAAATGAAAATCTTTGCGTCTTCTCCTCACTCATATATTTCCCTCTCTGTCCCTCATTGTCCACCTACATCACTCACCCTCCCTCCCCATTCTTCCTTTTTTCTTTCCTCTCCTCCTTTTAATCCTACTTCCTCCTCTTCCATTTCCTACTAGAGTGTATACTTCTTGAAGGAAGAGAACGTATTCTGGTCACCATAATTCTTGACACCATCATGCTGCCTGCCACAGAGGAAGAGCTAGAATGAGTGGATCCATGTCCTTCTACCTTTTGTTTCCTTTTCAAGTCTCTTCTCTCTTGATTCCCTCCTTTGAAAATTCTTCTTTCTTCCTTTGTCCTGTTTCTTTTTTTCTTTTTCCTTTTTATCTTCTTCCTCTTTTTGCCCCCTTTTCTCACTCATTCTCCTCCTCTCCCTGTCCAATCCCTTCCTGCCACTATTCTGTTCTCCTTCTGGGAGGTGCCTTCTCTCAGAGGATGCTTTGACCTCCTCATTCTTTCTTCTGCCTGTGATTGAACCCCAAAGTTGTCTGTGTCATCAGGTAACTCACATACAGAAAATGAGGTAGAGGAGCATAGGGGTGCCTGCTTTCCTGTCTTACCTCTCTTATAGTGTATGTGTGACATCTGAGGGATTCAGTAATAACATAGTTATTGTAATAATTGTTCTCCCAGAGATTCGCTAATCTGGCACTCCATTTGTTGAGCTCAGCTTTGCAGATTGAATTAGATAACTATGGTTCTCAAAGTTTGGTTGATATAAGTATCACTTGGAAACTTTAAAAATACAAGGCTCAGTTCTATTGCACCTCAGTTAGTATGGACCTTTCTAGTCTTGATTAGCTTACCAGGTGATTTTGATACACTTACAAGTTTGAGGACCACTGGTTAGAGTTCTCTGGCTTACTAATACTTTCAATGACTTGAAGTCTTATTTTTTTCTTAGTTTATAGTTTTTATTTTGTATTGGGGTATAGCCAATGAACAATATTGTGGTAGTTTTAGGTGAACAGTGAAGGGACTCAGTCATGCATATACATGTATCCATTCTCCTCCAAACCCCTCTCCCATCCAAACTGGCACATAACATTGAGTAGAGCTCTATGTACTATGTAATAGGTCCTTGTTGCTTATCCATTTTGAATATAGCAGTGTGTACATGACCTTCCCAAACTTCCTAACTATCCCTTCCCTGCCCCAGCAACCATAAGTGCATTTTCTAAGTTTGTGAGTCTTTTTCTTTTTGTAAGTAAGTTCATTTGTGTCATTTCTTTTTAGATGCCACATATAAGTGGTGTCATGTGATATTGCTCTTTCTCTGTCTTGAAGTCATACTTTTTGACATATCCTGCCTTAAAACATTTTTCCTTTTTAAAATTTTTATTATGTAGAATTTCAAATAGAGACATGAAATAAGTCACTGAGTAGTCATCATCCAGTACCAGTAATTATGATCATTTTGCCAACCTTATTTAATCTCTCTTGGCAACACTTTCTTTTTTTGCTGGAGAGTTTTAAGGCAGATAGCATGTCATTCACTAACAAATACCTCAGCATATACATATACATGTGTGTGTGTTGGTCTATCTAACAGAAGGTTTTTTTTTTCTTTTTACACAACCACAATGCTATTAATACATCATACCTTACGAAATTAGCAAACATTCCTATGTCCCTGATTGTATTAAAATCTCTTAAGTTGGTTTGTTTCAATCAGGATCCAGTTGAGCCCATACATTTTATTTTCCATCATGTCTCTTAAATCTCTCTCTGTAACCTATAGTCCTCCTGTCCTTACTCCTGAAGAAACTGAATCATCTCCCTGCAAGATTTGCCACATGCTGGACTTGGCTATTTGCGTCCTTATGGTGTTAACTTTTTTCTCTACCTGGTAGTTAGATCTATCAGGTTGGTATATTCAGGTGATACATTTTCAAAAAGTTTTCTTGTCAATCTTATTTTTTTTGGCAAGTGTACTTCATGCATACTCCCTATTGCATTGAGTCAAGAAGTATGTAATGCCTGATTGTCTCACTTGTTATGATACAAAGATTTACCAGCGAGTTCAGGTGTTGTCACCTTGACCTTTTTCCTGGATTGGTTTCCCCAGAAGCAGATTCTGAGACAAAGAGCTGAGTGTAGCAATTTATTTGGACTGCTATCCAGGGAAGCAGGGTGGTGGGGTGAAGCGGGGCAGAAGGAAAGGAAGCCAGTACAGCGTACTGGAAGTTCATGAGAAGGCTGCTGTTGTGGGTATAGGGCTTAGTCCCACAAGGGGCTTCCAGAAGACTGTATAGAATGTGCCTTAAAGAGCTGGGAGGCTGGGGTGTTTGTCTGACCTTTATCTGTCATTGGTTGAAGGCTACTGGAGTAAGGGTGGAGGGAAGCCAGAAGGGGCTTCTGACTTCTATCATCTCATCTGTAGGTATTCTGTTGATTTCTTAAGCTATTTGGTTAATCTGGTTATTTTTAATCTTGTGGTAGACACTATATTTGCCACTAATATTTTATAAAAGTAACTTGAAGCCTTAGATGATCTGTTCTTCCAGGGAAGATTTATGTTTGCTTTTGCCAGATACATGAAGGCACTGCAACTTCAGGTTCCCATTAATCCACTTTGAGATATTAAGATAATTTAAAGCTGAAGTGAAGTGAAGTGAAGTCGCTCAGCCATGTCCGACTCTTTGCGACACCATGGACTGTAGCCTACCAGGCTCCATCCATGAGATTTTCCAGGCAAGAATACTGGAGTGGGTTGCCATTTCCTTCTCCAGAGGATCTTCCCGACCCAGGGATCAAACCTGGGTCTCCCACATTGCAGGCAGACGCTTTACTGTCTGAGCCACCAGGGAAGCAAAAGATGCTCTTTATTCAGTCTATTTTCAGTTACTCTGACTCGTAGGATGTAGCCCCTTCTGGCTTTTCACCCTTGGTGGGCCCTGGATACCAGTCTCTGTTGTTTTAGCTCCTCAAGTCTGTCAAAGCACCATTCAGCTTCTCAGCTTACCTTTCCAGGACTGACAAAAATCTTCGGAAGGAAAAGTAGCTCGAAGGACATTCTCTAGGCCCTGGGCTTGCTTCCCAAGATCCAGGGGACACTCTCTTTCCAAGATACTGGCTCTGTACTGATATTTTAATTATTTTCTTAGCTTGCAGGAAAAAAAAAAAAAAACAACCCTGTATTTTTCCAGCTTTTCCAGCCAGGGGAATGTTTCCAGAATATCTGTTACTAGAACCAAAAAGTCTACTGATTGCTTTTAGAAAAAAATGTCTATTCTTATTAAATTTATTGTTTTGTTTACTTTGGGGAGACTAATGTTTTATTGTATTTTATATTCTTTAATTATGGATGGGCTTCATACAACTGATTATTCTGATCCTTTGTTAAAATATTTGATTTCTAAGGAACTAATCAATATTAGAGCATGATCCATTTGTAAATTTGAAAACATCTACATTTATGTCCTGAGCAGTTGTCCCCATTTAGATATGTAAATTTTTATTTTTCCAACAATGTTACTCTCATCATCTTATTGGCATATAAAACACAAAGTACAAGTCATTCTTTCTAAGTTAATTATGATAATCTGCTTCAAGATGTTTATTAATATTAGTCTATTAAATAATTCATTGTTTAATTGGAATTACTGAAAAATTTTTAGACTGGGAAATTAGCATTGTCATATACATTTTTATTATTTGTATTCCTTTAATTAAAGCCAGACTTCTCTGACATTTGTCTAAATTTACTGTTATTTTATAAATGCTTTTCAATGGATTTTCATAGAATATACAGAAAGACAATCTCTTTACCATAATATTACCTTGCTGATAATCAAGATTTTTGAATTGGTTTGTTGTATTACAAAATGCTCTTAATTTTATAAAGACAAAATATAACTAGCTGGAAGAAATAATTTGGTATGCAACTTCTAAGTGTTAAATCATTTCTAAACTCATGAATAATTAAAAATATAACTAATTTAGCATAATTTTTTTATGATTATGATTCACTGTTAATTCCCAGTTTTTTCTTTCATCCTTTTATTTCCTTTGGTTCTTTTTCTCTCCATTTCTTTCTCTCCTACTCACTCCTTCTCTTCTTCCTATTTTTCCTCTCTTTTATTATTTTTTTCCTGAACTCCCTCCTTCTTTCCCCTGCTTCCTTTCCTCCCTCCCTCCCTTCTTTTTTCCTCTTTCCTTCCTTCCTCTCTTTCTCTCTGTTTTTCAGATGTATCTTTAAAGAAAGGGACTAGTGAAACCTTTGGGGCTCCAAAAGGGAGCATAGATATTCTTCCAATAATAAAGGTAAGGTACTGCAAAATATTTTAGAAAATACAGTTAAAAACATTTAATTTTAAATGTTTTAAAATTTAATTTTTAAAAATACTATTATATCTGTAAATGTATAATGGTAATTTTGAGTATTTAATATCTGAGAAATTATGGTTTCTATATACATTGAGAACTATAGGAATACTTTTCTACCTTTTGTTTTTACTTTAGAAAAAAATCCAATCAGCTTCAAAAATAAGCTAGATAAAGGGTCTTAGAAGGAGTTATAGTTATATTACTATTGATATTTTGAATGTTGTGTTTCATAGACTCACAGAGCAAGGATGTCCTCCTTAGCACCTACCTGCTTTATGAGTCCATGAGTTACAACATTAAAAAAAGTAGCTCACTTTTTATCTTAGTGCTGTGTTTGTGAGGTTGATTTGTATAGTCACAGTGATCATTTTCACTACTACATTTTATTGGATCAAGGTTGCACAGCTAAGTGGATATGAAGTTAGAGTGTTTCCTTCAAAGTTCAGGCATTTAGCAACTATGCTATGCTGTCCATTGATTTAAAAAAAGAGTGGTCTTCAGACTACTTGTATAAAATATACTTCTTTTTCTTTTTTTTATTTTTATCTTTAAATTTTTAAATTTTTTTTACTTTACAATACTGCATTGGTTTTGCCATACATTGACATGAATCTACCACAGGTGCACACGAGTTCCCAACCCTGAAACCCCCTTCCACCTCCCTCCCCATATCATCTCTCTGGGTCATCCCAGTGCACCAGCCCCAAGCATCCTGTATCCTGCATCGAACCTAGACTAGCAATTCGTCTCTTACGTGATAGTATACATGTTTCAATGCCACCCTCCCAAATCATCCCACCCTCTCCCTCTCCCACAGAGTCCAACAGTCTGCTCTTCACATCTGTGTCTACCTTGCCATCCTGCACACAGGGCCATCACTACCATCCCTCTAAACTCCATATATATGTGTTAGTATACTGTATTGGTGTTTTTCTTTCTGGCTTACTTCACTCTGTATAGTCAGGTCCAGTTTCATCCACCTCATTAGAACTGATTCAAATGTATTCTTTTTAATGGCTGAGTAATACTCCATTGTGTATATGCACCACAGCTTTCTTATCCATTCATCTGCTGATGGGCATCTAGGTTGTTTCCATGTTCTGGCTATTATAAACAGTGCTGCAATGAACATTGGGGTACATGTGTCTCTTTCAATTCTGGTTTCCTTGGTGTGTATGCCCAGCAGTGGGATTGCTGGGTCATAGGACAGTTCTATTTGCAGTTTTTTTAAGGAATCTCCACACAGTTCTTCATAGTGGCTGTACTAGTTTGCATTCCCACCAACAGTGTAAGAGGGTTCCCTTTTCTTCACACCCTTTCCAGCATTTATTGCTTGTAGACTTTTGGATCACAGCCATTCTGACTGGTGTGAAATGATACCTCACTGTGGTTTTGATTTGCATTTCTCTGATAATGAGTGATGTTGAGCATCTTTTCATGTGTTTGTTAGCCATCTGTATGTCTTCTTGGAGAAATGTCTATTTAGTTCTTTGGCCCATTTTTTGATTGGGTCATTTATTTTTCTGGAATTGAGCTGCATAAGTTCCTTGTATATTTTTGAGATTAGTTGTTTGTCAGTTGCTTCATTTGCTATTATTTTCTCACGTTCCAAAGGCTGTCTTTTCACCTTGCTTATAGTTTCCTTTGTTGTAAAGAAGCTTTTAATTTTAATTAGATCCCATTTGTTTATTTTTACTTTTATTTCCAGTATTCTGGGAGGTGGATCATAGAGGATCCTGTTGTGATTTATGTCGGAGAGTGTTTCTATGTTCTCCTCTAGGAGTTTTATAGTTTCTGGTCTTACATTTAGATCTTTAATCCATTTTGAGTTTATTTTTGTGAATGGTGTTAGAAAATGTTCTAGTTTCCTTCTTTTACAAGTGGTTGACCAGTTTTCCCAGCGTCACTTGTTAAAGAGATTGTCTTTAATCCATTGTATATTCTTGCCTCCTTTGTTGAAGATAAGGTGTCCATAGGTGTGTGGATTTATCTTTGGGCTTTCTGTTTTGTTCCATTGATCTATATTTCTGTCTGTCTGTATTAAAAAATATACTTTTTTAATACACAAAAATGCAAGTGCTAAGAAACTGGGTATAAATCAAATATCATAAGTATATCAGAACTTTCTTGAATATTATATTCATCTCTAATAAAAGGCTTCACAGAATGCAGTTTTGAGTTTTCTATGCTGCGTTGTGTCTTTAGAGTTGAGAAATTTGAAATTGACAATAGAAGATGTTTGAACTGTGTAAGAGATTGAGGGGACATAGAGCTGTCTGCCAGTGGCTTTTCCAGGGATCATTTGCAGTGCTTATTAAATTCATAGCTTCCTATTTTCCATTTTGGACATAGTGAATCATAATTTCAAGTATGAGGGTCTCAAAAGTTTGTAATTCAGGTGTGAGGCTCTTAAAAGTTTGCCAGGTAGATTCTTAAGGAAACTAGAATTTAAGAATTACTTACTTAGTGTACTGGCACTTATCCTGTGAGGCTTCGTACAGGAATAGGAATACTAGTAGAGGTTACAAAGTACTAGATTTTGACTTGGATAGAAAAATTCTGGCCATTAAAGGCACTAAATGAAATGGATTTCTTAGAAAGTGACCATGAAGAAACTGAAAATCATTTATGAATTATTGCTACTGTTTTTAAATTAGAAAAATGCACCCTTTTCTTGATATAATTTATTTCCATCTGCTAGGAAATTGTCAAAATAAACACAGAAGTCTATGATGACTAGAGTGTGAATAGCACCTCTAAACTTGTGCCACACGCTACCTGCTCAGCTATATAGGGGTGTGCGGTATATGGAGTAAGGGTGATTCACTGATATGGCCTAAGGGCATAGCACTTGATACTGGGGGACTTGGAGTTGAATTGTGACTTTAATGTTGACTGTGTGATCTTAAATAAACTAATCTGTTTGAATGTGTGTCCTCCTTTGTAAGATGATAACAATAATATCTATTCTACTGGTAGTTTTTAAGTGATTCAGTCCAAATGAGATGTTGGTAACATTGTGGCACATGGTAGCAACTCAGTTTTTGTTTTACATTTCACAAAGGGCGCTGAATCTCAATCTAGAGTCTCAGACCTGTTTGGAAGGGAGTCAAGTGGGGAGAAGGAGGGAGAATGTATTGTAAGGAGCGTCCAAAATCCATATGCTCACCTAGCAGAGTCTGCAGGTGGGGTAAACAGTATATCTTTCATGTTTGTTGTTAATGTTCAGTCCCTAAGTTGTATCCCACTCTCTGCAACTGCATGGACAGCAGCACTTCAGCGTTCCCTGTTTTTCACTATCTCCTGGAGTTTGCTCAGACTCATGTCCATTGAGTTGATGATGCCATGTCATCTAGCCATCTCATCCTCTATCACTCCTGTTTACTCTTGTCCTCACTCTGTCCCAGCATCAGGGTCTTTTCTAATTAGTCAGCTCTTGGCATCAGATATGCATATACACATGCAACTATTTAAAAAATATATAGGGTACTATTGCAATTATATTTTTAAAAATTTACTTTAAAGTTTTACTGAATTCATGGCTATTTTTGACAAATGGATTATAGTGTTAGTTGCTTAGTCATGTCCAACTCTTTGTGACCCCATGGACTGTAACCACCAGCCTCCTCTGTCCATGGAATTCTCCAGGCAAGAATACTAAAGTGAGTAGCCATTCCCACCAGAGAATAATAAGTACCTCATAGGATTATGGTAATTTAAAAATTAGTCCACATAAAGCATTTAGCCTAGCACTTGGAACACATTTTAATTCAATATTAGCTGTAATGATATTACAGTATTAGCTGGGCTTCCCTTGTGGCTCAAACAGTAAAGAATCTGCCTGCAATGCAGGAGAATCAGGCTCAACCCCTGGGTTGGGAAGATCCCCTGGAGAAGGAATTGGCAACCTACTTTAGTACTCTTGTCTGGGGAATTCTATGGACAGAGAATTCCATGGATAGGCAACAGTTCATGGGATCGCAGAGTCGGACTTGACTGAACAACTAAGTTTCATTTTCACTAGCTGTAATGTTGACAAAAATGACGGTGGTGGTGATGATGATGCTAGAATGTGTGTGTGTGTGTGTGGGAGGTCTTTGAAACTTTTTGGTGTTAAAAGCTGTGCTTAGAGACTTCTGTTTGTGGCTAAATGGGAGACTGGATGACCTGAAAAAAGCTCTTGCTGCAAAATACCTGGAAATTTTGGAGAAAATTGAACAAATATTCTCCAGCACACCACAGAGTTCACAAGAAAGTAAGGTAAATCCCAGGAGCCAAAATAGAAAGGAGAACTGAAAACCAGAATGGTCAGTTTATGAATAGATGCTACAGTAGGTTGTTGGTCTCAGTTACAAAGAAATTTAAATTAACCGCCACCTAGGGAAATGAGATGAGCCTTGAACACATGAGAGATGGGGCTTGGAACTCAGACTCACATTTAGTTAGAGCCTACAAGACTTATCCTAGGAAAAGGTCAACTAGAAAAGTATCTGCCTATTCGGTAAGGAGGTTTCTCAGTTTGGGTATTGAGAACTGGAGTAAACATGAGAAAATCTCTCTTCCTAATAATTTGGGCCTGCCCTCATGTTGCTTTGTCATTCAAATTTACACTGCTTGGGTTGCTTAGGAAACTCTCGGAGCCTATGATTCCTTTCTTTTTTAATTAAAAACTTTTATTGAAGTATAGTTGATTTATAATGTCATTTATTTCTTCTCTACAGCAAAGTGATTCATTATGCATCTATATTCTTTTCCATTATGTTTTATCAGGAGATATTGAGTGTAGTTCCCTGTACTGTATGGTAGGACCTTGTTTATGAACCTGTGATTCTTGAATGGAGATATCTAGCTATTTATATGTTGAATGGATGTGTGTAATCAAATTATGTATATTCCAGAATGCAGGGATGATTTAACACTAGAAATTCCATAATGCAATACACCACATTTGCAGATGAAAAGGAAAAAAATATGACCACATCATCAGATAAAGAGATGCAACAAAAGCATTAGACAAAATTCAACAATCACCTTTTAAAGAATGACTCTTAACAAGTTAGGAATAGAAGAGAACTTTTGTATCCCATAAAGGGTATCAACCAAGATACCCTTTAATGATGGTTATACCTATGGTAAAAGATTAAAGTGAAAGTGAAGTTGCTCAGTCGTGTCCAACTCTGCTACGCCATGGACTGTAGCCTACCAGGATCCTCAGTCCATGGGATTTTCCAGGCAAGAATACTGGAGTGGGTTGCCATTTCCTTCTCCAGGGGATCTTCCCGACCCAGGGATCAAACCTGGGTCTCCTGCATTGTAGGCAGATGCTTTACCATCTGAGCTACCAGGGAAGCTGCTGGATTAAAAGTAATCCCTTTATCCCGATGTATAAACTTAGATGTCTGTCATTCTTCTAATCAACATGCCCTAGGGGCCTTAGCTGTGTGAAAATAGACAAGCAGAAGAAAAGGTAGGCCTGTAAAGAAGTCTCAGACTAGTACAGTAACATTGCACACTTTTAGTAATAGCAGTCTAAATGTCCATGGGGGGAAGAGTGGATAAGTGAATTGTGATGCAGTCCTCAGCATACTACCATTTCATCCCGGCCATGAAGGTGAATCAGCTGCAGTGGCCTTGAACTAGAGTCAGCTGGTATCATTGCTATCATCTTCCGTAATCAGCTTCACACTAGAGCGAGAAAGACCTGGAGCTACATTTCCCACTATCTCATTTCCATATGGTTCTAGGTTAGTCTTCCAATTATGGATATTTGAATGAATTTGTTATACACAAGGGAAGAGAGAGTTCTTATACTGCAGAGGAGGATGCAAGAAGATAATTGATCAGCCTTGCTGAGCAAGCCCTTGCAGTTCATTTGTTTCAGTGCGGTAGACACTTGAGATTGTCACCTGGCTCCTGATTCTTAGCTTGCTGCATGCAGTAAAGTCATCCCTGGGAGCTCTCTTGATCTTTGCTCCCCAGGGCTTCCAGCAGTGATGGACACTTCTAGTTCTGTCCATTAAATCCCTTTCTGCTTGGAATACTTAGAGTAGCTCTGTGTTCTTAACCAGACCCTGCCAGACACCCTGAGTTGTAGGAGAAGGTTTCAATGACGTACGGTTGAGTAAAAAAAATGAACTGCAGAATTTTACAAGAGAATCAAAAACACACAAAGCTATATTGCATCTTGTTAGTGGACACATACATATGTACTAAAAATTTAAAAACATGCAAAAGAGTGGAAACCAAATTCAAGGACAGTGGCTTCCTCGGGGAGGGGTTTTGAATTACTGTGAAGTTTGGAAGTGTTGTATATGATTTTCCCTTAAATCTGAATTTTCTGTTTTGTTTATAAAATTACTTTAGAAAAAACCTGAAGAACAGTTATTTTTGGCCTATGAACTTCTTGACAAAGCCATTGGTGGCATAAATTTGAACTGCATGTTAACTGCTTTGCCAAATGGATCATCAGTGATTGACCATTGCTATGCCATGGTGAGAATGAGAAACTCTTACATTAGACTTGTTGTCCTTAACTAGGAAGCATAGGTAAGTAAAGAATGATCTACGGTGGTCCCCCTCTCACAGACTGGAAATACATTCCTCTCCTCTCAGAAGAAATCAAGGAGGGTGAGGAGTCTTTGAACCTGTCATTGAAAGGCCATTGGTGAATGTGGAAAGCGGATTAATTATTGTGTAAGCCAGATTTTAAAGGGTTGAGAAGTGATCATAACTTAAAGGCTAAGAATAAAATGATAACCTGAATAATAATAGGTAGAGCTATTTTTGTATGTTTCAGTAACTATATTTCTTTTTAATTTTTGCTTCAATTCCACCGAAGCACAACCACTGTATAGATGGAGACATGTGCAAACCAGTCACACCGAATAATTTCATAATGGATTTGCATCTTGAACTAATTCAAGCCCAGCACCGAATAGCTGTTGTGCTTCTTGACCAGTTGCAAGGTAGCAGTCATCAAAGCAGATAACTTGTTTTGAATCTATTTTAAGACATGTTCAAGCGTGGAATCAATTTGATTTGTAAATAATGTTCTTGTTGACTGGGTGTTTTTCAGATAAATTTGGTTGTTTTGTTTTTTCTTACTTACCTGATTAATATCAATAGATTTCTTTCATTATTTTTTTACACCTTGCTTAGCAAATCAGTAAACTTCTGAAAAATTAAATTATTTGAATTATAGTAAATTATTGGTATTTTCTTAATTAAGCAAACATTTATTGAAGTGAATATCAAGATCTGGGAACTGTTTTTAGGCTTGGTCCAAAAAAGACACAGCCTTTAATTTTGAGGTCTAGATAAGTAAGCTAACTATAACAGTCAAGGTTAATAAATGCAGTGGAAGTGGACTCAGAGTGTTTGCTCTTGGCACACAGAAGAGTATAACTGACAAGAAAGTCAGGGATGGCTTCCTGAAAGAGATGAGAGTTGACCAGAAAGCTAGCGAATGCCTCTATGAAGAAAATTGAAAAGAAGGCAGTCATTTTGAATGGAGAAAGCAACTTTTAGCAAGGTGGAAGCTATTATATGAAGTATAGAAACTGCTGGAGTTCTCTTACAGCTGCAGTAAAGAGCACATGTGGAAGACTGACACAACTAAGCCTAGAGGTAGATCACAGAGCTTGAAGGGTTGAAGGGTTTATATATTATCCTGAAGCTATTGAACTGACGTGAACTGAATTGAAAAATTTATAAAGATATCTCTGACAGCAGTGTCAGGGGCTAGATGAGTGGGATTATGTCGCATCATATACACAGTTTGTTATTCAGTCACTCAGTCATGTCCAACTCTTTGCGACCCCATGGACCCCAGCATGCCAGGCTTCCCTTTCCTTTACCATCTCCCAGAGTTTGCTCAAACTCATGTCCATTGAATTGGTGATGCCGTTCAACCATCTAGTCCTCTGTCATCCCCTTCTCCTCCTGCATTCATTCTTTCCCAGCATCAAGGTCTTTTCTAGTGAGTTGGCTCTTCGCATCAGGTGGCCAGAGTATTGGAGCTTCAGCTTCAGCATCAGTCCTTCCAGTGAATATTCAGGATTAATTTCCTTTAGGATTGACTGGTTTGAAAATAGATTTAATCGAATACTGGTTAATTAAGTAATATTTGAGTGCAGATTTTTTTCTCCTCAGCTTTATTAAGATATTATTGACAATTACATTATGTAAGTTCAAGGTGTACAATGTGTAGATCTGCTACACTAATACATTGTAAAATGATTATTGTTACAGCATTAGCTAACAACTCTAGCATATTACATAATCGCTGTTTCTATTTTTGTGGTGAGAATCACTTAACAACTTATAAATATATACTCCAGTGTTATTAAATATGATCCATGCTATATATTAGCTCCCCAGACTTTATTCATCTTATGACGTAGTTTGTACCCTTTCACCAATATCTGTTTCTCCATTCCCTCAGCCCCTGGTAACCACCACTCTACTCTGTGTTTCTATGAGTTTGGCTTTTTTAGATTCCTTGTAAAAGTGATACTATCCAATATTTGTCTTTCTCTGTATGATTATTTCACCTAGCATGATGCCCTCAAGTTTTATGCATGTTATTGCAAATGGCAGGATTTCCTTCTTTCTTGTGACTGAATAATATTCCATTGTGCATGTGATATATATCTATATCTATCTACCTCTATATGTACATCACATCTTCTTTCTACATTCACCCACTGATGGACACTTAGGTCATTGCGATATCTTTGTTGCCATATCTTAGCTATTGTGAATAATGTTGCATTGAAAATGGGACCATAGCTGTCTCTGAGATCTTATTTTCATTTCTTTTGTGGATATATCCAGAAGTAGATTTCTGGATCATATAGTAGTTCTTTTAATTTTTGGAAACCTCCATAATGTTTTCTGTAGGGCTTAACCAATTTACACCCCCACCAATAGTGCACAGTGGTTCCCTTTTGTCCACATCTTCGTCAGTGTTTGTTATCTCTTGTCGTCTTGATGATCAGTTCAGTTTAGTTGCTCAGTTGTGTTCAACTCTTTGTGACCCTGTGGACTGCAGCATGCCAGGCTTCCCTGTACATCACCAACTCCAGGAGCTTACTCAAGCTCATGTCCATTGAGTCAATGATGCCATCCAACCAGCTCATCCTCATCATCCCCTTCTCCTCCCACCTTCAATCTTTCCCATCATCAGGGTCTTTCCAGTGAGTCAGTTCTTTGCATCAGATAGCCAGAATATTGGCACTTTAGCTTCAGCATCAAGTCTTTCCAATGAATATTCAGCACTGATTTCCTTTAGGATTAACTAGTTTGATATCATCATTCTAGTTGATAGCCATTCTAATAGGCATGAGGTAATATCTCCTTGTGATTTTGATTTGCATTTTCCTGATGATTAGTGATGTTCAGCATCTTTTCATGTACTAGAGAGCTATTTGTATATTTTCTTTAGAAAGGTGTCATTTAGTTACTCTGCCCATTAAAATCAGAGTTTTGTTATTAAGTTATATGAGTTCTTTATATATTTTGGAGGTATGTACGTACATATATTTACATGGAATTAGTTATTATTTCTTTGCAGTATCTGGCTCTGCTTGATATTTTTCTCTGCCTTATTGAACTGCCACCCTGGCACAGATGATCACGTTTTTCCTCCTGTCATGCATTACTGTCTATGCTGCTGTCTGACTAATGTTGCCTAAAGACTGCTTTTGTCATTCTTGAGAACTTTACAATGGGTATCTGTTGATGATTGTGCTATAAAGTGTGACTCCTATATTAGGCATTAAAATTTTTCTTGCAGTCTCATCTTTCTTATCTCCAATGATTATAATCATGAGAACTATCACTTAATTAGCATTTATAATACCCTAGGTGCTGAGAGAATGGTGCTTTATTTTCTGTTTTCCATGCAGGGAAATTTCCTTATCCTTTGCCATTAAAGAAACTTTATATTTTTAAATGCTGTCTGTTGACATCTTTCCATCAGGCAGTTATCATCCCATGGTGGCTCATGTGCATTAGCACAAATAATTAAACCTCAATAAAAGGGTTTATTGTAAGCTTATTACAGGTACCCTATTTCCAGTTCTTTTGAGAACCAGATCTAGGAAATCAAGAAAGTTCCTTGATATATTTTCTACCTCCCTGGGTCTTCTTTTCCCTCATCCTGCTACCTCTTTTTCCTCATCCTGCTACCTCTTTTCCCTCATCCTGCTACCTCATTTCCCTCATCCTGCTACCTCTTTCCTGGACCACCATGATGGTCAGTCTCAGCTACACACCAGGATCTCTCACTGCTCATAACCAGCTGGCAATAATTTGTGTGTTAGTTGAAAATTTTGAGAGACTCTGATTTTATCAGCCACAGCTAGAGCAGAGTGGAGATCTTCATGTGGTACCCAGAACTCTTGCAGGGACCATGGATGGAGCAATTTTGAAAAGCTTTTGAGGAAGGAAAGTGACCAAAAGTAGGTTGGATCCTTTTTCTCAACATTCAAGATGATTTTATTTAAGGTGAAATAGAAAATCAAATATTTTTATAACTTGAAAATTCTTCATGTTCTCATAATGTGGCTAATAAAAGAATTCAATGATAAAACTCTATTAGGTTTGTTTGAATTTTTATCTATTGATGAAAAAAGATGACCTATCATAAAGGATTTGATTTAGGTCATACCTGAATGGTCTAGTGGTTTTCCCTACTTTCTTCAATTTAAGTCTGAATTTGGCAATAAGGAGTTCATGATCTGAGCCACAGTCAGCTCCTGGTCTTGTTTTTGCTAACTGTATAGAGCTCCTCTACCTTTGGCTGCAAAAAATATATCAGTCTGATTTCAGTGTTGACCATCTGGTGATGTCCATGTGTAGAGTCTTCTCTTGTGTTGTTGGAAGAGAGTGTTTGCTGTGACCAGTATGTTCTCTTGGCAAAACTCTACTAGCCTTTGCCTTGCTTCATTCTGTACTCCAAGACGAAATTTGCCTGTTACTCCAGGTGTTTCTTGACTTCCTACTTTAGCATTCCAGTCCCCTATAATGAAAAGGACATCTTTTTTGGGTGTTAGTTCTAGAAAGTCTTGTAGGTCTTCATATAACTGTTTGAATTCAGCTTCTTTGGTGTTACTGGTCGGAGCATAGACTTGGGTTACTGTGACATTGAATGGTTTGCCTTGGAAATGAACAGAGATCATTCTGTCGTTTTTGAGATTGCATCCAAGTACTGCATTTCAGACTCTTTTGTTGAGTATGATGGCTACTCCATTTCTTTTAAGGGATTCTTGCCCACCGTAGTATATATAATGATCATCTGAGTTAAATTCACCCATTCCAGTCCATTTTAGTTTGCTGATTCCTAGAATGTCGACGTTCACTCTTGCCATCTCCTGTTGGACCACTTCCAATTTGCTTTGATTCATGGACTTAACATTCCAGGTTCCTATGCAGTATTGCTCTTTACAGCATCAGACCTTGCTTCCATCACCAGTCACATCCACAACTGGGTGTTGTTTTTGCTTTGGCTCCATCTCTTCATTCTTCCTGGAGTTATTTCTCCACTGATCTCCTGTAGCATATTGGGCACCTACCGACCTGGGGAGTTCATCTTTCAGTGTCCTATCTTTTTGCCTTTTGATAACTGTTCATGGGGTTCTCAAGGCAAGAATACTGAAGTGGTTTGCCATTCCCTTCTCTAGTGGACCACATTTTGTCAGAACTCTCCACCATGACCCGTCTGTCTTGGGTGGCCCTACACAGCATGTAAAGCGTGAACTTCCAGATGTTCAAGCTGGTTTTAGAAAAGGCAGAGGAACTAGAGATCAAATTGCCAACATCCTCTGGATCATTGAAAAAGCAAGAGAGTTCCAGAAAAAGATCTATTTCTGATTTATTGACTATGCCAAAGCCTTTGACTATGTGGATGACAACAAACTGAAAAATTCTGGAAGAGATGGGAATACCAGACCACCTGACCTGCCTCCTGAGAAATCTGTATGCAGGTCAGGAGTCAAGAGTTAGAACTGGACATGAAACAACAGACTGGTTTCAAATAGGAAACGGAGTATGTCAAGGCTGTATATTGTTACCCTGCTTATTTAACTTATATGCAGAGTACATCATGAGAAATGCTGGGCTGGATGAAGCGCAAGCTAGAATCAAGATTGCCGGGAGAAATATCAATAATCTCAGATATGCAGGTAACACCACCCTTATGGCGGAAAGTGAAGAACAACTAAAGAACCTCTTGATGAAAGTGAAAGATGAAAGTGAAAAAATTCGCTTAAAACTCAACATTCAGAAAACTAAGATCATGGCATCTGGCCCCATCACTTCATGGGAAATAGATGGGGAAACAGTGGAAACAGTGTCAGACTTTATTTTTGGGGGCTCCAAAATCACTGCAGATGGTGATTGCAGCCATGAAATTAAAAGACTCTTACTCCCTGGAAGAAAAGTTATGACCAACCTAGACAGCATATTAAAAAGCAGAGACATTACTTTGCCAACAGAGGTCTATCTAGTCCAGGCTATGGTTTTTTCCAGTAGTCATGTATGGATGTATGAGTTGGAGTATAAGGAAAGCTGAGCACCAGAGAATTGATTCTTTTGAACTGTGGTGTTGGAGGACACTCTTGAGAGTCCCTTGGACTGCAAGGAGATCCATCCAGTCCATCCTAAAGGAAATCAGTTCTGAATATTCTTGGAAGGACTGATGTTGAAGTTGAAACTCCAGTACTTTGGCCACTGATGAGAAGAGCTGACTCATTTGAAAAGACCCTGATGCTGGGAAAGATTGAAGGCAGGAGGAGAAGGGGACGACAGAGGATGAGGTGGTTGGATGGATCACTGACTCAATGGACTTGAGTTTGAGTAAACTCTGAGAGTTGGTGATAGACAGGGAGTCCTGGCCTACTGCAGTCCATGGAGATGAAAAAGAGTCGGACGTGACTGAGCGACTGAACTGAACTGAACTGAATGATAGAGGAAGCAATAATTTTACAAATAGATAGTTACTCTTTAGTGTTTAGAAAATATTTCCTTTCTTCAATGTAAGCCTAATTGTGACGACAGTCTTCTTCTTCTCTTTCTTCTTCTTTAGTTTTGCAGACTCCAACTGTGAGCAAAAATACATCTACCAAAGGTACAGAGAAGCTAAAAAAACCCGCAAGCCCTGATTGTTTTACAGGTAATTAAAATTTGGATAAAATGCTTTTCCAAATTTCTTCAAGATAGTTTTTATGTTGCCCTTTTGGTAAAATAGTTGTCTGCTTTTACAGAATTAAGTGTGATGAATAAAATAAGGAAGAATAAGCTATCTAAAGCAATTTATTTGATGCAGAAAACTCTTCTAATATTTGAGAAAGATGCAACCTGTTCTTCTCTACAGAACTACTTGACGGTAACAGTGTACCATTCCTTACTTTAGTCCAGACTTGAAACCCCTGGTAAAAATGAATGATTTATTGCTCTTTTCTAAAAATAATGTGTTGCCCTTAACATTAGATTATGAACTTTCAGATTTGCTGTGTTTAGTCCTCTGTTTGTGAAGTAAAATAGTTCTAGCGGGAAAATTAATATACATCTCCTGCCTTGAACTCCCTTGAAATGTGAGATTCTCCCTCTGCAGGGGGGGACTTTACATAGGGAACCAAATAAAATCAGAAGGGTTCAAAATGAGGTAAACTGTAGAATGTAAGTGACAACTGTGCACGCATAAATGCATTCCTTACTATGGAACTAAAATACTTAAAGTCCTGGGGCTAAGGCACCTTTCCTAAGATGGAGATTGCTGATTTATGGACCAATTGCCTTGCTGTTGTCTCTCTGTGACCTGGACATTGTTCTGCCTTCTTACTAATTCATTTATGTTGATTTTAGAGTTTAAATTTCTGAGGGGAATCACATTTCTGTTTTATTTTGTCCTTATGCATCACAAAACTTTGATTCTGTTGGCTGAATGAATGGCACATGATAAATTAGAAACTACCAGTAGCTTGACTGACACAGGATAGAAGAGTGCAGGTCAAAGCTAGGGGGAGGATACAGAGTTGAAAAGGAGTCTGACATACAGTGGGGATCCTATAATAGAAGAGCAAAAGGAGATGAGACTGAAAGCACATACAAAGTGATTCCCCTTCAACAGAGGGTGGACTGCAGAGCAGACACCTCATCCCTCTGATGTAGAAGGCAAGGAGCAACAGACAGATATAGATTTCAATAAGTCTGTTGTGGAGGCAGAGAGTTGAGTGGATACTTTCTTATCTTAATCATCTGTTAAAGTAGGAGGCAAGGAAATCTGCCAACCATGGAGTGTGGGGCTGGGTAGATGGACTGAGGAGAGAGAAGGTGATGGGAGAGTGGAGAGGAATGGATGAAGGAGCTGACTCTAAGATAAAGGACTGGCCAGTATCCTGAAGTTCTAGCTGAGGTTGAAGACCATGGACTTCCAGAAGGCCCCACCTGCATGCTGGTATGATGTTATCCTCGTGCGGTATTCTTAGTAGCTGTGACAATAGAATCCTTGTGACAGTGGAGATCTGTACCAGACTGGGTTTCTTAAAAAGTATGGAAGTATAGGTTAAAAGTTCACAATGAGAAATGGGTGCAGGTTGAGTAGGGAAGGCAGTAACACCCACCAAGGCTTTTAAAGACTTGGTAGACTATGGAGATATCAGGAGATGGGGCCTCTCTATGAGGTTGAAGGCCATAAAATCAGAATTTGAGGGAGTTAGAAGGCTAGGTGTTTGAAGTCAGAAAGTAGAATATGGGAATTTCAGATTTCTGGCATGTAGGGTTTCCTGATCATGAGTCCGTCACTTCATTTATCCAACAAATGGTTTTGAGGCCTGTGATCTATTCAACAAATGTTTCAAAGGAAGTTGACTATGTGCCTGGTATTATGCTGAGTAGAGGGGATGAAAACAAAGATTCTTTCTTTATTCAACCGATATTGATGGATTGCCTACTCTTTGTGGTTTCTGCCTTCAAGATAAATCCAGTCTATGGGAAAATAGACATGTAAGTAAGTGATTATGAGTCATTGTTATAAGTGCTTTAATTGCAAGAGTGCCAGGGAATTCAGGAAGAGAATACCTAACCCAACAGTGGAGAATGTTTGAGGAGAATTTAGAAAAGATGACACAAAGTTGAATACTGAAAGACAGACAGGGGTTGCCAGAGACAGAGAAAGACAAAGGTGGAAAGGACATGCAAGGCAGAGAAAACAACTTGTGCAAAGGTCCTGAGGCTGGATGGGTCATAGAATGCTTGTAGTCCTATAGGTCATTCAGTGTGACAGAAGCTAAGATGCAACGGCAAAAGGGAGAGGGGTGTTTGGAAAGGATAGTAAAAGGTGAGGCCAGAAAGAGAGTAGAGTCTAGTTCAAAAGAAATCTAAGGATTCTGGATGGATGCTGCCACTATTCAAGGGGAGGAAGTCTGTCCTGGTCATATTCAGGGAGAGCCTTGATACATTGGACTTCCCTGGTGGCTCAGACGGTAAAGCGTCTGTCTACAATGTGGGAGACCCGGGTTTGATCCCTGGGTTGGGAAAAATCCCTGGAGAAGGAAATGACAATCCACTCCAGGACTATTGCCTGGAAAATCCCATGGACAGAGGAGCCTGGTAGGCTACAGTCCACGGGATCGCAAAGAGTCAGACACGACTGAGCGACTTCACTTCACTTTGATACATTAGAATCAAGGAATTTGATGATGGTGTTGGATAATCTCAGCTGACCAGGCCAAGCAGTATCTGATCTTTGTCGGAAGACTCCTGGGGTGCGTTCAGTATCCCATTTCTTAGCAGATGCTTGTACAACCAATCTTTATTACCCAGTGTTTGGAGGACATTGGTACTGCAGTCCTATTTCGATGGCAAGTAAAGCTTATCTTTTAGAACTATTTCTTTCAGGACTCATCTCATGGCCTGTTAGAGTTCAGAGAGAGTAAATCCTTCAGGATTTCCCCTTTTGTTTTATTATGACACAATTTTGTCTTTATGCTATAATATACCCATTCCCCTGTTATGTCTCTGTCTTCCCACTATCATGACTGGAAACACACTGGAGATGTGGGAAAGCTGAAGTGTTCATTTTCTTCTCTTTGTGTATCTTTTCTTTCTATTTCTTAAGTGAAACTATTTTAACTTAAGAAATATTATAATATCCTCTTAAACTCATGAGAAGCATTTAGAGGCTCCACTTTTTTTTATGAGGGGCCCTGCATAAGGATTGTCACAGCTGGGAAATGTTGAATATTTTTTTAGAAGTCCTGAAATCATCCATCGCCACCTCTGCTCCTCCATGCAATTTTTTATCCTAGTGTTAAAAAGCTTAATGATTAGTCCTCAGGGTACTCTCATAAACAACGATGTTATGGATCAAATAATTGCCAAAATTTCTTTCCTTAAAGAAGAGAAATAAATTTCTTTCCCTTGGCAGTCATTTTTCTTTCGGGCTATATTACAGCATGCTTTACATTATCATCATCTGGTAATAGAATTATCCCCAAATCAGTATCTGATGTGTCACCTGATACCATAAAAAAGATTTGGAAAGCCTGCGTCTTTGCAGAACTCTTCAATAATTCATACCGTGTTTCAGTTTTTCAGAAGTTTCCTGACCTCGTAGAGATGAATGCTCTCATCAGGTGTCTGTTTTATTCTAAGTCCATTAAAGGTGGACCAGCTTGTTGCCACGGATAAGGGACCAACTTTGATAAGAACCTATTAGCCTTCCAGATGAGATGGTTGGCTTTTTTTTTTTTTTTTTTATTGTGGGGATTAATTTTTCTCATTTTCCTCTCTTTGTTATTTGACTTCTGAAAGTCCTTGTTGGCATTTTACACAGTATACCTCCGATTTATTTTAATGGCTTGCACCTAGAACCAGCCTGAGATGTCCCTGATCTTCTACTTCTGATCAAATAGAGGAATCAGCATATGGCTTATGATCTTCACTCTAAGTTCACTTCAGAGTCCAGCACTCCAACGCTGAGCATCTTTACAGTACAATTTCTCACTGGGCAGAGGCAGGAATACTCTTCAATGCAAGTGTTAAGGGTACCAGGGCATGTTATATACTGCTGTTTTCTGTCTAGCATCCACTTTCTTTTCCAAATGTCACCTTTGGAGGAATTTCTTCTTCCCCACTAGATGTAATCAGGTGGGACTTTTCAGGGCCACTCTTCTCAGCCAGCCAAGAAGATGACTGGTGAGGCAAGCTAGGCCAATAGGTTGTTCTCTCCTTGGAATCTGAATCTTGAGGGATAAAAAGACAAAAACTAGTTGGCATTCAGGACTTTCCAGGTGTCTCAGTGATACAGATTCCTCCTGCCAATGGAGGAGCCTTAGGAGACAGGGGTGCAATCCGTGGGCTGGGAAGATTCCCTGGAGGAGGAAATGGCAACCCACACCAATATTCTTGCATGGAAGATTCCATGGACAGAGGAGCCTGGTGGGCTATAGTCCATGAGGTTGCAAGGAGTCAGACACGACTGACCATACACACACACACACACACACACACACACACACACACACACACAGTTGGCATTCATTCATTCTGATACCCGTGTCCTGATCAGATTCTTTTAGGTGTATTCTGAGGACTCTCTTGCCTCTGGTCCTGCTGTGGTCAAAATCTCATTTTCCTGTTGCTTCTGTTACCAAAGAACCCTAACTGATGCATCTAGTGATCTTGTACTGTTTGTTGAAACTTAAATCAGTAATTGACTGTTCCAAAATTCAGTTATAGTGCTTCAACTCTAAGCAAAGAGAGCATTATGGATTAGCAGATTATTTTTTATAATTAACACAAAGTCTACTTTTATGGCCCTAATTTGGAACCATAACTAATGAAGAAGCCCAGCCACTAGAAGTTCTAATCACTCCTGGTTTTAATATTTCCTGAATTTACAACTCAGGGCTTCCCAGGTGGTGCAGTGGTAAAGAATCTGCCTGCCAGTGCAGGTGATACAAGAGACTTGGGTTTGATCCCTGGGTCAGGAAGATCCCCTGGAGGAGGAAATAGCAACCCACTCCAGTATTCTTGCCTGGAGAATCCCATGGACATAGGAGCCTGGTAGGCTATAACTCATGGGGTGGGAGAGTCAGACGTGACTGAGGGACTGAGCACAGTGCAGAGCTCCTAAAAACTATTGTATTAACTATGTTACCAACTGAAATGATTTTCCCTATTTTGTAGCATTTTAGTCAGATCAATCCTATTTGCTTTTTTGAGGAAAAGTATATGTAAACCAATTTACTTCAGAGATCTTCTCAGTTCTTTGAAATTGTTCCAGGCTAAAATCTTCCTCATAAAGAGTAAACCCCTTTTTTATTCTAACCCCCCTCTTATGAGGTAATATTTTGACCCCAGGTCTTCAAAAGAAGACTTCTCTCTTTTAGCATATTTACATTTTAGGATTTTTTTCTTTTAAATATTTTGAGGTTATTGCAGAGAAAACATCATCTAGGTTGCCTTTTCATTCTTCTTTTAAACTTCACTTTGTATTAAGACAAGAAATCATAGTGGTTAGACGTAGAAGGATCTTGATTAGAGCTGTGGTTCTGCTGCTGACTAGCTATACGACCAAGGTCAAGTTACTTATGCTCTCTTTAAGTTTTAGTTTCTTCATTTGTAAAGTGGGTGATCTTGGGGAAGATTTAATGAAATGCCTATAAAATGCTTAACATTTGGCACAGAGTAAGCAGTCAATAAGGGCGTCCCTGGTGGCTCAGATGGTAAAGAATCGGCCTGCAATGTGGGAGACCTGGGTTTGATCCCTGGGTTGGCAGGATCCCCTGGAGGAGGGCACGGAAACCCGCTCCAGTATTCTTGCCTGGAGAATCCCCATGGATCGAAGAGCCTGGTGGTCTACAGTCCACAAAGAGCGACTAAGCACAGTATATGCAGTTGGTAAATGTTAGCCATTATTATTACTACCACTTCTATTCTCTCTTCCACTTTAAGCACTCTGGGATATTCTGTTTTGTCATATCAGAATAATTTTTGGTGCTTTCGATAGATTCTTTTCTATCAAACCACATTTTTTTCTGTCTTTTCTCTTAGATCTTATAAGTTGTATATTTTATTCTCAGCAATATTCTTTGTTAGGATTCTTGGATATGACTTAACCTACTTTTCATCTCCTTCTGAAATGTACATAATATTGTTGAGAACCCAGAATACACTTTGAGAGATCTACTAGATGAGGAATAAAAATGGTGCTTTATCATTCCAGTCTTATGATTGTTATCATGCCCTTCAAAGTTGCATTACATCTTTCCATAAGTGTTCTGCTGCACTGTGGATGTTAAGGCATTTTCAGATATATTTAACATCAGCCTGTCCTTATAAGCATTGTATACATGCTGCATGCATGCTAAGTTGCTTCTGTCGTATCTGACTGTCTGTGACCCTATGGACTGTAGCCCGCCTCTCCTCTGTCCATGGGATTTCCCAGGCAAGAATACTGGAGTGGGTTGCCATGGCCATCTCCAGGGGAATCTTCTCGAGCCAGGGATCGAACCCGTGTCTCCTCTGGCTCCTGCATTGCAGGTGGATTCTTTACTGCTGATCCACCGGGGAAGCCCTTTTAAGTGTTGAGTGGCTTATAAAAAGCAGTAGGTCACATGTTCTCTAATGAGAACTATAGGGAGAGAGACTGCATTCAAACGATTGTACTTTGGACTTCAGTACTATTGTGGCAATAAAATAGTATGGTTTTTTTTTTTTGGAATTATTTTTTGAAATTGAAGTGTTGTTGCTGTACAACATTATGTAAGTAAAGTAAAGTTGCATAGTTGTGTCTGATTCTTTGTGACCCCATGGACTGTAGCCTACCAGGCTCCTCTGTCCATGGGATTTTCCAGGCAATAGTACTGGAGTGGATTGCCATTTCCTTAAGTAACAGGTGTACAATATAGTGATTTACAACTTTTAAAGGTTCTATTCCATTTATGTGCATGCTTAGTTGCTCAATTGTGTCTGACTCTTTGTGACCCTTTGGACTGTAGCCCTCTAGGCTCCTTTGTCCATGGAATTTTTCAGGCAAGAATATTGGAATGGGTTGCTGTTTGCTTCTCTTGGGGATCTTCCCAACCCAAGGATCTAACCCGTGTCTCTTGTATCTCCTGCACTGCAGGTGGATTCTTTATCTACTAAGCACTGGGGAAGCCCTGCTTCATTTATAGTCATTATAAAATATTGGTTTTATTTTCTGTGCTGTACAATATATCTTTGTAGCTTATTTTATTTTAAATTAAAAAATTATTGGAGTATAGTTGATTGACAATGTTGTGTTAATTTCAGGTATACATCAACAATCTTGGTTTGTAGTTTTCTTCTCTTGTATCATACTATCCTTGTCTGGTTTTGGTGTGAGGGTAATGCTGGCCTTGTAAAATCAGTGTGTAAGTGTCCCTTTCTCTTCAGTTTTTTAAAATAATTTGAGAAGGATTGGTGTTAATTCTTTAAACTTCTGGCAGGAATTCACCACTGAAACCATCTACTCCTGGACTTTTCTTTATCGGGAAGTTTTTGATTACTTATCCATTTTCTTACTTGTTTCTAGTATGTTTGCATTTTCTGTTTCTTTATGGTGTTTCACTGTTGGTAGGTTGTATGTTACTAGGAGTTTATCCACTTCTAGGTTATTCAGTTGTTGGCACATAATTGTTCACAATAGTTTCTTATGATTCTTTGTGTTTCTTTAATATATGAGTCTTTCTCTAGTTTTTATTCATCTAGCTAAAAGTTTGTCAATTTTTTTAATCTTATAAAACAGCTTTTGTTTTAGTTGAGCTTTTCTATTGTCTTTATGGTCTCTGTTTTATTTATTTCCCCTCTTATCCTTGTTATTTCATCAACTAACTTTGATCTTAGGATTTTTGTTCTTCTATTTCCTTGAGGTGTGAAGTTAGTTTATTTGCGATATTTGTCCTTATGGTGGACATATTCACTATAAACCTTCTCTTAAAACTACTTTTGCTGAATCCTGTAAGTTTTGGTATGCTGTGTTTTCATTTGTCTTAAGATACTTTTTGACTTCCCTTTTGATTTCTTTTTAAATTAATAATCTTAAAAACTGCTCAAATGTATTTTTGGCCATTGAGCCTGTAATCATATTTTTTCTCATTTGATTTATGGATAAGTTAAATTATATTCCTAGATTTCCTAGTAGTAAATCATCCTTTTATTCTTGAGGAGACAACATAATTACAGTACACTATTCCTTTAATATATTATTAGATCAGTGAATTAGTATTTTATTTAGAATGTTTGCATTTGTATTTGTAAAAAGATTTCTCTATGTTTTTAAGTGCAGTCATTTTTTCAGATTTTGTTATCAAAGCTGTAATAGTTTTAGAATATTATTTCAGAAGCTATCTGTCTTTCTCTGTAGTTAGAAATTTAACAAATGACATAGGAATTTTCAGTTCATTGAGATTTGAAATATTAACTTTTAATAATATCATTTAAGATTGACACTTATGGGAAGTAGGTTTTTGGATATCTGAGTTTCTTTCATCATTATTGCTGTGTCGAGGTTTTTCTGCTTTTGTATTTTTTAGTTAGCTTCTGTATTTCCATCTCCAGTGATCAGTGATAATGTGTATCTTTTCATCTGCTCACTGGCTATTTGTGTTATCTTCTTTGGAGAGATGTCTATTCAAACCCTTTGTTCATTTTTTTAAAATTTATTTTTTTATTGAAGGATAAATGCTTTACAGAATTTTGCTGTTTTCTGTCAAACCTCAGTATGACTCAGCCATACATATACATATATCCCCTCCCTTTTGAACCTCACTCCCCTCTCCCTCCCCATCACAACCCTCTAGGTTGATACAGAGCCCCTGTTTGAGTTTCCTGAGCCATACTAAAAATTCCTGTTGGCCATCTATTTTACATATGGTAATGTAAGTTTCCATGTTACTCTTTCCATACATCTCACCCTCTCCTCCTCTCTCCCCATGTCCATAAGTCTAATGTCCATAAGTCTATTCTCTATGTTTGTTTCTCTATTGCTACCCTGTTCTTCAGTACCATTCTTCTAGATTCCATGTATATATATATGTTAGAATATGATATTATCTTTCTCTTTCTCACTCACTTCACCCTATAATAGGTTCTAGGTTCATCCACCTCATCAGAACTGACTCAAATGCATTCCTTTTTATGGCTGAGTAATATTCCATTGTGTATATGTACCACAACTTCTTTATCCATTCATCTGTTGATGGACATCTAGGTTGCTTCCATGTTCTCAGTTCAGTTCAGTTCAGTCACTCAGTCGTGTCCAACTCTTTGCAACCCTGTGAACCACAGCACGCCAGGCCTCCCTGTCCATCACCAACTCCTGCAGTTTACCCAAACTCATGTCCATTAGTAAGTGCTGCCATCTAACCATCTCATTCTCTGTTGTCCCCTTCTCCTCCTGCCTTCAGTCTTTCCCAACACAGGGTCTTTTCCAATGAGTCAGCTCTTCCCATCAGGTGGCCACGTTCTAGCTATTGTAAATAGTACTGCAGTGAACAATGAGATACATGTGTCTTTTGTCAGTTTTGGTTTCCTCAGGTAAACCCTTTGTTCATTTTTCAATGGAATTTTTTCATTATTTTTATTTTTATTATTTTATTATTTTTTATTATTGCAACTGTTCTTTATATATTCTGAATACAATTCCTTGATCAGATATATGATTTGCAAATATTTTGTTCCAGTCTGTCAGCTGTCTTTATTATTTTGATGATATCATTTGAGGTTTTTAATTTTGATGAATTTAAATTTATCTGCTTTTTGTTTTGTTGGAGTGCTTTTGGTGTCATATCTAAGAAAGCATTGTTTAACTCAAGGTTGTGAATATTTACTTCTATATTTTCTCCTAAGTATTTTATAATTTTAGCTTTTACATTTGGGTCCATAATTCATTTTGAGTTAACTATTTGTATATAATGTGATATATGGTTCCCTCTTTTTTCTTTTGTACATGGATATCTAATCATCGAAGCATTGTTTGTTTGAAAGGCTATTCTATTTTCTATCATTCAATTTTAGTTTTTACATGAGTTTTTGCTTTAGCACTTTATCCGAGTCTTTGCTTTTTCATTTAATATAAAAGGAGTTTAACTCATTTATATATATTATTGTTGATTTAGTTTTACTTTTGAAATATTTAGATTTTCTGATTTTTATGTTTTTTTTTTGTTTTATTGTTGTCACTAAATGTGTAATCTTTAAAAAGGTTATTGCCTTTCCTTTAGGTTTATAGAATAGATATTATGTACACCTGTGGTGGATTCATGTCAATCTATGCCAAAACCAATACAGAATTGTAAAGTAAAAATTAAAAATAAATAAATAAATAAATTAAAAAAAAAAAAGAATAGATATTTGTGTATATTTTATTTCTTTTTGCTGATAGTAAGAAACCCTCAATAATATTAATTTTATAAACCACATATACCAATGATCATTACTTGGAATCATATTTCAAGTTGCACTAAGTGTAAATATACAATTCATAAGTATAAATGCAGATAATTGTTATAAAAATTTTTTAAGGACAGTGAAATATGATGGCAGATATTCAGAGGACTTGATCTGAAACTGAAATGTCTTATATTAATGTATAATAATAATGATAAACATGTTAGACATACGGTGTAATTGTCTTAATAGCTATTTTTTACTTGTCCTTGTTTAGTAGTTAGTTTTTACTTCTGGAATACCATTCAATGCTTGAAATATGTATACTACCGAGGCCCAAAAAATACATATATGAAAATAATGTTGTTTAACATCACCAGAATTCTCCAATAAAATGAAATTCAAGCTCTTGAAATGTATTTTCCTATTTTCACACTTTATCATAGGAAGCATATTCTTTGATTGAGAAGACTGAAGCAGAACAAAGTATACAATATTCATATCAGAAATATGTGGAAACTGCCAAAAGAAAGAAAAGCAGGGTCCCTCCTCCACCCATCCTGCTCTCCCGAACTTACCGTTCTGTGACATTAAAACCGGCCCCATTTGTTTCTGATGTTAAGGTATGTTGTCTATTTTGATCTTTACCTCAAGAAAAGCATCAAAGGTACTTCAATAACTGTAATGATTGATGTTTTATTGCTTTTAGCACTTGGATAATCTTATTTGTAAACCCTGAACACTGAGATTAGTATTTTAATATCTTAACTAAATTTAGTTTCTTCATGACCCTTTTGCCTTTATGCTATTTCCCCTTTGGCTCCATATAGCTTTGCTATACCGAAATATATAATAAGGAGAAATAAGAGAGAAGCATTTCTCTCAAAGTACCTTTATCACTGTAACAGTCACACACTGATATACTAGAGTGCTCAGTATCAAGAAGGTTTCATTAAAATAGATTCAGACACTTGAAGGGGATAAAAGTTACTCTGAGAACCAATGTTGAAGACAAGAAGATTGAGGGGTGGTGAATTTAGAGGCTCTTTGTAAAGTTCTTCTGAGTAAATGAGGATTGTTTTAATAAAAGGCTTCCCTGATAGCTCAGTTGGTAAAGAATCCACCTATAATGCAGGAGACCTTGGTTCAATTCCTGGGTTGGAAAAATCTGCTGGAGAAGGGACAGGCTTCAGTATTCCTGGGCTTCCCTTGTGACTCGACTGGTAAAGAATCTGCCTGCAATGTGGGAGACCTGGGTTCGATCCCTGGGTTAGGAAGATCCCTAGAGAAGGCAAAGGCTACCCACTTCAGTATTCTGGCTGGAGAATTCCATGGACTATATAATCCATGTAGTCACAAAGAGTCGGACTAAATTTTTATTAAAAGAGTCTTTTAATAAAAGCAAACAATAATTCCATTCATATTATAAGTCATAGCTCTATGTGTTTACTGAAGCTCTTTCTCCCAACCCCAGTGCCTTGGAATTAGTCTGTGTGTGACTATAACTTGAGATTTAGTTTCCTCACAAGCATTTGGTTCCATCTAATTCATATTTTAAATGTTACATTTTCCTCTTTTGGGTGATGAACACATGCTCTTTGATGTTGTATAAAAAACAAAGTTGTTTCTTTGATTATCCTCAGGATGTTCTGTTTGAACTTACACTGACTCGATACAGTCGAAAGGGCATGGGCTTTGAAGTGAGACAAACACAGACATAAAATTCTCGCTCTAGTACAGCAGTGTGACCTTAGGAAATCTAAATATACTTTCTGAACCTTTCTTAAATTTGTTTTTGTCACTTTTTCATTTGTAAAATGTTTCTGCTGTGAAAACTAAATGAGATATTATATCATATTGCTGGCATGTTAACCAAGGTCCCTACATGTATTGGATTAACCTTATGTAACAAGGTTTGCTAAAATCAGTTAATGAGGTTATACTCTGTGATTATATTATCTGATGATTTTTTTCCATAACTTCTGTTCAGTGATCATTATTGAGTGTCTGTTGTCTGTTAAGCTCTATGTGAGGTAAAGTATAGAAGTAAACACAAATAAAGCATGATTCCATTTTTTGAGAAGTTTCAGACTAATGGGTGGTGAAGGCAATGGCACCCCACTCCAGCACTCTTGCCTGGAAAATCCCATGGACGGAGGAGCCTGGTGGGCCGCAGTCCATGGGGTCACTAAGAGTTGGAGATGACTGAGCGACTTCCCTTTCACTTTTCACTTTCATGCATTAGAGAAGGGAATGGCAGCCCACTCCAGTGTTCTTGCCTGGAGAATCCCAGGGACTGGGGAGCCTGGTGGGCTGCTATCTATGAGGTCACACAGAGTTGGACACGACTGAAGCGACTTAGCAGCAGCAGCAGCAGCAGCAGACTAATGGGAGGTGGACATCAGTGAGAAGTAATACCACCTTCCTAATGCCTTATAATTGAAAGAATAGTAACAACATTCATCTTATACCCAACTGTGCTATGATAAATGCGTTATTGTAATTTCTAGCAGTATTAAAATTCAACTTTGGATCTGGGGGATCTGTTTTAAGAATAAGGATTCATTGGCTTCAGAAATTCAGGATAGAACTAAGACTGGATAATTTCCCAAGAGTTTTTGTTTGTTTTTATGTAAATAGTTTGATTTATTTAACCAGGTTCTTATTTTTTATGTATCTCAAATTAGTGACTAGTTTATTTCATAATGGTTAAAAATAGGAAGACATAAGAATCCCACACTTGACCTGCAGCTGTAAGACTTGTAACTCAGCACATGATGTGAAGTTGATGTATGTTCTATGTTGGGAGAGTTGCATGCTGCTGGAAATGACACCTTCTGTTACCTACTCTTTAGCACTAGGTGGTGCTGTGGGCTTAAATACAATTTCTAGTTTGTGATTTCAGCCATCTTTTGTTTTACCAAAATCCTCTTGTTAAGGCATTCTTTGCATTAACATCTGTTTTAATAGTTGAAAATATTAATGTTATTTATAAAATTTTACTTTCAAAGTTAGTGGTGATTTTTCCATTGTGTCCTTACTCTTACATAGATTCTAAGGATTTACTCTTCTTATATAAACTAAGATGTTTTCATCTGGGTAACAAAATAGAAATATAAAGCCTGCTTGTAAAAATGCTTTTAGAGAAAACTTACTCTTCAAATTCCGTAGAGCTTCAAAATATGTAGAGCTTCACTTAGAGCAATAATGATCTAGGTCATAAAACAGTACATTTCTTCTTTTTTACCTCTATGGCACTTTTTTTACATGAAATGTCAAGGAAAGTTTGTTTCTAAGTTTTTTTTCTGAGAGTCATGCTGAGTTTTTTTTTTTTTTTCTCTTCTCCTGGCCTCCATCTTTCAAGTTCCTTCACTGTGTTTTCTGTCCTTGAAGTTCTACCTTTCCTAGTGCTCTTTAATCACCTGAGAAATTTTCTTTAAAAACACAAAAGTTTGGCTATTTTGTACTAGGTATTCGTATTCATTGAGGGAGGCAGGCTTGGGTAGATGTAATTTTTTTTTAAATGGTTGATTATGTACAAACTGTATTTTAAAAAACGATCCTGTTGCATAGTCAGAGTGGAGAACTACTTGTGCGGACAACACACAATTAGTATTTTTCTGTTGACCCAGAGGGAGAAATAGCAGGCGGAGCTGTAAGAGGCAGCTGCTTCTGAGACAATTACATTCCCCGCCCCCTACCCTTTTTGTCTAGTTTTAGAAGTTGAGATGTTGTGAGGTGGGGCCTTTGGGGAAAAGAGAATGAAACGCCACATTGATGACGACCCCTCCATCACCTACCCCTGGACAGTATCACCTCTCCCCCTTTCCCTACAGTGAGAAAAATTCATGATGATGAGGTATCTCCATTATTTTGATGTTTTGACAAAGAGACCATTATTGTCTAACCAGTTAGTCAAGTTTTAAGTTTGCTTTTTTTCTGTGAAATTTGCATTTGCTTTTGGTTTACATCTGTATTTAATAATTATCAAAGGAATACAATGTTTCAGAAAATTTATAGACCAGAGGAAAAAATATTACCCATAATTTTACCATTTTATCATCCAAACTCTACTATTCTTATTTAGAAACATTTTCTTCTAGGCTTTTTCATATGCATGTTTACATTTTATTTAAAGCACTACAATTTAGTGCCTTGGTTCTTTTACCACTTACTTTTTGTCATTTATTAAATAAAATGTGAAAATCATTTCCGTGTTGGTCTTTTTGTCATCAAGATGAGCTCATCTTTGGAGTCACTCTCTGCCACTGTCTGAACACTGCTTAACATATAGAAACTACTCACTTCATAGTAGCTAAAAGTAATTAATAATGAATAATATTTTAGTCTTGGTCCCAGGTAAACTATATTTGTATTTTTAAAAAGTGTACACCTAAGTATCTTTGTAAACTGAGGTTTCATATTTTAAAACTTGAATAGTTATATTTTTGTACAGAAAAGTATTCCTTTTGCCACATCATGATAAAAGAAATCAAATGCTGTGTTAAACTGACTAGAGATGACAGGCTCATCTCTCTCCTTGGCAGGTCTGCTGGTATTGCATTTTGGGTCGCAAAGCGGAAGGAAGCTATGGAAAAGTAAGACTAAATAATAATCATCTCCCAAACTCAGGAGAAGCGGTATGTTGAACTGAAAAAACCTTTGAATGTCAGGAAATCTTACCAAAAGTCTTATTAATTACAACTGAGTGTTGCTGTTTTTTTTTTTTTCCTTTATGTAATCACTGTCTCAGTGAATTTCTCTTGATTTCAACTTGAGTCATATCTAAAATCTTACAGTAAATGGAAAGTTTTTTTTAACCTATAAAGATCACTTAATTATATTAAAAAAACCCTTACTTTAATTTTCCATGTATAACTTGAAATATGTTTTTGTTAATAGATACCAGCAGATGGCAAAAGCGTTTTTGAGGTAAAAGGTTTAGAAACCAATGAAAAATACGTCTTTGCAGTTGCAGCTTACTGTTCTAGTGGAAAGCTGATTGGTGATGCTATTGGCGAGACAACTAAACCAATTCTGGTTTACCCACCTCTTTCTGCTGTTACTACTCGGATGTTATTGACGCAGGTAGATGAGATTTCTCCTAATTTCTTCCTCTATTTTTTATACTGTTAACCAATTACTAAGTAATTTCTGATGAAAAAACAGTCACAGCAGATATTCTGAAGCTCCTGTAATACATATTTTCCTTGACCACAGTTTAGTCTCCTAAAATATAAATCATTGTTTCTCTCACTCATGAGTTTGCTTTATATAATAACATTTTTTTCCTGTACTAAATAACATTTAAATGCAACACATACTGATTTTAGAATTTTGGAAATAAATGTTGCCTCTTTTCCTGTCAACCAGTAGCAGTTCTTAACCTGAAGCAGTTTGGGCCCCCAGGGGACATATATCAATGTCTGGAGACATTTTTGGTGGTCACCATCTAGAGGAATGCTATTGACATCTGGAAGGTAGAGGCCAGGGGTGCTGATAAGCATGCTACAATACAAAAGACAGCACTTCTTTCCCTCAACAAAGTGTTATCTGGTCCAAAATGTCAGTAGTGCCATGGCTGAGAAGCCCTAATCCAGAGATATCCTTTTCTTTGCAGGCATATGTATACATTGTTTAGTTGCTAAGTTGTGTCCAACTCTTTTGCAACCCTATGGACGGTAGCCCACCAGGCTCCTCTGTCCATGGGATTTCACAGGCTAGAATACTGATGTGGGTTGCCATTTCCATCTCCAGGGGATCTTCCCCACCCAGGGTTCAAACACACGTCTCCTGCATTGGCAGGAGGATTCTTTACCACTGAACCACCTAGGAAGCCTGTATGTATACAAATACACACATATATATGTCTACACATAACATGTGTGTAGACACATATACACGTGTGTGAATTTATGTATAATATATAATTTTAGTCATAGTGTACATATTATTTTACATCTGATTGTTATTTACTACATAACTGACTTTTTTTCCAGTCCATTAAGTATTGTTTCAAAACATAATTTTAAACATTTGTATGGTATTGCATTTTAAAAATGTCATAATGTAGTATATATATGTGTGTGTGTGTATATACATGTATACACACATACACACTGGAATACTACTTAGTCAGAAAAAAAGAATGAAATATTGCCATTTGCAGCAACACGGATGGACCTAGAGATCATCATACTTGAATGAAGTAAGTCAGAAAGAGAAAGACAAATACCATATGATATCATTTATATGTGGAATCTAAAACACGATATATGTGAACTTGTTTATGAAACAAAAGTAGAGACTCACAGACACAGAAAACAAACTTATGGTTACCTAAGGGGAAAGGGAGTGGAGGAAGGACCAATTAAGAGTTTGAGATTAATAGACATAAACTACTGTATGTAAAATAGTTAAACAGTAAGGTTCTCCTGTATAGCACAGGGAACTGTATTCAATATTGTGCAATAAACCAGAATGGAAAAGACTATGAAAAAGAATATGTGTCTATATAACTGAATCACATTGCTGTACACCAGACTGTAATATAACATTATAAATAATTATTCTTCAATAAAAAATATATAACAGTTGTTTTACAATATTGTGTTAGTTTCAGGTGTACAGCAACATGATTTACATATATATATATGTATGTATTTTTTCAGATTACTTTCCATTGTAAGTTATTTTAAGATATTGAATATAGTTCCTTGTGCTATACAGTAAGTATTAATATTTGATGATTGTTTATTTTCTGTATAGTAGTTCATATCTCTTAATCCCACACACGTAATTTATCCCTTTCCTCCTCCTTTTCTCCTATGGTAGCCATGTTTGTTTTCAATGTCTGTGGGTCTGTTTCTGTTTTGTAGATAAGTTCATTTGCATTGTATTGTAGATTCTACATGTAAGTGATACATAGTATTTGTCTTTCTCTGCCTGACTTGCTTTACTTACTATGATATTCTCTAGGTCCATCATGTTGCAGCAAATGGCAATGTTTTATTCTTCTTTATGGCTGAGTAATATTCTATTTGTGTGTGTGTGTGTGTGTACCTCATATCTTAAACCAATCATCTGTTGTTGGGCACTGGGTTGTTTCCATGTCTTAGCTATTATAAATAGTGCTGCAGTGAAGATTGGGGTCCATGAATCTTTTCAAATTATACTTTTCTCCACATATATGCCCAGGAGTGGGGTTGTTGGATCATGAACTAGTTCTGTTTTTAGTTTTTTAAGGAACTTCCATCTAGTTCCAATAGTGGATGTACCAATTTACATTCCTATCAACACTGTAGGAAGGTTTCCTCTTTCTTCACACCCAGCGTTTATTGTTTGTAGACTTTTGATGATGGCCATTCTGACCAATGTGAGATGATACCTCATTGTAGTTTTGATTTTATTTCTCTAATAATTGGTGATATTGAGCATCTTTCACTGCATCTGTGATTATTTTCTTAGGATCGGTTTATAGAAGTGAATTTTCTGGGTTCATAGAGGCAGACCTGAGTTTAAGATGCAGGTCCTCACACTAGCTATGTGATATTAGTCAATTAACCTTCATCTATGAAGTAGAATAATAATAGTAGTTACCTTCCAGAACTGTTATGAGTATTAAATGGAATTATGCATGTCAAACATTTAACCATAGCACTTACCCCACAGTAGGCACTTAATGAATATTACTGTGGTTCTTAGTTATGGATATACTTGTGAATTGACATTTTTGCTGAAATAATTGCCTGACTTAAAACATGTCACCAGTGAATGGGACTCAAGAAAAAAATGACTCATTGACCCAAGTCTCAAGCATATAATTTTAAGTTTATTGTTGGCTCTTCCAAATTTTATCCCATTTCTATTGTGCTATTTTTCCTCTTAATAGTTGATTAGTATTATAGGCTAAAGTCTAACTGGAATTTTATATTATCATATTTTTCAAAGAAAATTTAATTGAGAGAATTGCTAGGATTTGTCTAGCATTGGTTTAGCATGTCATTTGGGCTCATGGTTTTCTGATGTTTTGATTTCTTTGGAATCTAATATATATCCTAATTTGCAGTGATGGAGTTATTTCAAAGTAAGGCACCGAATATTTCATCAAGGTTTAATTTTTCTCCAGGGAGTGGTTTGACTCTTGGGCTTCATTTGGCATAACTTTCATTGAAAGTTAATAAAACGAAGTCCTAGCTATACTGCTAGGATAATGAGAAGTGTCATAAAGTAATGGCCTGTGTTTCTTTACTGATACTGTATTTGCAGTACTTTACTTCCTTTATGACAGTCTAAAATCATTCTCTCTCATAATGTTAAGTTGGATAAGCAAAATTTCCTCCATTTAAAATTTGAGTTTAAGCTTTTAAATTTTAGCAGGAAAATGTACCTTTCTTTTGGAACTGTGTTGAAAAGCTGCTGTTTTTTGTAACAGTGGCTAGTGTTTAGTTTCAAGATAATTCTGTTCTTTAAAAAATATTATTATAAATATTTTATAGTAAAATATGGAGTTACTTTGCTAAATGTTTATGGATAACTTGGCTTAGAGTTTTTGGTTGCACTTTTTATTAAACATTACTTTATAAATAAAAAGTCTATAAAGTCAGGTGAATCTTTACTAGATTTTTCTCTTACTGTAGAAAACCATAATAATTTAAGCTATCTGGAAAATTTTTTGAGGAACCTTTATGAATTATATATTATCTACATTTATTTTCCAATTTCATTCCCTTTATAGCCTCATTTCTTTTTATTATTCCCTTTTAAGTTGGGAATGACTAGATAATGTGATATAAAATATAGACAATTAGAAATCTGTGAGCAAGATTGTAGGATTTTAGGCAAATTGCTTGGTCTTAATTTCCCTATCTGTAAAACGGATACAAGACCAAATGCCACATACTGCTGGATTATTGAACTACTAAATCAAATAGCAAGTGGGTACCATGACTTGTTGAAATGAGAAAGTGAGGAATATCATTTATTAAAAAACTGTTGCCTGACAGACATTTTAACATTCATTATTCCATTGATTACAGTAACTCAAAGATAGAGGTGGTATTATTACTTTCAAGTTCAGGAAACATGAATTTAACCCTTTCTCTGCCGATCTCATTTTATTCCAGAAAGAGTATCTTAGGGAGGTTAAGTAATTTACCCAAGGTTATGCCAATACTTTGGCCACCTGATGCGAAGAGCTGACTCATTGGAAAAGACCCTGATGCTGGGAAAGATTGAGGGCAGGAGGAGAAGGGGACGACAGAGGATGAGATGGTTAGATGGCATTACCGACTCAATGGACATGGGTTTGGGTGGACTCTGGGAGTTGGTGATGGACAGGGAGGCCTGGCTTGTTGCGTTTCACGAGGTTGCAGAGTCGGACATGACTGAGCGACTAAACTGAACTCTGGTGGTAGATGGTAAGCCTGCCATTTGAACCAGCTCATGCCTTTCAGCTGCTCTGCCCAGGTACCCAGGAAATCATGTGTTCACCATCTAACATGTGCCAAGTTCATCTACAGCTTACATCTCTCCCATCTCTTCTCTTCCTAGGTCGGTGTACTCCATAGGTCGTCATGATCTGTGGGAGCAGTAGAGTTTGATGTTGGGTCAGGAATCACAATGGTGGCAGGAAACTGAAATTTGTACATTTTTTCCAATTCATGTATGAATTCATTGAAACTCTTTTATTAATAAAGGTTTGCCTTTTGTCTATGACCATTAAAAAGTCTAGAGCTACCAGGTAAAATGTAGTCATCCCCATTTTTAAAGTTTATAAGAAGTTTCAACTCTTCTTTTCCCTCTTTGAACAAACAAAAATTCAATGTTTGTTTTGTGCCAGGTTCTATGTGAGGTAGGTATCATCTCTTTTTCATTTGAACTGTGTTTTTTTTTTTTTTAAATCAGTCTCATCACCACAACAGTAACCCTCATTCTAGTTGATTTTTGACCTATGGTTTCAGTTAAGACCCGGATTGCAAGAAAGCCTCCCCTGGGGAAATGCAGCCAGGCCCTGGGAATGCTGCAAAGTTCAGGCAGGTGTAAGCCTCATTCCTCTGATACTCTCTATACACTTGCTTTCTTTTTTTCTCTTTAAATATTGATTTTCCTTTCCATCTCTGGAGGGAATATGGCAGCCCCTTGAATGTTTTTGTATATTCCTCAATTTCAGCCATATTCTGGAACTGGTTAGCTATGTTGTAATCTTGATTCCAAATTTCTGGGAAAGAGACCTGCATTGGTTCACCCAATGTAAGAAAGAGTCTGATCTCTTTTTTAATGTTTGGCCACTGACTTGTTTTTAAATCTCACCCTTCTTTGTTCCTTTGGCCCCATACCTGAGCAGGCTACTAGGGAGGTCTCTGACTTCACCTTCTCCTTTGGTGCCTGCAGGAAATTTAAATGTACCAGCCGGCAGGAACTGTGCCCAGTCTAGCCACTAACAAAGCCCAACCTATTCCTTCTACTCTGCCCAGGAAAATCTGGGCCTGCCTGTGCCTGCCTATGGGACTCTCCCTGAGAGTCTCTTGTGTGAATAATAAACTTTCTCTTAGATCCTTCTGGTGCGTGTAATGTCTTCAGCCTTAACACCTGAAGCAGACTGTGTGTGTGTATGTATGGGGTCCATCTTGCTTTGGTGTGGACCCAGCTTGGGTCAGGCACTCACCTTGGGCCAATCAATTGTGTTATTTTATAGCACACCTCCTGGGTGTTCTCTTCCATACAGAGAGGGAAATTATCAGGAAAAGAGGAATTTTAAGTTCATTTCACACATTATTATTATTGAGTGCTTACTCTGTGCCCAGCATTGCTCTAGGCTAGTGATTCTAAAACTTGAGCCTGAATCAGAATGATCTGAAGTGCTGGCCTAAAGAGATTGCTGCCCCCACCGACAGAGTATATGGTTCACTTGGTGTGGGATAGGACCTGTTAAGTCTGCATGTATAACAAGTTCATAGGTGAGGCAGATGCTGATGGTTCAAGGACCATCATACTTTGAGAACCACTGTTCTAAGTGAAATGAGCAAAATGCCATGGTAGGAGGTACGTAATAGCAAATGAACATAGTAAAGAAATAGATAGCCTATTAATAGTATGTTAGAAGGTAAGTCCTATGGAAAGATAGTGTAGAGTACAGTCAGAAGAATTGAAAATGTGAAGTGGGATAAAGGAAAGTAAACTACAGTGTTACAGTGTTAAGTAAGCTGAACAGAGAAAATGTCATCTGGAAGATGAGATGTGAACAGACATTTGAAGGAGGTGAGGGAGCAGCTCTGGAGAAAGAAGATTCCACAGAAAGAACTAGAAGAAAAGCCTGAAGGATTCCAGAACTGTACTTGGTATAATGTAAATAGCAAGGAGGCCAGAATGACTGGATTAGAGGGGCCCAAAGGATTGCTTAGGGAGGTAAAAGGTGAGCAGATAGAGGGGAAAGTAGATCATGATAAGAATTCCAGACCATTGTAGTAAGTATGGCTTTTACTGTGAGTGAAATGGACAGCATTGGAGAGTCTGATGTAATAAGACAACATGACATGACTTCTGTTTCAAAGGCTCACCCTGGCTACTGTGTTGTACACACACCATAAGGCATGATTGTAGAAGCAGAGGGAACTATTGAATACCTACTGCTGTCATCCAGTCAGAGATGGGAGTGGCTTGGCCAGGGTGATAGTAGTTGATGAGATGAGAAGTGGCCAGATTCTGGATATATTTTGAAGGAGGAGTTAACAAGAATTCCTGTTGGAAACAATTTATAGAGAAAAATAGGAGATGCCTTGAAGGTGTGTAGCCAACTAACTAGAAGGACAGACTTGAACCACAGCTGAGTTGGGGATGGCTATGGGTGGTGCAGAGAAAGATAAAAATTCAGTTGGGGGCATGTTAAGGTCAGATGTTTATTAGATATTCAGAGAGAATTGTTGAGTAGTCAGTCAGACACATGAATCTGGAGTTTGGGAGAGAGGTCTGGGTAGCAGAGGGAATTGAGAGTAGTCGTGTGACAACCATAGCCATGGGGCTGGATAATAGCAGCAAGGACATGAGTGCTGAGGAGAGGAGAGATCAGAAGACTGAGCCCTGGGGAACGGCAGTATCATGAAATTGAGGAGAAGAGGAGGAGCTTGCCAAGGTGCTGGAAAGGAATGTATTAGGTTGGCCAAAATGTTTGTTCCGTAACATCTTATGGAAAAACCCACATAAACATTTTGGGATCTAGTTCCCCGACCAGGGATTGAACCTGGGCCCCCTGCATTGGGAGTGTAGAGTCTTAGCCATTGGACCACCATGGAAGTCCCTCTTTTAATGCTGCTTTCTTGTTTTAACCTCACCCCTTCTAAAGTCTATTCTGCACATGACTACTATTTAGCCATCTTTGAACCTGCGAATATCAAGCACTCCTCTGTTAACTCACACAGACTCGTGAATTTATAAACCTTTAATTTTATCATGGCATTTTTTCTTGTTTTGCAATGTCCACTGACTGAACAAATAATATTATTTTTATGTTTTCACTCTTTTTATAAAAAGTGAAATATAGTTGATTTAGTGTTGTGCCAATTTCTGCTATACAGCAAAGTGACTCAGAAATAACTATTTTTAAAAAGCTATATTTTAAAAGGAAAGAACATTCAATTATAGTTTCACCAACTCCCTTACACATCATCTGTTATCATTTTCCATGGTGAATCTTAGAGTTATAATGGTGTTTTAATGACCACTTATTCCAACTTTTTCATTTGCCCAATGTGGCCCAGAGAAGGGACCTCATCTATCACACTAAGTCTTGATTCTACTTTTTCATTTTACTTATTTTTTACTGAGTATTTGGCTCTGTACAAATTATTCTACTTGTCAATACCCCAGTTTCCTTATCTGGAAAACAAGGACACTCATAGAGCTCACTTCACAGAGCTGTAATGAAGAGTCAATGCAATAATGCATGTGAAATGCTTGGTCCAGGACCTGATATCTTTAAATACTTCCATCTGATTTTCAGGGCTTCCCAGGTAGCTCAGTGGTAAAGAATCTGCTCCCTCAATGCAGATATGGGTTCAACCCCTGGGTCAGGAAGATTCCTGGGAGAAGGAAATGGCAACCCACTCCAGTATTCTTGCCTGGGAAGTCTCATAGAAAGAGGTACCTGGTGTGCTACAGTCCATGGAGTCACAAAGATCTGGACATGACTGAGCAAACACGCACACACACATCTGATTTTCAAGATTTTCTGAAATCCTGTCTCACTTTACCTGTCCAGTCATACTGCCTGTGCTGTGCTTAGTTGCTTCAGTTGTGTTGACTCTTTGTGATCCCAATAGACTGCAGCCCGCCAGGCTCCTTTGTCCATCATTTCTTCTGGCAAGAACACTGGAGTGGGTTGCCATGTTCTCCTCCAGGGGATCTTCCCAACCCAGGGATTGAATCCAGGTCCCCCTCATTGCAGGCAGATTCTTCACCAACTAAGCCACCACAAAAGCCCACCATACTGCCTGAGTGAGTGAAAGTCATTCAGTCACGTCCGACTCTTTGTGACCCCAAGGACTATATAGTCCATGGAATTCTCCAGGCCAGAATACTGGAGTGGGTAGCCGTTCCCTTCTCCAGGAGATCGTCCCAACCCAAGGTCAAAGCCAGGTGTCCTGCATTTCAGGTGGATTCTTTACCAGCTGAGCCACAAGGGAAGCCCACTTTTCTTCAAATTTTGACCTGTCTTTCCAGTCTCAAACGCCCTGTGGCAATTTCCTTCACAGGACCTTTTTCAGATTCCATCTAAACTGTGCCTATGTGAACCTTATCCCTGCCTTAGGGTTTACATCAAGCCCTGATTCCTCCTTGAAGTCTTCATTTCTCCTTTTTTAGGTCTCCACAATTATGATGTGATTATTTGCAATTTTTCTGTAATTTCATGTGTTTTACCACTGTAACTTGATTACAGTTTCATGGAGTATGAAATTGTTTTAAGCTTTGAAGAATCTAGATTTACAGTGCTTAGCACCAAGTAGAAACTTCATAAAAGTTGAGTGGTTGGTTGATTATGAGTATTGACTTGGCAGATTTTAAAAGTTCTGGCCTTGTAAGCTATTCCCTTGTGTGGAGTATAGTCTAGTAACATGTCATTTACATACTTAATGAATTTATTTATACTTAATACCCCACCTGCTTCCACTGAGAATTTGAAGCAGCATATAACTCATGTGGTGTGATTTCATATCATTACACATATTTGCATAGAGTGATTTTTAGAGATACAGTTAAAGAAATATATCCCACCAAAAGAAATAGGTAAGTTGATGGTTTTTTCTTGCAAGCTTCTAGGTTTTTTCAGTGAAATAAGTTATTTCGCCAAATGGTGAATGTGTGAAACTTAAAACACATTATGGTGTTTTATTCCTTACTCTTTTCAGCTCTGAAGCCTTTGTTGCCAAAAAAGCTCTGAAAGCGTCAGTCAGAACCAGAGAAGAATGAAGTATATTTCATATTTTGGGTTTGGGAAATCTGATTGTTTCTCTTGGAACAGATTGTTCATTATAACAGTGTCTGTAATAAATGGAGTGCACTGCTGAGATAGATGGAAATGAAATTAATTTGGCTCAGATGTGATCTTTGTTTTGCTTATGAGAATTTGAAACATCCTTACAGAGTTTCAAATTTCCATGCAATTTAGAAATAAAAGAGATTTCAAAATGTGTCTTTCTCCCTTGCCGTGGCCCTGTAGAGCAGAACAGCCAATGTGAATAAGTTTGTAGGAAATTAGAGTGTGATTGGACCTTCTCAGAATTCTTGTTGAAAGTATACACTCCCCAAATTCAAGTTATGCCTAAGAGAATGTGCTTTCTGTTGCAGGTCGCCTATCAGACTGGTAACTATGATCTGGCTAAGAAAGTTTTCTCACCAGTCTGGGATTATTTTGTTGCTTCACCACCTCAGGGTGACCAATCCATTATTTGTTTAAGCAATATAATGACTATTACACAGAGAAGGTAATTAGAAATGTTCTTTTAAAATATTAATTTGCTTATTGAAAAGACAGGTGTTGGCTGTGAAGCCTGGAGTTAATTTATTTTCAAGTTCATGTTGAGATGGTATATGTAAAACTACTTCCAACAAGTAAAGCATAGATATTCTGAAGGTTTGGGTCCTTCTTAGAACTTTCTTTGTTAGAATTGGAAAAAACACTGGAAACATATGGATACATTCCTTATATAAGCTAATGAGGTTATGAGGGAAAAAAACCCCAAATACTAACCAAAGTAGTGTCAGTTTTACTAGAAAACACAAATACGCCATGGGGACCTTTATCACAGAGGAAGGTCAGGTTGAGATTAGAGTTAGGGTCTGATGGGTGGGCTCTTAGGGTAAGAAGGCTTTTCCTTTGCTTGAAGAGGCACCCAGGATTAGGCCATCAACTGCAAATAGGTCTATAGAAGCCATATAAAGCTACAGGCTATCCTTTGCCATTTTTTCCTTAAGAAACCAAAGTTTAAGGGCAGAGTTTAAGTTTAAGGCTTAAGTTTAAGGGCAGCATCAGAAATGAGCATTAGTATAATTTCAGCCTGTCTCAACAACATATTCAATAAGAACAGTCTCCTTTACCTGCTTGGTAATGCCTAAAATTCCCTTAAGAAGGCAAAACTCTTCACTCCTCAATGGTAATGAGTTTAAAAATGCAAATGCTGAATGAGGCAAGACATTGATAACACTTATTCATGTAAATGTATAATTCCATTCAATTAAACAAACATAAACTTAGTGTTTACCATGTATGAGGATGCTCAGTGCTGTGGGGGATGGATTCAAGAGGCATTTCAGAAGTGGAAGAGACAGATCTTGGCAGATTTTATGTGACTTGTGGGGATAAGACAGAGGAAGGAGGAGAAGCTGACTGGGATTTCCAGTGAGGGTAAGCCTCTGATGGTACTAAGGGAAGCTGAGAGGTGGAGTGAGTTTTTGGATGAAGAGAACGAATTTGGGGATGTATGGAGGTCAGTTTTCCAGCAAGACAACTCTGTAGATATGAGCTGACACTCAGGAGAGAGCTCAAGGCTAGAGACATATGTAAATTGTTCACTGAGGTCATTGTTGGAATTTTGACGATGAGTGATATCTTCCGAGAAATGACTGTTGAGCAGAAAAGGTAGAAGGCTGGACTTGAATCCTGGGGCATTGCTTACATTTAAGAGGTAGAAGTAGGAGTTGGAACCAAGAAAGGAAATTGAAATGAATCAGTTCTGAAAGTGAAAGTCCAGGAAAGTGCATTGCCAAGGGAAGTGAGAAGATTATCATGGAGGCCCTGACCAGCAGTGTTATATGCTGCTGCAAAGTCCGACGGAGTAATCGCTTAAGAAAATGCTGCAAAGAGGTTGGGTAGGATGAAAACCAAGAGGAGACTTTTAGAGTTGGCATATAGGAAGACATTGGTAAGTTGAAGAAAGCCATTTTTGTGCTGTGGTGGGCCAGAAATATATTGCAGTTGGTTAAGGAATAAATGAAAATGGAAAATAGTAACAAGCAAAAACTACCCATTTGAAGTTTGGTGGTAAAGATCAGAGGAAAGTTGGCAGAGGCTTTGGGGGAAGGCAACCTTAAGGACAGAATTTTGGAGGATTGAGATAAGAGAGCCAGTGGGGAGGGAGAGCCTAAGAATGTATGGTGGTGGGGCTACAGAGATCCTAGAGCACATGGAGGTGGAGAACAGGAAGTTCATATCATTTTCTAGGGGAATATGAATAAGGAGGCATCAGGGATAGATGGAAGTCTTGCTGAGAATCATGGCTCAGCTGATGTTATGTAACATGAATTGTATCAATAGCAGAGCCCAGTTCCTTGTGGCTGAGGGCTACATAAGATTCACCTTTATATTCTAGGATCTAGAATAATGCTTTTATACATGGTTGGTGTTGAGCAAATGCTAGTCTGAATTTTAAAAAAAGGAATGAGGTAAATAAATAAATGATTAATTGATTGGCCATTATGGCAGGGATAAAAAAACTCTGATAATGACATCTATGCAAGGTCAGGCAAGTTTATTATTGCATAAATTATGGGGTGCAGAATCTAAAGTGCTGGAGAGGTCACTATGGAAATGACTAACCAGAGTCCAAGCTGGGTACTGGAGGAACTAGAGCCAGGAGGAGGTGATAACTTGGACTTACTGTGTGTGTTGAACTACTCATGGTCATCAATGACAAAGAAAGTTTAGTATGAGTTATAGAAGCAGGATAACTAAAATCCTCCTGGCAAAGACAATTTCAGAGTTTAACATGGTGGTGAAACAGATCCTCTTTAATGTCAATTGATGTCGGATCCTTTCCTGTTTTATAGGGAGAGTGGAGGGACCTGAAGCTTAGAAGAGAGGGTTTGTCACCAAGTAAGGCTTACGGGCAAGGAAGGGACTAGAGAAACAAAGAAGACTGCAGATTTCACAGTTTTGCCAGTGGTGGGCACTGTTGACTGTAATTTAGAAAAGATAATTTAAAGTGACTCTACTTCTGTAGGGCTTCCTTGGTGTCAAAAGAATCTGCCTGCACTGCAGGGGACCCGAGTTTGATCCCTGGATTGGGGTGATCTCCTGGAGTAGGGAATGGCTAACCACTTCAGTTTTCTTGCCTGGAGAATTCCATGGACTGAGGAGCCTGGCGGGCTATAGTCAGACATGAATGAGCAACTAACACTTTCACACTTCAGGGGCAGATTTGGGATAGAGTTGGAGGGGCAGTGTGTTAATAGCTCAGCTGTGTCCGACTCTTTGTGATCCCATGGACTGTAGCCCACCAGGCCCCTTTGTCCATGGGATTCACCAGGCAAGAATACTGGAGTAGGTAGTCATTCCCTTCTCCTGGGGATCTTCCCCATCCAGGGATCAAGTCCACATCTCTTACATCTCCTGCGTTGGCAGGCAGGTTCTTTACCATCTGAGCCACCAGGAAAGCCCAAATCTGTCTCTACTTCTCTTTAACCGTGGCTGATTTTGCTATAAATAGCCCTCACTTTCAGAAAGGTTATTGATTGAAATATTGGGCCTATTTTCCAAACTTCTGAGTATCTATAATGATTTCAATTATATTGATAGGAAAGAGCTATATATTTTAGAATCAGAAAATTTTGCCAATGGTTTATGTTTTATATATCCATGACATACGTCCATAGCTTAATTTTCTTGGTTATGAACTTGTTGTTAAGAATAGTCTTTAATTTCAATTTAAACAGCTGTGCAAGAGTTACTATGTTACGTACTTTTGCTGCTGCTGCTGCTAAGTTGCTTCAGTCGTGTCCGACTCTGTGCAACCCTATGGACAGCAGCCCACCAGGCTCCTCTGTCCACAGGATTCTCTAGGCAAGAATTGGAGTGGGTTGCCATTTCCTTCTCTGACTTTTGCTGCTATCTTGGGATAATTGTGTTGGTATAACAAATCAATCTACAAAGTTGAATTCACATACTAAATCACCTTATACCTGTAACATCATTTACTTCTTTTTGCAGATTACATTCAGATATTTTGACAGAGAGTTCTTCCATTCTCTTATATCTTTTTCTTAGAAATATTTTTGTAACAAGTGACATTAAAATTAAAGAAGAAAATTTTTTCTGTGATAATATTAAAGGCAATGAGATTTTCCCTTCTCAACAAGTAAGTGAATTAAAATCATTGCAAATGCGTTATTTCCCTTGATTTGTTTCTTGATGTTTCAAGTTTATGAGCTGTGGGGATTGTATATACTCACTTGTGAACGGACTGAGAGAACTTTGTATGATTGTGCTGGTTTATTTGATATTGTTTGTAGATTTCACAGGGCTAGGCTCATGGTTTTTCCCCCTTTCTTTTCCCCCCTTCCTGTATACAGGAATATATATATTCCTGTATAAAAGTAGTATAAATTCAAATATTCAGAATTTATAATGTATAAAGTGAAACCTATTAGAATCCTATTATCCCTAAGAATACTACATTCTTGTTTTCATGTGATTTCTCCCATTTTAAAAAATATGCATAGACAAATATGCTATTATTACTTAACAAAAACGGAATCATGATCGACTCACTGTTCTGTAACTTGCTTTTTGAATACTTTTTATAATTTATCTTGGACATACTTTCATGCTGGTACATATCCATCTGGTACGTTTTTTAAAACTATAATATTGCATCCTGTGCAGAGGCAGGAATTTAACTTATCTCCTATTGATATGTTCTCAAGGTACTTATAAATATTGCTCTATTACACCTGTAGCCTTACAATGCTCTTGCTTTTAGTAACAATCCTACATTATTTTTTTTCAATCTAAATTGAGGTTCACTCTTCTTTTTCTCCCTTCCTTCTTTACTTACTTTAGATATATGGAGATTTTTGTCATTTTTTGTTTTTTTTTTTACAGTTGCTTTTTCCTACCCATCCACTTATTCATTAATTAATTAGCCAATAACTTGTTCCATGAGACTGTGCCAATTTCTGTGGGTATGAAAGTAAAAAAAACAAACAAACATGACTCTCTGCCTAAGACAAGTTCACATTTTTATAGAGCCCAAGCAGTCACAGCCATTGACCTGTTCCTACTAAGTTGCATTCAGCTTCTTTTTTGTTTTTTCATCATTTAGTCTGAAAATGAGGACCGTCTTTAAGTACTTCAGTGAATTCCAGAATGCTGGACTACCATTCTAATAACAATTTGCTGTATAGAAATTTCTGGTTGCCCCTCATATTGTTTTCTTTGAATGAAATCTCTCCCCCAAAAAGAGAAAGGAGTAAGATAGGATTCTTACTCTTCTTAAGTGATGTTTAATCACAAAAAGCCTAACTTTACATTTTGCTTTAAGTAGCAGAAGTATAATAGAAGATAGGTTAGTCTACAAAAAAATTTACCATTTTCTCACAAATCCAGGAGAGAAATAAGTGTCTATTAATCAAGTGGGGGCCATATTACAGCAATACTATATTTTAATTATTATTTTTTACAGTTTATGTTTTTGAAAAAGCTAGAGTTTTCCTCCTAAAATATAGCCAAATTTTATCTTACCAATCAAAAAAGATTGGTGCCTTTTCTGTTACTAGTGGTATTTGATTGTAATTCATAAAAAGATTTTAAGTTTAATTCTAAGATTGTATCATCCATATGTATCAGTAGCATTATTGGGGAGTTAGAGTTGTTCCTGAATTTAGGTTTTTCTTTTTATCAACATTCATGTTATTGTTAAGTTACAAGGATCACATTTCCTACCCCTTCCCCTCGTTAGAGACACAGAAGTTAAGTACCTGGTATTCAGCTTGAGTAACAATACCTGTTTCTTTACAGATTGCTAGACTAATTGAGTGTGAGAGAGTATTGGTGGCATTGGAACTGAGCAACTATCTAAATGATTCCAGTTACGCCCTCCAGGCTGTGACTCAGTGTTACGGCCTCCTTGCTCCTATCATTTATCACAATATTGTTTTGGTACCTGTTGTACAGGTAAGGGTTTCACCCCCTCCCCATAAGGGTATTTTTTAACAAAGGCAAAGTCAACATTGCATTTTGGAAAAGAAAATGCAACATGTCTCTTAGAAAGTACAAATAGGTCAAAAACGAGCATTATGACAATTCGTGAGTTAACTGAAAGATATTTTAATAATTTAAATTACATATCTGGGAAAACATAAATAAGAACTTAAAATGTGTTTCCCTGAAAACATTCAGCCCTGTTGCTGTCCATATTAAATAAATATGGGTAACATACTTTTCTAGGTTGTATTTTTAAAGTCATTTCAATTTTTATGGTCTTGTAATGTTAAAGACAGCAATATTTATTCAAGGCATACTGTTAAAGGCATCACTGAGGGGAAAAAAATTGGTGGATAACCAGAAAAATGAACTTGATGTCTCTGTGGTGAAATTGGAATTTTTGGAAAAAAAGGTTGATAAGACTTGGCTGAAGGGATTATATTAGTTGTCTGTGTTTCCTAACAAATCACCAACACTCAATGGCTTAAAACAACACCCATTCACTATCTCATAGTTTCTGGAGGTCAGAAGGCTGGATACAGGTTGTCTGGATCTTTGGCTCAGGATCTCATCAGGCTAAATTCAAGGTGTTGACCAGAGCTGTGCTCAGAATTTTAGCTCAGGATCAGGCTAAAATCAAGATGTTGATCAGAGCTGTGGTCTCATCTGAGGCCTGGGATTTTCTTCCAAATTCATTGGTTGTTGAGAGATTCATTCCCTTGCGGCCCTGTGATGAGCCCCTTAGTTCCGAAAGGCTGACCACCAGTGCCCTGCCACATGCCCTTCTCCACAGCATGGCAGTCTGCTCCTTAAAGCATCGTCCGTTCTTCTTAGAGGTGAGAGATTAGAGATGTCATACCTACTTTGGAGTGGGGGCATGTCTCAGCATGTCCTAGACATTTCATTAATGTGTCAGGCCCCTGACTCTTTTTAGGGTTTATTTCTATCCTCTGGAGGGCAATCATCTCACATCTTCAACATACTTGCCATTTCTTGTTTATTAGGCTCAGTTAACATGATTTATTGATGTAGTGGTCCAGTGTTTCGTTTTGAGACATGTCCAGAAAGTTAAGGTCCTTTCATAAAATATTAGGTCAGAGAGTGGAAGCGTTATTACTGCCCTAGGTCAAAACTCTAAATGCATGTTTTTATCTGCCTGGTGTGAATTGGAGCTTCTTCTAATACTTTTTCCTCATAGGATATTATTTCTGTCCAATAAGATAAAAAAGGCAACATTAGCCACCTCAAGGCACCCCCATTCCTTTTTTAAGAAAGAACTTTTTATTTTATACTACTCCTTGGAAGAAAAGTTATGACCAACCTAGATAGCATATTCAAAAGCAGAGACATTGCTTTGCCGACTAAGGTCCGTCTAGTCAAGGCTATGGTTTTTCCTGTGGTCATGTATGGATGTGAGAGTTGGACTGTGAAGAAGGCTGAGTGCTGAAGAATTGATGCTTTTGAACTGTGGTGTTGGAGAAGACTCTTGAGAGTCCCTTGGACTGCAAGGAGATCCAACCAGTCCATTCTGAAGGAGATCAGCTCTGGGATTTCTTTGGAGGGAATAATGCTAAAGCTGAAACTCCAGTACTTTGGCCACCTCATGCGAAGAGTTGACTCATTGGAAAAGACTCTGATGCTGGGAGGGATTGGAGGCAGGAGGAGAAGGGGACGACCGAGGATGAGATGGCTGGATGGCATCACGGACTTGATGGACACGAGTCTGAGTGAACTGTGGGAGTTGGTGATGAACAGGGAGGCCTGGCGTGCTGCAATTCATGGGGTCGCAAAGAGTCGGACACGACTGAGAGACTGAACTGATAGCCAGTTAACAATGTTGTGATAATTTCAGGTAAGGGACTCAGCCATACATATACTCCTTTCATTCATTCTCCCCCAAACTCCCTTTTTGCTCCAGCAAAGATACCACAATGGAACAGTGCCTGCAACTGCTGCTTCATTGGTTGAGTTGAGAGTAGTCCCCTGTCATCCTCTGGGATCCTACTGATTCAGGATGCATTTAACTCAGAAAGTGGATGATAGCTATGAGGGAAAGACTTAGGAAAGGAGTTTTTAAATTAAATTGTATAGTTTAGAGCAGGAAAAGATGAATGGAACAAGAGAGAGATGCCAGAAGTAGGCCTCACTGTAGAAGAATGTAATGTATGATGGAATTGGCTTTCCAATTCAGTGGGAAGGTAATGGATATTTTTAGTAAATGGTGGTGAAACATCAGGATATTTCTTTGAAAGAAAGTAGAATTTGACCCCTACTTTGTACCATATGTAAACAGTCCAGATAAATTAAAAGTTTAAATGTAAAAGAAAGCAAAAACTTTTGGAAAAAAATAATCACAAGAGAGTCTGTGTACAGGCAGTGTTGGGGAACTCTAACCAAAATAGAACTCTTAGATATAAGAAATATTTGACTATATTTAAATGGCAACCTATGTGTGGCAAAAGGAGCCATAACAAAGATTGTAGGCAATTTATGGATTTGGGAAAGTTATCCAACACTAATGAGGGTAACGATATATAACAAAAAGTTTTTTAATAACAATAAATAATGGGCATGCAATAATAATATGAAGTTTATAGGAGAGCAAATCCAGGTGGCAAAAAGATGCTCAGATTCTGAATATCCATAGAAATTCCCATTAAATCAACAATATAATATCACTAGCAGAATTGAAAAGATCTGTAACTCCTATTGCTGGTGAGGATGTGGGGCAAAGGCATTCTCATTCATCAAGGGGAGAAATATGAACTGTTATAGTCTTTAGAATTTGGCAAACCTAATTTTAATTAAACTAAGTATAAGTAAAATTAAAAACAAATATGCCTAACATAGCAATTCCTCTGCTAGTAATTTATCTCATGGAATAATATTTTAGTAAATTAAAAAGTACATTTACACAGCCCAGCAATTCCTTTCTTAATGATTTATCCCATAGATTAAAATCACCCCTAGTTCCACCCATTGCTTCCATCTGTTCTACCTACTGGGGACACAATACCACATAATGGAATTGATTTAGAGGGACTACTGTGCCCTGGAGGATGGTACCTCACCCTCCCTAGGTATCATCTCAAAGCTGGCACCTCACTTGCTGCTCATTTTGGCAACTGAATAGGTAGAGGATGGTTTTTGTTGTGGTTGTGTGGTTTTTTGTTTTTTTTTTTGGCTATGCCATGTTGCTTGTGATTTCTTAGTTCCCCAACCAGGGATTGAACCCACTGGACTGCCAGGGTATTCCCTGTGTAGGGGTGTTTATTGTAGCTTTCTTGGTGAAGGCAAAAAAGCTGGAGACAAAGAGGACAGTAACTGAAGGATGGCCAGAACTGCCAGACTGTAAAACATCAACCTTAAAACTGTGCAACAGGAAGACTCTGGAAATTGTTCCAAAATTATGATTTGTTTACAGTAAATAGTATTAGGCAAGCATTAGGAATGATGAATTAAATCTATACCTATAGACTTGGAGGGATTATTCACAAGACATGCCTGAAGGAGAAATGCATAGTTCAGAAAGTGTGCTTAATTTCACTTTGTAAAATAAGATTAACTCTCTCTGTGTGTGAAAGTGAAAGTGCATGCGAAAGTGAAGTGAAAGTGTTAGTTGCTCAGTCATGTCTGACTCTTCGCAACCTCGTGGACTATAGTCCAGGTTCCTCTGTCCATGGAATTCTCCAGGCAAGAATACTGAAGAATACACACATAAACACACACGTACACACACATATACATACACACATAGGATTACATGAGCCCAGAGAAAACTACAGAACTGCTAGGTGGTTAACTTCATTCGGGGATATGGAACAGTAGGTTGGGAGATGGTGATGGTGGAAGGGAGGAATTAAAGCTGTGTTGAAAAGAATTCATAAGTGTTCTGTGACAACAGTAATAATATTGTTAGATTGGATGGCTTGAAGCAATTAATGTGTCCACAAAGGACCAACCTCCATATATTAATTTGTCCTTTGGGATAGTCTGAATGATGAATAGATTGATGCAATCTAAGTCTGCCTTTCTGATAGCAGTATTGCTCAGAAGTGTGTGGCAATATTGAAAGATAAACTTAATTGTCCAGCTCTGGATCAAATTCAGGATCACATGATATGGAGAATAATTAAGGAAGTAAGTACCAATTTGGAAAACTCAGCAGTGGCCACAGGACTGGAAAAGGTCTGTTTTCATTCCAATCCCAAAGAAAGGCAATGCCAAAGAATGCTCAAACTACCACACAATTGCACTCATCTCACACACTAGTAAAGTAATGCTCAAAATTCTCCAAACCAGGCTTCATCAGTATGTGAACCCATGAACTTCCAGATGTTCAAGCTGATTTTAGAAAAGGCAGAGGAACCAGAGATCAAATTGCCAACATCCACTGGATCATCGAAAAATCAAGAGAGTTCCAGAAAAACATCTATTTCTGCTTTATCGACTATGCCGAAGACTTTGAGTGTGTGGATCACAATAAACAGTGGAAAATTCTGAAAGAGATGGGAATACCAGACCACCTGACCTGCCTCTTGAGAAATCTATATGCAGATCAGGAAGCAACAGTTAGAACTGGACATGGAACAACAGACTGATTCCAAATAGGAAAAGGAGTATGTCAAGGCTGTATATTGTCACCCTGCTTATTTAACTTCTATGCAGACTACATCATGAGAAACACTGGGCTCGAAGAAACACAAGCTGGAATCAAGATTGCCAGGAGAAATATCAATAACCTCAGATATGCAGATGACACCACCCTTATGGTAGAAAGTGAAGAGGAACTAAAAAGCCTCTTGATGAAAGTGAAAGAGGAGAGTGAAAAAGTTGGCTTAAAGCTCAACATTCAGAAAACGAAGATCATGGCATCTGATCCCATCACTTCATGGCAAATAGATGGGGAAACAGTGTCAGACTTTACTTTTTTGGGCTCCAAAATCACTGCAGATGGTGATTGCAGCCATGAAATTAAAAGACACTTACTCCTTGGAAGAAAAGTTATGACCAACCTAGATAGCATATTGAAAAGCAGAGACATTACTTTGCCAACAAAGGTCTGTCTAGTCAAGGCTATGGTTTTTCCTGTGGTCATGTATGGATGTATGAGTTGGACTGTGAAGAAAGCTGAGTGCCGAAGAATTGATGCTTTTGAACTGTGGTTTTGGAGAAGACTCTTGAGAGTCCCTTGGACTGCAAGGAGGTCCAACCAGTCCATCCTAAAGGAGATTAGTCCTAGGTGTTCATTGGAAGGACTGATGCTACAGCTGAAACTCCAATACTTTGGCCACCTCATGCGAAGAGCTGACTCATTGGAAAAGACTCTGATGCTGGGAAGGATTGGGGGCAGGAGGAGAAGGAGACGACAGAGGATGAGATGGCTGGATGGCATCACCGACTCAATGGACGTGAGTTTGGGTAAACTCTGGGAGTTGGTGATGGACAGGGAGGCCTGGTGTGCTGTGATTCATGGGACGCAAAGAGTCGGACATGACTGAATGACTGAATTGAACTGAACTGAACTGAAGTGCCAATATTAATTGATTTCCTAGGGATGAGTGCTTGGTTTTATTTTAAAGGAAGCTCTTATACCAAGTACCCATATTGCTGTATATTTGATATGGTACATAGTCATTCTCTGTAAGTTTTTTTCAAGGTTCTCCTAAGCCTGAATGTGATCTTTAGTTTCTTATAACATTTTACCTGTATCTTTTGTGGTACTTGTCAGTATGGGCTTTGTTTTATCTATTTTTGTATTTATTTTATCCTCTCCACTAGCTTTCAAGTTACTTTAGATGAAGGACTCATTTGAACATTGAATTTATCAATTTTATCTCAGGGTACACTTCTTTGTACAAGATAAGCAATTGGTCCATAATTATTAACAACAAGAAAATGTGATGGCTTAAACTTGCATTATTTAAATAGGGCATTTTTTAAATGAGTAAAGATATTTTCAACAAAAAGCATTGTGTTTCTATTTTTCAGATCTTGATAAAGTGTGTGGTGGTTTTGCAAGGACTACCAAATGTCATCCACTCAAAGAAACATCTTGCAAGCTTTGAAAGTGTACAGCATATGATAGCTTGCTGTATCTTCTATATAACAAAGGTATCTACCTCATTCTTTGGCTACTGTCATAAGACTTAGGAGCCCTAATGAGTTAGAAAGTTACACTACTTAAAAAATTTTTTTTAAATATAAATTTATTTATTTTAACTGGAGGCTAATTACTTTACAATATTGTATTGGTTTTGCCATACATCAACATGAATCTGCCACAGGTGTACACGTGTTCCCCATCCTGAAACCCCCTCCCTCCTCCCTCCCCGTACCATCCCTCTGGGTCACCCCAGTGCACCAGCCCTGAGCACCCTGTATCCTGCATCGAACCTGGACTGGCAATTCGTTTCATATATGATATTATACATGTTTCAATGCCATTCTCCCAAATCATCCCACCCTCTCCCTCTCCCACAGAGTCCAAAAGACTGTTCTATACATCTGTGTCTCTTTTGCTATCTCGCATACAGGGTTATCGTTACCATCTTTCTAAATTCCATATATATGCGTTAGTATACTGTATTGGTGTTTTTCTTTCTGACTTACTTCACTCTGTATAATCGGCTCCAGTTTCATCCACCTCATTAGAACTGATTCAAATGTATTCTTTCTAATGGCTGAGTAATACTCCATTGTGTATATGTACCACAGCTCTCTTATCCATTCATCTGCTGATGGACATCTAGGTTGCTTCCATGTCTTGGCTATTATAAACAGTGCTGCGATGAACACTGGGGTACACGTGTCTCTTTCAATTCTGGTTTCCTTGGTGTGTATGCCCAGTAGTGGGATAGCTGGGTCATAAGACAGTTCTATTTCCAGTTTTTTAAGGAATCTTCACACTGTTCTCCATAGTGGCTGTACTAGTTTGCATTCCCAACAACAGTGTAAGAGGGTTCCCTTTTCTTCACACCCTTTCCAGCATTTATTGCTTGTAGACTTTTGGATCGCAGCCATTCTGAGTGGTGTGAAATGGTGTCTCATTGTGGTTTTGATTTGCATTTCTCTGATAATGAGTGATGTTGAGCATCTTTTTATGTGTTTGTTAGCCATCTGTATGTCTTCTTTGGAGAAATGTCTATTTAGTTCTTTGGCCTATTTTTTGATTGGGTCTTTTATTTTTCTGGAATTGAGCTGCAGGAGTTGCTTGTATATTTTTGAGATTAGTTGTTTGTCAGTTGCTTTGATTGCTATTATTTTCTCCCATTCCGAAGGCTGTCTTTTCGCCTTGCTTATAGTTTCCTTTGTTGTGCAGAAGCTTTTACTTTTAATTAGGTCCCATTTGTTTATTTTTGCTTTTATTTCCAATATTCTGGGAGGTGCATCATAGAGGATCCTGCTGTGATTTATGTCGGAGGGTGTTTTGCCTATGTTCTCCTCTAGGAGTTTTATAGTTTCTGGTCTTACGTTTAGATCTTTAATCCATTTTGCGTTTATTTTTGTGTATGGTGTTAGAAAGTGTTCTAGTTTCATTCTTTTACAAGTGGTTGACTGGTTTTCCCAGCACCACTTGTTAAACAGATTGTTTTTTCTCCGTTGTATACTCTTGTCTCCTTTGTCAAAGATAAGGTGTCCATAGGTGCGTGGGTTTATCTCTGGGCTTTCTATTTTGTTCTATTGACCTATATTTCTGTCTTTGTGCCAGTACCATACTGTCTTGATGACTGTGGCTTTGTAGTAGAGCCTGAAGTCAGGCAGGTTGATTCCTCCAGTTCCATTCTTCTTTCTCAGGATTGCTTTGGCTATTCGAGGTTTTTTGTATTTCCATACAAATTGTGAAATTATTTGCACTACTTTTAATCACAGTGATTAGAATACTTAAAATAGTACAACTTTGTTATTATTCAGAGCCATTACTTTGTTGTTATTCAGTCGCTAAGTCATGTCTGACTCTTTGCAACACTGTGGACTGCAGCACGCCAGGCATCCCTGTCCTTCACTATCTCCTGCAGTTTGCTCAAACTCATGTAATTGAGTTGATGATGTCCTCCAACCATCTCATCCTCTGTTGCCCCCTTCTCCTTTTGCTTTCGATCTTTCCCAGCTGCAGGGTCTTTCCAGTGAGTTGGCTCTTCACATCAGGTAATTAAAGTATTGGCGCTTCAGCTTCAGCATCAGTCTTTCCAATGAATATTCAGGGTTGATTTCCTTTAGGATTGACTGGTTTGATCTCCTTGCAAGCCAAGAGAATCTCAAGAGTCTTTTCCATTATTTTAGTTGAGACTTAAGTTTGCTTCTGTGGAGGTCTGGTAACAGAGAGGCCTCTACTCTCTACCTTAGCAAAGAGGTCATGTCCTGACCTCAGGAGCAGAAAATCGTATTCCTTCAATCACTCACTGGTTTGCCACTGTAGAGAGACCTCTATGCCCTGGTCTGTGTAGATGCTGAGGGAGCATAAGCCATTAGCAAGAAGAAATGATAATAATTCCCTTATGGGAACTCAGTACCCCAAGGAGGAAGAACAAGCCAGAAACTAGATTTGTTCTTACAGTGTTGAAAAGGATCAGAGATGACTAAAGAAAAAGAAACCTTTCAAGCAGTACAATTAGAACAAATTTAATTTTTTCTTCCAGTTTTGTTGGGCTATAACTGACATACAGCACTGTATAAGTTTAAGATGTACAACGTAATGACTTGATTTACATACATCATGAAGTGATTACCATAAGAAATTTTGTGAACATGCACATCTCCTAAAGATACAAAATTAAAGAAATAGAAAAAATGTTTTTTCTTGTGATAAGCACTCTTAGAATTTACTCCCATAGTAAGTTTCATATATAACAAATTTAATTTTGGATTAAAAATTAAACAAATGAAGATTGCGATTATACTTCTTGATTCAGATATGGAAGCTCAAGAAATATCTGCAGATGTTGAATAGTATTACCTATAGATAAATTCAGAAGACAGATCCAGAAATCATAACATGAAATAAAAGGAGTCTGGAAGTAGAAAAGAAATACATAGAAAAATAATCATCTTTCTGAGTCCCAAGCAGGATTAATGTTAGAATATATATGTAGACACATGTTGGTGAAATTCCTGAAATCCAAGGATGAGGACAAATCTTAATATTTGAGACCGAAAGAACAGGTTACTTATTTGAAATGGAAAGAGAATCAATTAGCTTCAGACTTTTTATCAGCAACACTAAAAGTTAAATTCCTGGAGCAACATTTGTAGAATCCTGAGGGAAAAAGGATTAAGGCCTGTAAATTAATAACCAGGAAAAGATATCATTCATTTGTCAGAGCAAAATAAACATTTTCAGAAGTGCAGGCATTTAAAAAGTATTCCATCCATGTATTTATCTGAGAAAAACACTTGAGGAAATACTCTATCAAATGACAGTTGGTTCAGAACAGAAATCCCAAGATAGGGAAAGAAGAAAAGGAGAGGAATAATGGGAGCAACGAATCTTGCAATATATGTATTATTAAAATTAAATGGATAATAATGATGTGACTAGGATTTTGTAATATAAATGCTAAATAGGGAGTCTTGAAATAGAAGAGTCATCCATGAAAGAAAAACCTATTAGTAACCTAGAGCCAAAGCTTCTATCCTGTTTAGGGTTGAGGGAGTGATGAGCAACTATAGATTCATGGTGCATGTGTGTTAAAAACACACATAGTATAAAAGTACATATTGTATAACTTTATTATTTTCTTTTGAAAGAATATGCATATTTAAAGATGACTCAGGAATATGTAGGCATGAGCTGATCTTTAAAACACTGTAGGACTGTTCTAAACTGTCAAGAAGGAAAAGCCCACAGAGGAATGGCAGGGAGAAAAAAGAACAAAAAAAGTGGCAGGGACGAAACATGGCTAATTTAACAAAAGTAAGAAGAAGGAAATTGAGATTGTATTTCAGATGGAAGGAATAAAATCAAGTACATTAATTACTTCACTAAGCGTGAATGAACTCAAGAGACAGAGACTGTCAGATGGGCTGAAAAGTTAGATTCAAATGTGTATGATTTCAAGACACCCTGTAAAACAAAATAACAAGGAATTTGAAAAATAAATGGACACAGATATTGGGAAAATGCAAACAGAAATGAAGGAGGCGTGACAGTTTTCATATCTGAAAAAGCAGAATTCAGGGTCCAAAACATTAACTGGATAAAGAGAGACATTGTGTCCATCCAGTCTGTTCTGTTGATCGCCCTTTTCTGTTTCTGGATGGCCTCTGGCACTTTCCAGTCATAGGGCAGTCTCATTGTCAAGTATTAAAGATCAGGTCTGAATTAAAACAAAACATTTTTTATAACAGCAAATTAAAGGAGAAAAACAGGTTATTGAAAATGCTACAAAGGCACTGGATAAACCTTAGCAGCCTTTCCTAATAAAATTTCTAAGTAGGTTAGGCATGGAAGGAAGTTATTGCATAATGATAAAGACATTTACCAAAAATTTTTAGCAAATATCATGCTAAATGGCAAGTTTCTGAAGTCATTTCTTTAAAATCAGGCACAGGAGATATTGACTCTTAATACTGTGATTCATTATTTGTAGAGATTCTGTCTCATGCAACAGATAAGGGCATGAAATAATTTTGTAATATTAGAAAAGCAAAATTTATCTGAAATTATAAGGTCTCAAAAAACACATGAGAATCTAGCAAAAGATTACTAAAATTAAAAAGAGAATTTATAAAGTTACATAAGATACAAACTTGTTTTTATTTTTAATATGAACTGTAGCCAGGACAGGGGAAAATATACCACTTGTAATAATATACAGTATTTTAAACTTAACAAAATGTTGAAGAACCTAAATAAAAGAAATGTGAAATCTTACTGAAAGACATAAAATAAGATCTGCACATATGGCAGGCCACCCCAAGTTCTTGAATAAGAACACTTACTGTAATAGTAAAATAAATGTTTCCTAAAATAATATTTACATGCAATGCAGCTTTAATCAGAATCCTGATGTTTCCTTGAAACTGATTAGAATTATTTAGAAGTTCTTAGTAGGTATTAAAATTTACCAAAAGTTCACTCCAGTGAAAAATGGTCTTAACAGAGTAATGGGCAAATAAAAATCAGTGGAATAGAATAGAGATTCTAGGAAAAACTGGCCCTGGGTCTACAGGAAGGACTTAATATAAGACAAAGATGGCATTTAGGTTCATTAAGAAAATGATAATTTATTAATAAAAGGTGCCAATATTACTGACTGTTCATTTGAGAATAAACAAAGCCAGAGTCCTTTCTCATACCATTAACAAAATGAAGTTCAGATGGATTTGAGGATATTTGGTTGTCCTTGAAATCATGGGAGACCTTCTACATCAGGGCACAAAATTCAGAAGGTACCAGAAAAAGTAGATAAATAGATTATATGATAAGTAAAAAATAATTGTTTATGGCAAGATACTATAAATAAGCTTCAAGGCAAGTATTTTTTGAAAATACAACAGATGCAGGGTTATTAACATTGATTGCCTCAGATAGTAATCAATATGAAAATAGGAAATAATCTCACAGTTTGGGAAAAGAAGAATCAGACTGATTTTTAATTATGGAGGATATGATTAGATATTTTGGTCAGTTTAAAAAGTGGAACAGTGAACCAGTACCAGATGATGAATGGCCATCTAATGAGGTCAGAGAGGAGCCATCGAAGGGTTTCAAACCTGGGAATGCTGTAATGAAAAATTAAAAAGTAAAAATTAAAAAGTAAAAATTAAAAATAAATAAATAAATTTAAAAAATTAAAAAAAAAAAGAAATTTGCATTTAGAAAAAAGAAATTATTCTGGTTGTGCAACAGCTAATCATTAGAGGAGAATAAGACCTGAGGCAGGAAATGAGTTAGAGGGCAAGAGATGATAAATGAAGCTAGTGTGGAAAACTGGGAGATAGAATTGAAAATGTTTCAAGAGTTGTTTATCAGATGGAATTGAATAGAGGGGGATTGGGGAGGGAGAGGGAAGAGTTCCCAATAACCCAGATGTCTGGACAGTTGGTTGAATGCAGTTTGTTGAACCCTGAGTAAGAAAGAGGGAAAAGATAATAGGTTTTGAATGTATTGAATTTTGTGGCATACAAGATATTCACAGAGGTGGGAATTATATATAATAAATTCTCCAAGCCAGGCTTCAACAGTACGTGAACCATGAACTTCCAGATATTCAAGCTGGATTTAGAAAAGGCAGAGGAACCAGAGATCAAATTGCCAACATCCGTTGGATCATAAAAGCAAGAGATCTACTTCTGCTTTATTGACTACACTAAAGCCTTTGACTGTGTGGATCACAACAAACTGGGAAATTCTTAAAGATATGGTAAAACCAGACCACCTTACCTGCCTCCTGAGAAATCTATATGTAGGTCAAAAAGGACCTACATATAAGACTGGACGTAGAACAACTGACTGGTTCCAAATCAGGAAAGGAGTACATCAAGGCTGTATATTGTCACCCTGCTTATTTAACTTATACAGAGTACATCATGAGAAATGTTGGATTGGATGAAGCACAAGCTGAAATCAAGACTGCTGGGAGAAATATCAATAACCTCAGATATGCAGATGACACCACTCTTATGGCAGAAAGTGAAGAAGAACTAAAGAGCCTCTTGAAAGTGAGAGAAGAGAGTGAAAAAACTGGCTTAAAACTCAACATTCAAAAAACTAACATGGCATCTGGTTCCATCACTTCATGGCAAATAGATGGGGAAACAATGAAAACAGTGACAGACCTTATTTTGGGGGGCTCCAAAATCACTCCAGATGGTGACTGCTGCCATGAAATTAGAAGACACTTGCTCCTTGGAAGACAAGCTCTGACAAACCTAGACAGTATATTAAAAAGCAGAGACATGACTTTGCCAACGAAGGTCCGTCTAGTCAAAGCTATGGTTTTTCCAGTAGTCATATATGGATGTGGGAGTGGGACCATAAAGAAAGCTGAGCACCAAAGAATTGATGCTTTTGAACTGTGGTGTTGGAGAAGACTCTTGAGAATCCCTTGGACTGCAAGGAGATCCAACTAGTCCATCCTAAAAGAAATCAGTCCTGAATATTCATTGGAAGGACTGATGCTGAAGCTGAAACTCCAATAGTTTGGCCATCTGATGCAAAGAGCTAACTTATTGGAAAAGACCCTGGGCAAGATTGAATGCAGGAGTAAAAGGGGACAACAGAGGATGAAATTGTTGGATGGCATCACTTACTTGATGGACATGAGTTTGAGCAAGCTCCCAGAGTTCGTGCTACAGGCCTGGCATGCTGCAGTACATGGGGTCACAAAGAGTCAGACACAAATGAGTGACTGAACTGACTGATATATTGGCTTGGTCAAAAGTTTGAGTTTCCTGGAAGAACATTTGAAGCCCAAATGAACTTTTTGGCCAACCCAGTATTAATGTCAGAATTTTGATACTAGAGCTGATTTTTTCATAAACTGATAAGCTGGGAGAATCATCATTTCATAAGTTTCTTCCAGCCTGATGAATAGACCAAGAAACCTGACTACTCAATCTCAGATATGAGGTATTCATTTGATATAAATATATATTTTCTACAGATTTTCTCTTAGGACATGTAAAGCCCAATTAGTCAAATGACCCTGTTTCTTTTCTCTGTTATGTTTTAAAGATTGGTAATCTTTCCAGATGGTTTAGTCTTTCTTCTTTAAGTAGCAGTATTTTTTTTCTAAAAGTTATCAGAATTCTAAATAAAGTGCCACTTCTGAGATATGTCATCCTGTGTTTCATTATTTTTGAGTTGTTAAAAAAATTTATTATGCCAAACATCTGGCACATTTTAAAAATTTCTGTTTGTCATTTGGTTGTTAAATAGCACTGGTTTTCTTTTTCTTTTCATTGGAAAAAATTCATTCTCATTTAGTATTTTCCACTGGCATATTAAAACAAGGGGAAAAGATTGCACAGTTTTCTATAAACCAAATAGGTTGGAAAGCAAAGGTGAATGAGGTGCAAATGTTAGCTCATTTCTGTTTTCTAATAACAAAACTCATTCCCTCTCCTATCAATTTTACGATGAGTTGGACTGTTTTACTTGGTATTCAAGGCACTACTTGGCCTAAACCCCTACTGCCTTTGTAAAGTTTGTTTTACTGTTTTCCTTCCCACATTCTGTCCTATAGTCAGCATTAGTTGAACACCACTGCCCTGGTCTTACAGAAATAGTTCCAGTTACTAGTACTTGCATTAGGTAGGTCTTATCAGATATAAGCAGCCACTCACTGCTTTTCAGCCACTTATATATCCTTCACTTCCTGGGAAGTCACAGTTGTTACCTATCTTAAATTGTTATTGTTTAGTCGCTAAGTTGTCCGACTCTTTTGTGACCCCATGGACTGCAGTCCACCAGGCTCCTCTGTCCATGGGATTTCCCAGGCAAGAATACTGGAGTGGGCTGCCATTTCCTTCTCCAGGGGATCTTCCCGACTCAGGGATTGAACCCATGTCTCCTGCTTGTCAGGAAGTTTCTTTACCACTGACCACCAGTGGTAAAGAATCCAGATATCTTAAATACTAACCTGTTTAACCTAACAGAATACATCTACAGATAAGTTCATACAGACTTATTTATACCCTAAGAGAGTTTCCCTGGGGATTCATGGTGAGTGTGTCCCCTTGTGTGATCTCTTGCTAGAGCGGGGTCTATGCAAATCAGATTGTAGGCCAGGGAAGCTTTCCTGGGTTAATGTTAGAGCCCAGGTTTTAATGACCAGGTAAAGCTGTATAAATAAGGAAAAGCTGTTCTGGGAAAAACCTCCACTGTAGGAAGGCATGAAGTCCTGATACCATGATGAGTATCAGGATTGATACTTGATTCAATATTTTGTAAGCTGAAAGTACAGCACAAGGAGATGAATACTGGAAGATGACACTGGAGAGGGAGGTAAGAACCAGGCTAGAGGAGGCCAGATAACAGTTTGTAACCAGGAATGTGGATGAGACTGGGTGGCAGAGTGGCTCCTTCTCTTCTTCTGAGTACAGTGTGTGCTTCCCAGGGCTGATGGAGAATCTGCCCAAACCAGCTGATCTCCAACCTAGTTCAACATGAATGTCATGTATATCATTCACCGCTAAAAATGTTCCCCAAGATGTCATGGGGTCAGTAATTGTGCCATTTCATAAAGAAGACAACCCAAGACAAGAAGTGGTGGTTACATGGCCTTTAAGAATGATTTTGTTTTAGCGTGGCTCTTTTAAGTGGAAATGTTTTTTAATAGTCAGCTTACTATACCAAAAGATGTATGTCCCAGCTGTGCTGTGCTGTTCTTAGTCGCTCAGTTGTGTCTGACTCTTTGTGACCGCATGGACTGTAGCCTACCAGGCTCCTCTCTCCATGGGGATTCTCCAGGCAAGAATACTGGAGTGGGTTGCCTTGCCCTCCTCCAGGGTATCTTCCCAACCCAGGGATCGAATCCAGGTCTCCCACATTGCAGGTGAATTCTTTACCATCTGAGCCACCAAGGAAGCCCCAGAGATAACAAGAATTCGTTACTGATGAGATTCCTGATTTTTCATTTGTTTGTTTGTTTTTGGTCCTTTATTTAAAATACTGAAATCATACAGTTTGAATTCTAGAGAATTATGCTTACATAGCAAAAACAGTGGCATTACATCCAAAACATGAAACTTACAAATATAACAAGAATTTGTTACTGATGAGATTCCTGATTTTTCATTTGTTTGTTTGTTTTTTGGTCCTTTATTTAAAATACTGAAATCATACAGTTTGAATTCTAGAGAAGTATACTTACATAGCAAAAACAGGGGCATTACATCCAAAACATGAAACTTACAAATTTCTGGAAGATGACACATGGCACTTGGAAAAAGATGTGAATTTCCAACAGAGATAATTAATATTTTTAATTAGATCCTGCGTTCATGGAAGGAATATGACCTGGCAGTAATGATTATAAATTATGGAAAAAAGGTGTTGGACATCTCATCAGGTTGCAAATCTCTATTTGGTACTACAGACCTAGAGGAAATGCAAGAAGAGGTAATTGTTTGTTCTTTGTGTCTCATCTTTAAACATACATTATTTGAATTTTATGAGAGGTCATGTAGTGTTAGTAAATATTTTAGATAATTGATCAGTTTTTAGTTTGTCATATTTACATAAAAGAAGATGAATGCATAGTGAAGAGCTTCTTTTTTCCTTCCTTTTCTTTCAATTTTAATTACTATCCAGAAAATGAAAAGGTCTCTATGCTAGAATATTGAATAGCCCCTTGTTTCTAGTATTGATAATCAGTTAGGTATTGATAGAGAGCTTCCTATACCCAGCTGGACATTAGACCGAAAGCCCTCAAAGGTCTCTCCCAGACTGAAGATTTTTATTATTTTCGGTGGGTCACTGAATGCAGTAAATATGTCAGAGCTTTTTGCTCTGCCCCAGGTAGATTTCCTGAACTTCTTGTGACACCTACATTGTCTTCTTTATGAGGCTTCTAATGTTTGAGATAACTTTTAAGTAAGACCCATGCTGCCTCCAAGCATGGGTCTTACTAGATCCTTATTGCCTTTTCTTGAAACTATGTGGTTAAATGATTTTGTAGATAGATCAAATTTTGAAGCATTTTTTAGTTTATCCAGTTTCTGAGGTATACTGGGAACCGCTTGCAGCCTCTTTTGTGATCAGGATTGGGGTTGAGACTATGACCCCTAAGCCTGTTTCAATTGGAGTAGCTCTGTCTCTATTATATGTGGAAAAAGCTTAAGAAAAATCCCATGGTTTTCCTGGATGAATATTTTTAGCCATAATACTTTTTTGGGTGTGTGTAGGGATTTTAGAGAAAGTTTTGATTAAGCTGAAAGTGACTTGAGGATTTTTTCTTCACCAAGTGTTGTCCACTCTCAGAATCCATCAGCCAGCCCCTTCATGTCACTGAGGCCTTGACTCAGGGCCCTGCCCCTTCACGTCATGGCAGGACAGGACCCCGTCCCTCTTTCCTTGGAGCCTTTAGTCCAGCAGCAGGTTGTGATACTTCTTTCAGAGTAAGACTGTGGGGATTGAGAATCTAGTATCTAGTTTATAGAAGTCAGGAATCATTGTAAGCATCTGGGGTCCCTCAAAGCCAAAAGACCTTGGGAGGTCTATTTTTTCAGAGGGTGGGAGACATGAACCGGTCAGTTCTCAGGCTCAGACAGATGAAAACATGGTGGGGAGCCTGAGTGCAGACCCACCAATTCTTAATCCACTAATTACTGATCATGTTATGTTCAATGAAAGGCAAAGTAGCAAAAGCAATTAGCTTAGTTGTAAGGAAGTTCCTTCTGGGGCAAGGGGAAAAAAAAAAAAAAGGAAAGAAAAGGATACATTTCTGAAAGCATTTTCTTTTGAGGATTTTGAGAGCTGTATCTTCAGATGCTCTCAAAAAGCTGTGTGTAGCGGGGAAGGGGCTGCTTAGGGGAATAGAAGTTACTGGGAAGAAGGGAAAGGGAAGAGAAGAACTATTCTGGTCAACTTCCATAAAACACTTTGTATTGTGTCTGGCATTTAGTTAGACTACAATGGGTTGCTATTAATTAATTATTAGTACATTTAGCCATGTAGAGTCATAACTTGGTCTACCAAGTATGAAAGTATGAGCATAATTTAAAGAATGTTATTTGAAAATGACAGTTCTTGAAACATGTTGAAACACGTTCTGACATTTAACCAATGTTTCTAGGGTTCTTCCAAGAAGTCTTGCAAGAATAAGAAGCCACAGCAGGTGTTAGTACCTGAAAAAATAAATGAACAGCTGGTTTTATTGGAGACACATCTACTCAAACTGACAAAGCAATGTAATCTATTATTTTTCTTTCTGTATACTTCTGTTTAGCATTTTTTTTTTAAATAAGAAAATATTTTGTTAAAAGGATTAGAATGAGATTAGCATTTGGTAAGCCCTTTAAGGTTTATGCAGTGGTTTTACATTATGTCCTTAATCCTAACAATACTCTGTTAATAAGGGATTGCTAACCTGATTTTTACAGATGTAGCTCATAAAGATTAAGCGGTTTATTTAGGATTACATAGTTGGCTTGGATTTGAGCTTAAAGCTTCTCATTCTAAAGCACAGTTTCTCAACCTCGACAATATTGCCAATTTGGGCCAGATAATTCTTTGCTGTGGGGGATTGTCTTAGGCATTGTGGATGTAAAACCACATCTCTGGACCATCCCCTCAGGACTGTCTCCCCTACCCCCACCCCCCACCAGCCCCAGCTGTGACGCAAGTGTTGGCAAATGTATTGTAGAAGGGGAACACAACATTGAGAATCACAGTTCTAAAGGCAGAAATGTAACTGAGAAATAAAGGGATAGTATGAGAGGTGTTAATATACGAGTGATTTGAACCATGTGAAACACTCAAGTGAAACACTGATTTTAGGTTGTTGTGCTGTATCGTAATTTAGTAATAGACCAAAATGCTGACACGATGATTGGAGTTTTGGAGTTTGCATCTTGGAAATCTGATTAAGAAACTGATTTAATTTCTGGTGATGACAACTGTTCTCACATTTTTAAGAAGCAGGACTTCAGACCTAGAAGAACAAAAGAGTACCTAAGTTTCTCTCATTAGAAGGTTGTACTTTTGGCCCCTTGGTTTTTGGGAAGTCACTACCCTTGTAGAATTCTGTGTCCCCATCTCACCTGTCTTACTCTGTGCCTGTTATATATTGGTGGTTGTACTATTTCAGAATTCCCTGACTTGAATCTCTCACTTTATTTAAACACACCCCATATCTCTGTTTCCAACTGAACTTATGATCTGAACCCAATGCTCTATTATTCTCATAACCTATAAACCTAGTTTTGGGAAAGCTGTAATTGTCTGGTTACATATAAAAATTATTTCTTAAACTATAGAAAGGGTTCTGGAAATGTGAATTACTTATTTTCGTATTATCACCCCCTCCACATTTCACTAAGGAGCACAATGTAAAGTTACTAGCTAAACAATAGATTCAGTAACAAAACAATAATAAAAATAACAGCTTTATACAGTCCTCTCTGTGTGCCAAGAACTATTTTAAGTGTTTTATTCATATTAAAACTTATATAGTCTTTATATAACAGCTATATGAAAAAGGTACTATTATTATCTCATTTTAAAGATAAGGAAAGGGAGGCACAGAGAAGGTAAATAACTTCCCAAGGTCTCATAACTATGACGTGTCAGACTTAGGGACTTCCCTGGTGGTCCAGTGGTTAAGACTCCATGCTTCCAATGCAGGGGGGTGGGTTCAATGCCTGGTCAGGGAACTAAGATCCTGCATCCCACAGGCTGTACAGCCGGAAAAAAAAGTATCAAACTGAGAATCTGGTTTCTGTGTCTGATATTTGTTGATAGACAATAGCTGTTGAGTAATAAAGACTCATGCTTTAGAAATTCTTCCCCTATTTGGTAATAGACTCCTTGGCCTTTAGGGGAAATATTGAAAGGAAAATAGTTGAATTATTGAATCTCTTAAGTCTCAAAAATATGTAATTTATATTTTAAGACAAGAATTTAGGACATCTAAAATGTTTACTTGGGTATTTTCCTGTTTTTCACCCTCTACCAAAGGATTTTCATTTTTGGTTATTGATATTAAACAGAACCAACAACTTACTAATTCTTTTTAACCTTAGATGTTACAACTGAACTCTCAGGAGCAGAAGATCCCATATTTCTTTACCCTATAGTTTTAAACTGGTCAGTCAAAGGTGCTGTGAAAGAAGGTAGGTTACCTTGTCATACATATGTTGCTTGCTCACCTTACTGCTAAAGATCTTTTATTCCGTGAATTCTGTTGCTGGCAGAAGATTTCAGGTTCTTACCCATTCAGAATAAAGCAGACGCTTGATTGTCAAGTAAGGAAAGAGACCAAAATAGGTACCTGATTTAAAATCTGAAAATGAGGAACCTTTATGTTGACTTATTTTGGCAGTAATTGATGTTATGTTGTTATGAAGCTTACAAAAACTAGGAACTGAAAAATGTGTTAATGATTTTTAAGCTCAACTGTGAAGAAATAGCAGCATTATTGTTTATCTCAGAGTGAAATATAATAAAAATTAGGATGACTAGTTATTCTGGCAGTTATCAACAATATATTTACCCCCATCTAGTCGTGTGTTTCTTCTGATGTACTCTGCATAGAAGTTAAATAAGCAGGGTGACAATATACAGCCTTAAAGTACTCCTTTTCCTATTTGGAACCAGTCTGTTGTTCCATGTCCAGTTCTAACTGTTGCTTCCTGAGCTGCAGATAAGTTTCTCAAGAGGCAGGTCAGGTGGTCTGGTATTCCCATCTCTTTCAGAATTTTCCACAGTTTATTGTTATCCACACACTCAAAGGCTTTGGCATAGTCAATAAAGCAGAAATAGATGTTTTTCTGGAACTCTCTTGCTTTTTCCATGATCCAGCAGATGTTGGCAATTTGATCTCTGGTTCCTCTGCCTTTTCTAAAATCACCTTGAACATCTGGGAGTTCACAGTTCGTGTATTGCTAAAACCTGGCTTGGAGAATTTTGAGCATTACTTTACTAGTGTGTGAGATGAGTGCAATTGTGCAGTAGTCTGAGCATTCTTTGGTATTGCCTTTCTATGGGACTGGAATGAAAACGGACCTTTTCCAGTCCTGTGGCCACTGCTGAGTTTTCCAAATTTGCTGGAATCAAGATTGCCGGGAGAAATATCAATAACCTCAGATATGCAGATGACACCACCCTTATGGCAGAAAGTGAAGAGGAACTAAAAAGCCCCAAGTTGGCTTAAAGCTCAGCATTCAGAAAACGAAGATCATGGCATCTGGTCCCATCACTCCATGGGAAATAGATGGGGAAACAGTGGAAACAGTTTCAGACTTTATCTTTTTGAGCTCCAAAATCACTGCAGATGGGGACTGCAGCCATGAAATTAAAAGACACTTACTCCTTGGAAGAAAAGTTATGAGCAACCTAGATAGCATATTCAAAAGCAGAGACATTACTTTGCTGACTAAGGTCCGTCTAGTTTACTTTGCTGACTAAGGTCCGTCTAGTGCTTTGGTTTTTCCTGTGGTCATGTATGGATGTGAGAGTTGGACTGTGAAGAAGGCTGAGCGCTGAAGATGCTTTTGAACGGTGGTGTTGGAGAAGACTCTTGAGAGTCCCTTGGAGTGCAAGGAGATCCAACCAGTCCATTCTGAAGGAGATCAGCCCTGGCATTTCTTTGGAGGGGATGATGCTGAAGCTGAAACTCCAGTACTTTGGCCACCTCATGCGAAGAGTTGACTCATTGGAAAAGACTCTGATGCTGGGAGGGATTGGAGGCAGGAGGAGAAGGGGACGACCGAGGATGAGATGGCTGGATGGCATCACTGACGCGATGGACGTGAGTCTGAGTGAACTCCGGGAGTTGGTGATGGACAGGGAGGCCTGGCATGCTGCGATTCATGGGGTCTCAAAAAGTCAGACACAACTGAGTGACTGAACTGAACTGAATCGTTAGGGAACTTTTAGGAAATCTTTCAAACACCAAGATATTTGGAAAATAAATGAAATTTAGACTATAAAGGAATGTTTGATCATAGGAAAACAATAGTCTCACCACATTTACTCCTATACATTTTTTAAAAGTAAGAGATCTAGAAAGAAATTAAGGGGCTTCCCTGGAAGTCCAGTGACTAAGACTCCATGCTTCCAAAGCAGGGACCATGGATTTGATTCTTTGTTGAGGAACTAAGATTCCATATGCTGCATGGCACGCCCCCCCCACCAAGAAAAACCAGGTTAATAAACTTGCCTGTTAGAACAAAATGACTAATAGCAATAGTATCCTTTCAATGCCATTAACCAAGTGTATTGGTGATTATGCATGAATTTCCTTGTTTTCACAGTTATGAAATTTAAGCAGAGACCTAGATTCCTCGAATTCTTTACACAAGTTATGCAAAAATGTATGCATGATGAAAAATTCCAGCCTATGTTGGAGATAACAAATCCTGTCTATGACTTCTTGAAAAGGTACTGTAATATTTGTTTTATTAGCATTAACAACTTTTAAAAATGAGTAAACTTGTTCCTTAAAGATATATGGTGTGAAAATGTGTTAGTCGCTCTGTTGTGTCTGACTCTTTGTGACCCCCTGGACTGTAGCCCACCGAGCTCCTTCATTTATAGAATTCTCCAGGCAAGAATACTGGAGTAGGTTGCCATTTCCTTCTCCCAGGGATCTTCCTGACCCAGGGATGGAACCCGGGTCCAGCCTTGGTCCAGGTAGGTCCTTTACTATCTGAGCCACCAGGGAAACTCTAAAGATACGTAAGATGGATGAAAAAGAGAGTGGAGTCTATGCAGTTAAAACAGGCATCTAGAAGGTAGTGAGTATCTGTGTCTGGGTAAATAAATAAATACACACAAAAATGTTTGTGCACCTGAACTAAAAAATAATAGAGCATGTTCATATTTCTAGTAGGAAATAAATTATCCCTTTTGCTATTGAGACATGTTGGATGATTAAATTTTTAGGCCATTAGCATCTCTCACACAAACTTTGGGGTCCAGTTATTTACTTAATTTTTTCATCCAGTTTAATTGAGATATGATTGACATGCAGCACCGTATAAATTTTAAGGTGGACGACATAATGATTTGGCTTATGTACATCATGAAATGATTACCACAGTGGGTTTGGTGAACATCCATCATCTCATATAAAAGCGACATTAGAAAAGCAGAAAAAATTTTTTTCTTCCTTGTGGTGAGAATTCTTAAGATTTACCCTCTTAAAAACTTTTATTGATAACAAGTAGCATGCATGTTAGTTATCTTTATCATGTTGTACATTACATCCCTAGTTGTTCTTTACCTTGTAACTGGAAGTTTGTGCCTTTGGGCTATATTCAGTAATTCCCCTTTCCCCTCTCTTTGATGTAGTCCCATTTGTTTACTTATGCTTTTTTTTCTTTAAGGTGTCTACAACTTATTTTAACAGGTTAAAACAATTGCTTACTTTTGCTTTTGTTTCCCTTGCCTAAGGAGACATATCCCCCAAATATATTGCTAAAATTCATGTCAAAGAGCATACTGCCTATGTTTTCTTCTAGGAGTTTTGTGGTTTCAGGTTCTTCCCTTTAAGTCTTTAATCCATTTCAAGTTTATTTTTGTGTATGGTGTGGCTTTGAAGTCTGGTTTTGGCTATGTACTGCTATGCTTTTCTTTTCTTTTTTTTTTTTTTGCATTTTATTTTATTTATTTTATTTTTTTTTTCAGTTCACATTTGCTTTTTTTTATATGTATTTTTTATTTTACTTTACAATTCTGTATTGGTTTTGCCATACATCGACATGAATTCTGATTCTCTACAGTAGCAAGCAGTCATTCCTTGGGGCTCCCATATGTATATGTAAATGGAGTTCCTCAAATAGAAGTAGTAAAACTTTAAAGTTAACCGTTTTATTCACTGAGCCCAAATGGCTCTCTCTGCCCCAAAGGAAAATTGTGTTTTGTGCCAACTAGTTATGAGAGATGCCAAATGAATTCAGCTTTTCTTCCAATAGTTGGGTTTTGATTTTAAAACTGGACATAGGTCTAATTTATCTCATTGTAGGAAAAACATCAGTAACACAAGATCTACTTTAAAAATGTCAAAGAGGAACATTCTCATAAAAACCTACAGGAAAATATTCTTCCTAAAATAGGCACTTCATTTATTAGAACAAAAGCTCGAAAAACATGTGCTTCGTATTTTCAAAAGATGAAAGAGGAAATTACTTTTGTTACATGAAAGCAGGCCATTGTAATGAGAGAGCTGGGCAGAATTAGAAAGTCCCACCAAATTAAATAAACAATAGCCAAAATGAGAACCATGGAAGCTGTAAATAATATTCTTGATACCAAAGAAAATCAGAAGTCACTTTCAGTGTGCAGTAAAATTTAGAAATTTGGAGAGCTGACCATGGAGGTCCAACTGAAGAGGAATAGATAATCTGAAATAGGAAAACAGAATAAGTGTTTGAGACCAGTGGTACAACAAAAGATGTGAGTCTGGAGACTGAACAGTATAAGTGAGTTCAAGTCAAAGGTAATGATTTCAATATTTAAGGCTGGGCAGATGTTCTAGGATGTTCTTCAAGTCAAGAAATATAGAGGAGGGGCACAAGTAAGTCCTTGATTTCTACTTTGTTGGTAATATCTATTTTCTTTTTGTATTTGTATGCTTGACATATTTTGCATGAAGAAACTTTTTTTCTACTTCAACAGACAAATATGCAGCAATATTTTCTTCCAATTTTTTAGTTTCACAGTTTAGATGTAGTGTTTTAATCCACATGGAATTTATTTTGGTGTAGGGATTTAGATTAAACTTTAGGGTTTTTTCTCTTTAAAATTTTAATTATTTGTCTTGGGAACATTTAAAAGTAATCTCTTTGTTACTTATTTTTAATGCTACCTTTTCACATTGGTGATTCTATTAATAATGCTTATAAATCACAATGAAGATATTTCATGAATTTTTATGTTCTATATAACAAAAAATAAAAGTATATGGAAATAACTGATGAAAAGAAGGCTAATTTGATAGAAAATAATGATATTGAGAGTTCAACATGATACTTAAAAAGAGATAAGGACACAGAAAATGTATATAAGTAATAAGATTAATTTAATATATATAGCCAACTGAGACTAAACACCCTTTATATTATAGCACTTATTAAATTTTAGAAAAATAATTTTTAAACTGCAAAATAAATCTCAATAGATCACCTAGTCTAAAATTTGTAAAGATCACAATCATACATTGTAATTCATACAATAAAACTAAAATATTATAACAAAATAATGACTGGTATATATAATTGTATATAATTATAATATATAAAAATAAATCTAAAAGTATAGAGCATGAAAATCATGCTAGTGAGAAGCCCAATATGAAATGTATTCAAAGCAGTAAAAACAATTTTTTAGCTTTAGAAGCTTCAGTTACTTACTAAAAGAGAAAAATTAAATTAAATTAGCTTTTATTGAACTTGAGAAATTGGTAAAATAACAAAATAAATCTAAGACAGCAGAAAGAAGAAACAGAACAAATTGAAATTAATCAATTATAAATTGGTTTTAAAATAGTCCAATGGTAACTGCTAGGTTTAGTCTTTGAAGATATGAATAAATTAGGTAATCTTCTGGCCAACAAAATAAGAAAAAGTGAAATGTAAGTAATCCAAAGAGAAAATAGTCATAAATTTGGAAGTTGTTAAATTTTAGAAAATAATGTATGTAATTTAACATGAATCAGTTTGAAAATCTAACTTAAAGTGATGATTATCTGGACAATTTTTAATTATATGAATTTATTGAAGCAGTAAAAAATTTGAAGAGATCAAAAACTTTTTAAGGCAAGTTCTCTCATAGGAACAAATAATTTTGTTTTACATAAAGCTACTTCAGGGCTTCCCAGGTGGCCCAGTGGCAAAGAATCTACCTGCCAATGCAGGAGACACAGGAGATCGTGGATTTGATCCCTGGGTGGGGAAGATTCCCTGGAGTAGGAAATGGTGACCCACTCCAGCATTCTTGCCTGAAGAATTCCATGATCAGAGGAGCTTGACAGGCTACAGTCTATTGGGTCACAAAGAGTAGGACATGACTGAGCACACACACACCTCAGAGTGTAGCTGTAGTTTCCTTGTAAATTTTTACAGCAGGCTCTGCTAACACATGTGTAAAAAGAGAATAAAAAAGTAGAAAATTAGGGGTTGACTTTATTTAGAAATATACCAAATCAAAATAAAACACGAGCTTATAAATTTAGCTGTGAGAATATAGATTTTGTTCTCAATATATCCTAAGACATCTAAATATAATTATTACTAGTGGTCAAAGGAGTCTTTTGTGCTGGAAAGTCATGTCATGAAGTTCAGCTGCAGCAATTCCTAGCAAATTAGGATTAGAAGAAGATCTTCTGTTAAAATATGCAGAACCACACAGAAACCTATTATTCCTCCTATCTTTTATTAAAAACTATCATTCTGAACATTATAGGCAGTGCCTTAAAGTAAGAAGTAGACATTAGGATCAGAATTCATGTGATTATCACATGATAGGGTCCCCAAAATGTTTGCCAAATGAATTCCAAGGTGAAGTACTCAGAAAATAGAAGGATTGATATCTGCAAATTATTATTATTTTTAACTTAACAAGTTAACTAAAAACTATCAGAACTAACAATAGAATTCCATAGGATGGGTAGAGGCAAAATCAGTGCTTTGCTATGTCAACTAGAAAGTATAATGGAAAAATGATTCTGTTGTTTTGAAGTACAGGATTAAGTTTATCAGAAATTGTGAGGGGATTTAGGCTAATATAAAGAAGACCAACATCTTTTCTAAGAGGTATAAAAAAATGACTGGAATAAATGGAAAGACATAGTACATTATTTGATGAACAGATGGAATATTGTAAAGATTTCTATTATTCTCAAATTAATTTATTGGTTTAATGCAATTCCAATCGTATTAGTTTGTATGGAACGGGCTAGAAGAATGAAGGATATTTAAAGAATAAAAAAGGGTAAAAAGAGAGGCTTTTCTGTCAGATAAAGTATAACAGAGTTATGTTTATGAATTAGGCAGACAGTCATTGGAAATCAATGTTTTTGTTCAGAAGCAGGCATGACGTATGTAACCAAAACAATGAATAAGCCATGAAATCAAAGATCAATAACATTGATTATATGAAAGTTTAGAAATATTATTTTTCATAACACACCATCAACAAAATAGAAAGCAGTCAGAGCGAGGAGAAAGCATTCTATGAAGAGGTGGAGGAGGGGAGGAGTTTACTCAGTGGAAGAGCATACTGCAGAGCATGGAGGAGATTGCTGAGAGGATTGGGAAGATGGGGCTCCATAACCTCCTCTTCTTCCCACTTCTTTCTGGATTAACAGCAACAAAAGCATTCTGGTGGGGTGGGAGAGATACGAGGTAGAGGAGAGACCAGGCTGGTTGGAAAACAGCAGGCAACTAGGCTAAGAATGTATGTAGCAGAGCACAGAAGAGATTCCCAAGTCTCCCACTGATCAATGGTCCAAGCTTTGTGTTATAGTTCAGGCAGACAAAACATTTGCCAAAATGAATGCCAGCTAGGGGAAAGGGAGAACATTTAATATTGTTGGACGTTGGCATCCATTCTGCATCTGGGCATTCAGCCAACCATGGATCAGAAATATTAAAAAAAAATTCCTGAAAGTTCCAAAAAAGTAAAACTTGAATTTGCCACACTCCTGTCAACTATGTATATAATATTTATGTTGTATTTACAGTTATTTATACAAAACTGAACTGATACAGAATTTGCACTGCAGTTTACATGATTTAAAGAGATGATTTAAACTGTATAGGAGGATGTGTGTAGGTTATATGTAAATAGTATGCCATTTTATACAAAGACTTGAGCCTCCTTGACCTTTGATATCTGAGAGGGTCCTGGAACCGAGCCCCTGTGGATACCCATGGATGAGTGTAGTAATCTAAAATGCGTAGCTCCTGTTGATGTCCGAAGGTGGTAGTGGCTGGGAGCTTGCACATGATGGAACTAAAGGGACTGAAGTCTGTTAGAAGCAAGATATCCTGTTTAGGATCACTCGGTTTTAAAGGAAAGTGTTCACATGTTCTTTTTCAGTTCAATTCTATTCCTTCTACATCATATTGATACTTCAGCTCTCATCACATTTGATGCTATGATTTACATTTTGCTCTTTTGAGAGGCTAGCTATTCCTTGATGGGACTAGGAGTATCACAGTCTCATTTATGCATGGAATGCAACCAATTTTGGAAATGCTTCTAGAATAATTTCAGTGACAATACTCATTAAAGATTTATTACTTTGGGGGTAGTTTTGCAAATTCTTGCATATCTTTTTAACTGACTTTATCTTTTTGTAATAGGAGGAATGAGTCCCTTCTCGGAATAAAAAAACTGAAATACAAGGATACTTTGTCTAAAAAGGTCATCAAACCTGTGAAGAAGTACAGAGCTGCAGTAGTGGAGATTGGAAAAGTAAGTTTCATATAAATTTTGAATTTTCAATTAGTGAACTTAAGGGATTCATGTATCTAGAGATGGTTGGCTACACTATAATTTATTATAATATTAAACAGAAGATAATACCAACAAGCATAATCTTATACAATATATTTTAATTCTTAAGTTATATGGATATTTTTATGATCTTCTTTTATCTACAGTGGTACTTCTGTTACTTTTGATAAATAATTTTAATTGAAGGACATAAAGAAATCACTGTTTTAATGTCAAGAGATAAGCATTAGAATACAAGTAAATTATGTTGTACTCAGATTTGTGTTCACATTTTAATTTGTAACATTTTTGTTATCTCCTGTGTTAAGACTACAGAAATGAAGCAAAAAAAAAAAGCTAAAAGAAAGGAAACTCTAAGAGAATTTTTGCATAAAAATCCCTTTATTTCTGAAATGCCGGAGCATGAAAGGTATTGATTGATTAATTAATTAAATGTTCACTTGAGGGTTACATGTGTTGCACATTATTTTAGGCACCAGGGATACACTGGTAGACGCAACAGATAGGATCACTGCCATCAGTGAGCTTACATACTAATAAAAGGAACATAAAATAAACAAACATGCAAATAAGCAAGAAAATTTAGAATTTTGATGAATTTTATAGAATAAATGAACAGGATGATATACTAGAGAGTGACTGTCCTGGGGTAGAGTGGTGGCTGCAATAAATTAGATTAAGAGTGGCCAGGATGTCAAACTGGTAAATTACTTCTAACTATTGGCAGATGGTGTTCTTGTTTATAAAACTAAAACTATAATACTTATTGGTCTTCCCTTGTGGCTCAGCTAGTAAAGAATCCACCTGCAATGCAGGAGACCTGGGTTTGATCCCTGGGTTCGGAAGATCCCTTGGAGAAGGGAAAGGCTACCCACTCCAGTATTCTGGCCTGGAGAATTCCATGCCGTGGGGTTGCAGAGTGGGACATGACTGAGCGACTTTCACTTTCATAATATGTACTGTGGTATGTTTAGCTTTTATTGTTATGAGTATACATTTTTGATTCTTTATATCATTTACTTTCATTATGTAATGTCTTCCTTTACTTGCTTAGTGCTTTTGATTGTAATGTTCAGCATATAAATATAAATGAAACCACTCTCACTTTCTTTTTGTTTGCATTTGCCTCACAATCTGTTTGATTATTCCTTCATTTTCTTTATCTAAATTATGATATAATTTAGGTGAATATAGAAAATAATATAAAAAATGAACATGCACTCAATATGCAATGTGCCATATAAAACATTTGGAATGCATTTCTGTCCTCCCTCTATCCCAGTAGTATTACTATCTAAAACCTGGCATTTATCTTGCTTATGAGTGGCTTTCTACTTCAATTATATATATGTGTATGCCCCTAAAGAACATGTGGTGTTATTTTTTATAATTTGTTTTGTCAATATGCTCTTATTCCTCAATATTATGTTTGTGAGATTTTTTTCATGTTGATTTTACATAAGTCCAGTCTACATTTCCATTATGTAAACAGTGCAACAAAGGACATTCCTGTATACATCTCCACATGCACATTTCAAAGTTTCTGGGGTAAATACATAGGAGTGTAGTTTCCAGGATATGAACATTTTAACATTTCTAGATATTGCTAAATTGCTTTAAAATTTTCATCAGTGGTGTGTCATGTTTCCAATATTCAGCATCTTCCCTGATACTTACTATTAGTATCAAATTTTCAAATTTTTGTGGACCTATGAGCTGTGAATTTTTATTTCTTTGATTATGAATGAGTTTAGGCAGCTTTTCATATTTGTTTAAACCCTAGGGTTTTTCTGTTCTCAAGATTGCTTGTTTAGATCCTTTGCTCATTTACAACTTTTGTTTTCTCATTTATTGTTAAAGGTTTGGATACTAATGCTTTTCCCAGATGTCATTCATCCATTTGCATTTTAAAGGTCTTCTTTTTTAAATTAAAAGTTGTAATCGTTAATGGGATCAAAGGTATCAGCATTTCCTTTTATTATTTTTGAAATTTTTTCTGAGTAAAATATTTTCTTTTTCAATGTAAATATTTGATTTTACAATTGACAATTTCATCCAACTCGAATCAATTTTTGTGAATGGTGAGAGGAAGAGTCTCTCTCTCCTCTCTTTTTAAAAGTTTCATTATATCCAATTGAATAACTCTTTTAATTGAGTAGTCTATTCTTTCATTTTTGTCATTTCGCAAGTTGTCATATGTATCAAAGTTAGGAAATTGTCTTTGATTTCCTGTTTTCTAAAAATTTTCTTCTGAATTGTGTTCAGTTTTGCTGAATATTTCTCCACTGAGATTTTTTTTTCTCTTTTAATCTGTGCAGTCAAATTACATTAATTTGTAAATGTTAAACTATGTGCAGTGTCTTTGTCTCATACCTTTGACTCCAATGGGGTGTCTTCCGAAACCAACCACTTCTCAGGGAGTTGGGACAAGAGAGTGGAGTAGAAGGACCTTGGGCTCACCCCCTCACTTGAGCACCCCAAAATTGCAACTGCAGAACGACCATCAATAAAGAAAACTGGAAACTGCCCCCAAAGATATCCTATATCCAAAGATACAAAACCAACCAATTCTCTGACTCCAACTGAGAGAACTGAGAGACCCCCATACACCCTTCACCTAGTTTTCTCCTAGTGGTAACACCTTGTAGAACTATAGCATAAAAATTCAACTCAGTTCTATCTACCTGGAAACAGCCTTAGTCCCACAAGTTAAAGGACCCTGCCCCACTTGTGGTGCCAGCCACAAATAGGATGGCCAGGCTACACACATTGCTGTTGAGTCTATTTCAACTAGGGGGTTCCTATAACTCCTCTTCCCCTCATTCAGGTCAGTAATTTGCTAGAATGGCTCACAGAATTCAGGAAAATATTTTACTTATGTTTACTGGTTTATAATGGATACAGATGATCAGCCAGATGAAGGAGTTCGTAAGATGATGTCTGGAAGGGTCCTAAGCACAGGAGCTTTTGTCTCTACGGAGTTGTGATGTGTTACTCTCCCAGCACGTAGATGTATTGACCAACCTGGAAGCCCTCTGAACTTCATTGTTAATAGGTTTTTTAAAAAACCTAGTCTGCAGTTACTCTCTCCAGAGACTGGGGGTTGAGACTGAAAGTTCCACTTACTCATCATGTGTTTGATTTTTCTGGTAACCAACCTCTATCCTGAGGCTCTCTAACAGCCCAACCCTGAGTTACTTTACTAGACTCAGTTGTATTCCAAAGGAGTTCATCATGAATAATAGGAGACTCCTGTCACTCAGGAAACTCCCAAGTTTTAGGAGCTCTATACCTGAAATAAAAGACAAAGACCAAATATATATTTTATTATAGCTTTCTAGGTCTGCCAACATACATTCATTTTTTTACCTACTGATTCAACTTCTTTAAGATGAATAGCCAATTTGAGTCTGTGATTTTTTTTGAGTTCTTTTTGATGAATTCTATTTTTTAGGAAATTATCCATTTTACCAAATTTTCAAAGTTATTCATAAAGCATTATTATGTTTTCATGTTATCCTTTGAATCTCTGCTATATCTACAGTTACACACTGTGTTTCATTCCTAACTTCGTTAATTTTTGTATTCTCTCATATTTTTGTGATTTATCTTGCAAGAGGTTTGTCTATTTTTTCCCCTATTTTTTCAAAGAGCCAAATTTTGTATTTGTCAGTCCTCTTTATTGTGTTTATCTTCCTTTCCCTTAATTTTTGCTTTTATACTTATTACTTCCCAGTTCCTTTTTTAAAACAGCTTCACTGAGACTTAAGGCAAGAAAAAAATGACTTTTCCTTCTACCCTCCTAAGTTCTCCAGCTGGAGCTTGGTAAAATTAGACTAACAGAAGAGTGATGAACAAGAGGAAAAAATCAGGAGCTTATTAACATTTGCTTATGTATGGGAGAACTCAGTGATGAGTAACTCAAAGGGGTGGTTAGGATTTGGGCTTATAGGGCATCTTAAAAAGGACAATGAATTTACAGTAGAGTGACCGAGGGCAGCAAAACTGTGGTAGAAATATGAGAGAAAACTAATGGAGTAAGACTTACTTGGGCAGGTCCATGTAGGTGCTGTTTTTCCCTCTTCATGGCCCAGGAGAGGAGTTTTATGGCATTCTTCATATTTTTCAGAAGTTTCTATTTTCCCTCAGATAAGGGCATCTCCAGCAAGGTATCCTTCTGCATCTGTTGATTCTCATTTACCTCCAGCTCAAAATAATCCTAACGCGAAAGCAAGAGCTGTCTCCTTGCACCATCCCACCCTCTCTAGCAGGGAAGATGCCTCTCATTCAGTCACTTTCCTTGGTCTCTTGAGGTGACTTAACCATCTCACATGGAAAGATCCCCTGGAGAAGGAAATGGCACCCCACTCCAGTATTCTTGCCTGGAAAATCCCATGGATGGAGGAGCCTGCCGGGCTACAGTCCATGGGGTCACAAAGAGTCAGACAAGACTGAGTGACTTCACTTTCACAACCATCTCACACAGGAAAAAGATTGACTTTTATTTTGGAAATTATAGTTTTAATTTTTAAGGTTGAGGTATTTAAAACATTTCTGTTTGGAAATCATGTATCATTACCAAGACAACCAAGTGAAGTGAAGTGAAGTGAAAGTCGCTCAGTCGTGTCCAACTCTTTGTGACCCCATGGACTGTAGTCCATGGAATTCTCCAGGCCAGAATACTGGAGTGGGTAGCCTTTCTCTTCTCCAGGGAATCTTCCCAACCTAAGGATTGAACCCAGGTCTCCCATGTTGCAGACAGATTCTTTACCAGCTGAGGCTCAAGGAAAGCCCAAGAATACTGGAGTGGGTAGCCTATTCCTTCTCCAGCAGGTCTTCCTAACCCAGGAATCAAACTGGGGTCTCCAGTATTGTAGGCAGATTCTTTACCAACTGAGCTATCAGAGAAGCTAACCAAAGAACCAAACAACAGCAAAAAGCTCAAAAAACCTTGGATTAAAAGGAAGTCAGTCACAAATACAGAATAACTCCACACTGAATGATAATATCAACACTGCATGTCAAAAATAGTTTCCTTCCTTCCTTTATTCTCTAGAGTATCTGTCCTTCCAGTGCAGCAAGGTCTACCTTCCTTCCTTCCTTCCTTGTGTCCATCCATCCCTATTTCCCTTCCTTTATTTCTGTGTGTGTGTGTTGACTCAGATTCATACTTGTTATCTATTAAAGTGAACAAAATTCTTTAACTTACAAATTGAGATCTTTTCCCCCCTTTTCAGTATAAATCAGGTAGAATGAGGCAGCAACATCTTTAACTGTTTTTAAAAAAGATTAAGTATTTTGAAGAAATAAAGTCATGCCATCTAAACAATTATGTAACTATGAAATTAGATGGGCTGCTTTGAGATTTTTATAGAAATAATTTGAAACAAATTGAATATGTGTTGTCCTTAAAATCTGAACTATTAGCCCAAACTTGAGATATTAGTGTCTTTCAGAGCACATTGGGTATGGATGTATGAAGTTATTGCATGTAGAGTTGACTGATGTTTTATTTCCTCTGTAGTCTAGATAATAATAGGAAAAATTTGGCTCCATTGTTTTTCTTTTCCTTAAGGAAAAGAACAGAGAAATGATTTTCTTGTTTAATATCGAAGTTAGTTAATGAATGTGAACATTACCTTATAATTTGTTTGTCTAATCTCAGTGGCCTTTTGGTGACAGAAAAGAAAAGCTGTTTGGTTTGGGCCTAGGACACAGACAGCAGAGAGAATTGAAGGCCATTTGTAGTGTCCTTGTCCTCAGTGTTTACCCTCATGCCTTCTTTATTGTCCTGGTTCACATTTTTAGCACTAAGGAAATGACAAATAAGCCAGAAACATTTGCATAAGGACAGTCAAGTGATTTCATGCTGTATTTTGTACAAACAGGAATCATTCTTTGTTATAAAATGTCTAAAAGTTCTTATAATTGCAAAACTTTCTTTTCCCTTTACAGAAATAAGAGAGCTGATGTTCGAAAAGTAGCACATCGATTCCTGGTGGAAAACTTGAGTCCTTTAATATTAAGTTATGTTAAAAAGAAGAGGTTCCATCAAATATTTCTTGAGGAGATGCCCTGGAAAGCTCAGATGAACCTGTATCTGGCAAGTGCACACTTCAACCTGCTTTTAACAAAGCTAGGGGAACGTACAAAGATAAAATTTGGCTCTTCACCAATAATGGTCAGGTATAGTATATTATCAATGAATACTGTTTTAGTCTCAAAAACATGGATAGTATTTGTATGTTCAGGGCTCCAATGCTGATGATAACTTAAAGAGGTTCACGGAGTGCTTTGATCTTTACTGATCTTTGGTATATTTAAAAATTTCTTATCTCAGAATCTTTCCTAAACAAGTGCTGGATATAAGTACTTATGAAGTACTAATTTGCATAGATTTGAATATGTTATTCAATATAGCTTTCAGGGAAAGGAGAAAGTGAATTTTCCAAGAGAAGTTTAATATTTATTGTATCTCTCCATGCTCAGTCTATCAGTTGTGTCTGATTCTTTGATACCCTATGGACTATAGCCTGTCAGGCTCCTCTGTCCATGGAGTTTTCCAGGCAAGAATACCGGAGTGAGTTGACATTTACTTATCCAGGAGATCTTCCCAACCCATGGATCGAACCTGCATCTTTGGCACTGCAGGCAGATGCTTTTACCGCTGAGCCACCAAGGATCCCCTTAACTGTATAGTAATCAAAATATTAGTAGGCCTTAGGCAAATCTCTGCTTCATTAGAGGTATATTTTAAGCCTCCATAAACACAGGTCATACTTTCTTATATAATTTACACTTTCTATCATTAATTCAAAAGATATTTTCCAGTTCTTGTTTATTTTTGGTTAACGTGTTAGAGGAGATAAAATGGGAGGTAAAAATATAAGATAAATACATAATACAGAATACCATGTAACCAGAGTAACTTTATGTAACCAGAGTTTTTCATTTAAAAAAATTACTCGTTGAAGGAATTTCCTGAAGTCGGGTTATTAGTACTGCATGAGTTCACTGCACAGGGCACAGGTTTGATCCTGGTCGGAAAACTAAGATCCAACAAACTGCATGTGGTGGTGGTTTAGTGGCTAAGTTGCGTCTGACTCTTTGTGACTCCATGGACTATAGCCCACCAGGCTCCTCTGTCCATGGCAAGAATACTGAAGTGGGCACAGAATATTGGAGTGGGTTGCCATTTCCTTCTCCAGGGGATCTTCCCAATCTAAGGATTGAACCTGGGTCTCCTGCTTGACAGGCAGATTCTTTACCACTGAGCTACCTGGGAAGTCCAGCGCAGCCAAAACCAAAACAAAACCCGCATTGAGCACTTATTAGAAACAAGGTACTGTGGTAGGCGTGAGGTGCATTCTGAGATGAACAGGATCTACAAGTTGGAATCTGGTAGAATGGCTCATAAATGTTCACAAATAATAGTCAGTAAAGGTAAAAGGTGAAGTGCACATAAAGTCTTTGTACGTGGGAAGGAGGCTTTCTACTGGCTGAAACTACCAGAAGAGGTTTCACGGGAGAAGCTACTTGGCCTGGGTCCTGATGGACAGGCAAGATTTAAAAATGTGCAGGTAGGGAAACAAGCTTTCCAGAAAGATGGAAGAACCAGTAACAGCCCAGGTAGGAAACTCAGGACAGGAGCCCCTTGTGGTTTCACCAGAGTCTAGGGCATCTGAAAAGGAGTGGTCAGAAATGATCAGAAGAGAAGGCCGGTACCAGAACATGGACAGTCTTAACTGTCTATAAATCTGAATTTTAATTTGTATACCGTGGGAGATTATTAAGGTTTTTTTTTTAAACAGGGCTATGATAAGACATTTTTCTGATAGCAAAATACTGGATGGATAGGAGGAAGGAGAGGCTGATGATAGGGATATGAATTAAGAGGGTATTTATTTCAGTAATCCAGCTATAAAATATGCAGTTTGAAATCTACAAGGAACTTGAACTTAGTTTCTGTTTCTCCAGAATTTTGGTTAAAATAAAATTCTGGTCTATGTGGACTAGACCAAGTTAGCATTTAGGAAGTACTTAGATTTCTTGGGAGAAGGCAATGGCACCCCATTCCAGTACTCTTGCCTGGAAAATCCCATGGACAGAGGAGCCTAGTAGGCTGCAGTCCATGGGGTCACTAAGAGTCGGATACGACTTCACTTTCACTTTCACTTTTCACTTTCATGCATTGGAGAAGGAAGTGGCAACCTACTCCAGTGTTCTTGCCTGGAGAATCCCAGGGATGGGGGAGCCTGGTGGGCTGCCGTCTATGGGGTCACACAGAGTCGGACACGACTGAAGTGACTTAGCAGTAGCAGTAGATTTCTTGACAGAGAAAACTTTCAGCAAAGTGACCCATTTTTGAGGCTCTGAAAGGGAAAACAGTTCAGATCAGATGGGGTTCCTTGCTATCCTCTGGTCACAGAGAACTCTTCTTCTCTGAGTGTCCAATCACACATGACCATTCATGCATCATTACTTGGCAGCATGATAGTTAAACAATGACTGAAAGGCTCAGACGGTAAAGAATCTGCCTGCAATGTGGGAGACACAATGTTCAATCCCTGGGTTGGGAAGATCCTCTGGAAAAGGAAATGGCAACCCATGCTAGTATTCTTGTCTGGAGAGTTCCATGGACAGAGGAGCCTGGTGGAATACAGTCCATGGGGTCACAAAGAGTTGGACACAACTCAGTGACTTTCACTCACTCAAATTTGTATCAGGGTAACTTAGTGCTAAATCCAATTTCATTAAAACATTTATTTATTTATTTATTTAGTATTTGACAGAATTCAATTTTGCTTCTAATGAGTTTTTTTCCCTTTGCAGTTTCCGATCATGTGACCCTAATATGTTCTCACTGTATAATTCAGGAACAGTATTACCAACAGGAAAAATGACTCTAGAAAACTATAAAGTGATACTTGATTTCCTTCTTACAGCTAAAAAAAGAAAGGCTCACTTACCATCAGGTAAAATAAATATGTTATATACTATCAAATTGTCTTTAGATATTTTTATTCACAAATGGAACACACAGATACACAAACACATGTTCCCTGACATGCACCCCAACAGACACTGAGTTGCGTGGATCATTTCCCAGTGACTTAGGAATTTTGTTGAGTTGTGGTATTTTGTAGAAGATCCTTATTTGTTCTATATTTTTAACTTACTGCATTTTTAGAATATCATCACATATGTTTGGAAATATTTATATGAATTTTCCCCTACCCCAATTTGCCCGTTCAACAAATATAATGTTCTTTAAAAAATATTCATAGCCTTCAGTGGCCAAAGTAAGTGAAAACTTGCTCTCAGGTGATGAAGGCTTGGATGAGGCAAAGTTGGTGAAGATGGAGAAACACAAACAGACCAAGAATGCCTTTTGGAGGCAGAACCTATGGGATCCACTCAGAACCTGTACTGAGTATCGATGATATACCATGCCTGGTTCTAGGCCCTTTGTGTATTCACTCATTGGGTCATTCAACAGATGTTAGCTTTGCCTGCTCTCACATGTTCAATCCCTGGGTGGGGAAGATCCCCTGGAGGAGGAAATGGCAACCCACTCCAGTATCTATGCCTGGAGAATCCCATGGACAGAGGAGCCTAGTGTACTACAGTTCATGGGGTCGCAAAGAATCAGACATGACTGAAGTGACTGAGCATGCAAGCAAGTTTCAGGAAAAACTCCACAAACATACTGCTGCAAGCAGGCATGACAGCATCATTTAGCTGCTTTCTAGTTGCACTCGGAATCTTGCCTTAGGATCTTCAGTCAGCACCTTCCATGAAAGTTTACTCCAAGATGAATGAGATAATATTCTAATGGCAGGACCAGCCAATACCGTCTTCTGGTCAGGTGTCAAGGGGCTCCCAAGAGGTGGAGAGATGTATGTGAGCAGGGCTCTCTGTTTGGGTGTTGCACTGATGACACTATTCCTGAGTAATCACCTACCTTGAATACCACTCATTTCATGAGCAAACATTTATCTCCGATATCTTTATGTTATTGCCAACCCTCTTATATAGACTTTTTTTTAAATGACACTTTAAATGCTGTATGGCTTATTGCTGGGCAAGCTATTTCATATGCAGGTTAACTTTCCCAGGAGTTTTGATTCATATTTGAGGTACTTGACATGCTTTTTAATTTATTCTGGGGTACAGTTTTACTGGTACCTGCATGTCATTCTATGACTGTTAAAGTATTTAAAAGTAAATTCCCTAGACATAGAAAGAGTCCAAGTTTTCATATGTAGACTACTATAGATATATATATCTTCTTGAGTTTTCTAGCTCCCTAAGACCTCCTATGAAATTTACAATAGATTCTGCAATTGAGACTTAGCGTTTAATGCAGAGTTCTAATGAGAGAATGTTTGTGGCAGAAGTCCTCCATGGTTTTTATAGCACAGCAACTGGAGGATGAGTGATCGGGGCTGCTGCACTCCCTAACTGCAGGGCATCCTCCTCATCTTCCAGTTTATGTGTCCAGGGAATAGCCTGTTTGGAGGGAAGTTAAGAAAGAGTGGGATCCTGTCATTCTTCTCCCCTGAAACATGACTTTCCTGCCTCTGCATCATTCCTTTGGCCAATCACCTTTGCCTGAAATATTCTCCATACTCTTCCCCAACAGCTAAATCATGATTCACCCTTAAGAGCTAATCTAAGCACCTCCTTTTCTGGAAACTTTCCCTGGTTCATCGCATCCATAACAATTCTCTGCTTTCTCCAAACTAATGTAGCAGTTGTTATCTGAATTATTCACTTGATGCTAGCTACCTATTGTGTTTTCTGAAGCTTAACTCTCTACTGTCAATAACTTTATACTTTATTCTTATACTGTAGATGCTGAAGAATTTTTGGCATTTCTTAATTCCAAAATGAGTGGTGAAAATGTTTCTAAGACCCAAACAGTTTATGAATCAGACTCTCAGTCGGGACTTAGCAGTAAAGAAAAGGATCGATCTGCAAATGTGGCTCTCTTGGATCATTTTATGAAAATCTTTTTATATTGCAGGAGAGCAATGGTAAGTTGGTCCTTCTTCTTTGTTAATGTAGTAGACATGAATCTCAGCCCATGAATTTGGGCATGTGTGATATATTTATTTCCTTATTATTCATAATTTTGATTTCAACAGTGAGACTAAACTTGCTGGATTTTGTGTCAATCATCTGTGAGGCTTGCCACGGTACTGAGGTCTCAGTAGTAGAGTGGTAGAGTTGTGAGGGAGATGGTGAACCCCTTTTGTCATTAGTCATCCAATCATCCAGAACTGAGGTGCCCTTTGTCCTTGTCAACAAAGTCTCCTTGAATATTCAGACACCCCTCTGCTGCTTTCTAGCCACACTTGGGACATGGGCTTCTCCAGTGAGACCAGGGGTTCCTCTTTAGACTCTTGCTCCCTCCTGGGCATCACATGCTCCTTTCTCTCTTCTAGGAAAGGGGAAGATCTTTCTAGGCATGGGAAAGCCCTAACCCTCCCCCCTGACCTGCTTCTACAGGCTATTTGTGTCTTCTCTCAACTGTGTTTCTTTTTTTTTTCTTCTTACATGTTATCTGATAGATTATTAAACTCAGAACAGGAATTAACTACAAAGAAATTAATTTCCTTTTTCTCATAGCAAGAAGCAGAGGTACATCAAACTTCTCAAGAGTTTAGAAGAAATCTATCCTTTCTGGACAAGAAAGAAAGACTTAAGTTCCCATATTTCTTCATGGAGTAGAGAGAGACTTTCTAAAACATGTAAAGTCATCTCACATCATCTCCCATGGCCATTAACAATGCATCCCATCCTCCTTTCTAGCAGCTTCAGGGCCTGGAGGGTCTGGGTCCTGCTTACCTCTCGGAACTCAGTTCCTCTTTCCCTGGTGCAGTCTACTTTCCCCTCTGTGGTTCTGAAAGCACTAAGCGTGCTTTAGACCCTCCCTCTTCAGTCCTCAGGTTCACCATCCATACTTTGCACCTCCTGTTCCCTCAGCCCCAAATGCCCTTCTCTTCCCGATAACCCTGCCCTTTCCTTCACATGACTTGTTCAACTCAGCATTCTGGGCTCTGCTCATATGTCACCTCCTTAGAGAGGACTTCTTTCCTGACCACCCTGTCCTCTCACCCTTACCAGGGTGAGTAGTTTCTACTTTAATGTCCTTTATAACACTTATCATTCCCTGAAATTGTACTTTGATATGTCTGCTTAATAGTGTCGGATCTTCCTAATCAAAAGCAGCACAAGGTCAGGCCCAGTTTCCCTTGCTCACTGAGACATTCCCAGCACTTAGAACAATGGTCATGTTGGAGTCCTAGCTCATCATTTGGTAGAGTCATAACCCAGGGTAAGTCAGCTCCATGCCTCCATTTCCTCATCTGTAAAATGAGAATACTACTACTGCATACTTACTTCATAGGAGTTGTTATATAGAATGTTCTATTAGAATATAAATGTCTTACCACGGTGTCTAGCACTGTAAGTAGCAGATAACAAATGGTGCTAGTTACTTTTATTACTGCCTTAGAATATTAGCAGAAAGGTGAAGTCACTCAGAGATCTGTAACTTTGGCATCTTTTCAATGTTGCGCTTGTCTTAGGTTCTTGCTCATCGTGGTGGCTATTGGACTCTGCTTCAGAATTGCTGTCGGGCCCTTTGGAACTTTACTCAGGAGCTACAGATACTGCATAAACAAGCAGTGGATCTGTATAAGACATTTCCTATTAGCCAGGATAATTTCCTCTGTATCTCTGTTTTACCATTCTATTTGGGAGCAGAATTTCTTATTGACATGTTAATAGAACTACAGAATACTGATTCTATTAAGGTAAGAGTATTTGGGCAATTCTTTTTATTGTAGTTGATTAACAATTTTTTTGTGTATCATACAGCTTGGGATAAGTAGAAATTTTGTATTTTGCTTGAGGTGTTTTTTGGTTTGTCTTAATTTTATTTGCTTTGTTATTTGGTTCACAGTATATAATGTACACTGATGTTAATTACAAATATCTGCCGGAAAATCAGTTTCTTAAATGGAAAACAAAGTAGCATTTATTGAGCTCCAGCTTCTACAGAAACTAACCAAAATACATTTAATCTTCATGGTAATCAATTGACAGAGAAAAAACAGACCCTAAAACAGATCATGTAGCTTGTTGCTTGATACTTGTTTTAGTCCCTGTTCTGTTTCTCTAGATGTAGAATTTGCAGCCATTTCAAATCTACCACACTGTGGTTTAAAGCATGAAAATAAAATTGAAAAAAAAAGCAAACCTCATATAACTTAAACACATTAAAAATAAGTAAACACATAAATATTTTGAATCATGGGGTTTATAACATTTTTCAGATGTAAAATATATGATAATGATAGTACAAAAGACTGGGAGGGCAAATAAAATGAAACTGAATAAGTTTTTAAACTTTATGTAAATATAAAGTGATACAGTATTAACTTTAAGTGGAATGTGATAAGTTAAGTATGCATTTAATAATCTCCCAAGTAACTACAAAATAAAGTGATATAGCTAAAAGGCCAAATGAAAGCTAAAACTAAAATGGAAAACTAAATAATAGTCAGTTAACAAAAGAAAGCAGGGAAAGAGGAACACAAACACATGGAACAAAGAGAAAATAACAAATAACCTAATCCAATTATATCAATAACTATATTAAATATAAATAGACTAAATACCACAGTTAAAAGGCAGAGATTGTCTGGATTGAAAAAAGAGAGATGTGTACTTGTCCATAAGAGAAGTACTCTAGATATGAAGAAACAGATAGATTGAAAATAAAACAATCTATTGAAAATAAAACAATAATTGGAAGAATTATACTACAAAAATAGTTAGCATAGAAAGGTTGATGAGGCTATGTTAATATTAGATAAAATGATCTTCAAGTCAAAAAGTATTTTGAAAGATAAAGAGAGACATTTCATAATGAGAAGAAGCTCAATTAATCAGAAAGACATACTAATCATAAATGTGTATACACCAAATAACAGAGATTCAGAATATACTTTGGACACCAAAAGCTTGAAGAACTTTCTGCTTGGTGGACACATTGATGTACCAAGCAGATCTCAGGCCCTGAGTCCAAAAGGAAAGGTCACAGAAGTGCCTTATCTTAGACCCATCCAGACCTGGTCCATTGTGCATTTGGCTATTTTTGGGTTGTATCCCTTATTAGAAAACTGTGTCAATGAGTTCTGAGTCAATCTAGGAAATTACGGAACCTGAGTTTACAACTGGTCAGTCAGAAGTTCAGGTGCCGCAGGACCTGTGACTGGCATCCCCAGTGAGCACTGACCCTTAAGCCTGTGGAGTCTGACCTTAACTGTGGGGTAGTTAGTGTCAGCACTGATGTGCAGTACATTGAGGGAGGTTGGAAACAAAGCACATAATGCGTTCACGAAGATGGATCGTCAGTCAGTTAAGTTGCCCAGTCGTGTCCGACTCTTTGTGACCCAGTGAATCACAGCATGCCAGGCCCCCCTACCATCACCAACTCCCAGAGTTCATTCAAACTCATGTCCAATGAGTCGGTGATGCCATCCAGCCATCTCATCCTCTGTTGTCCCTTCTCCTCCTGCCCCCAATCCCTCCCAGCATCAGAATCTTTTCCAATGAGTCAACTCTTCGCACAAGGTGGCCAAAGTATTAGAGTTTCAGCTTCAGGATCATTCCTTCCAAAGAACACCCAGGACTTATCTCCTTTAGAATGGACTGGTTGGACCTCCTTGCAGTCTCAGGGACTCTCAAGAGTCTTCTCCAACACCACAGTTCAAAAGCATCAATTCTTCGGCGCTCAGCTTTCTTCACAGTCCAACTCTCACATCCATACATGACCACAGGAAAAACCTTAGCCTTGATTAGATGGACCTTTGTTGGCAAAGTAATGTCTCTGCTTTTCAATATGCCATCTAGGTTGGTCATAACTTTTCTTCCAAGGAGTAAACGTCTTTTAATTCATGGCTGCAGTCACCACCTGCTGTGATTTTGGAGCGCCCCCCAAAAAAGTCTGACACTGTTTCCACTGTTTCCTCATCTATTTCCCATGAAGTGATGGGACCAGATGCCATGATCTTCGTTTTCTGAATGGTGAGCTTTAAGCCAACTTTTTCACTCTCCACTTTCACTTTCATCGAGAGGCTTTTTAGTTCCTCTTCACTTTCTGCCATGAGGGTGGTGTCATCTGCATATCTGAGGTTATTGATATTTCTCCCAGCAATCTTGATTCCAGCTTGTGCTTCTTCCAGCCCAGAGTTTCTCATGATATACTCTGCATAGAGGTTAAATAAGTAGGGTGACAATATACAGCCTTGACGTTCTCCTTTTCCTATTTGGAACCAGTCTGTTGTTCCATGTCCAGTTTTAACTGTTGCTTCCTGACCTGCATACAGGTTTCTCAAGAGGCAGGTCAGGTGGTCTGGTATTCCCGTCTCTTTCAGAATTTTCCACAGTTTATTGTGATCCACACAAAGGCTTTGGCATAGTCAATAAAGCAGAAGTAGATGTTTTTCTGGAACTCTCTTGCTTTTTCCATGATCCAGAGGATGTTGGCAATTTGATCTCTGGTTCCTCTGCCTTTTCTAAAACCAGCTTGAACATCAGGAAGTTCATGGTTCACATATTGCTGAAGCCTGGCTTGGAGAATTATGAGCATTACTTTACTAGCATGTGAGATGAATGCAATTGTGTGGTAGTTTAAGCATTCTTTTGCATTGCCTTTCTTTGGGATTGGAATGAAAACTGACCTTTTCCAGTCCTGTGGCCACTGCTGAGTTTTCCAAATTTGCAGGCATATTGAGTGCAGTACTTTCACAGCATCATCTTCCAGGATTTGAAATAGCTCCACTGGAATTCCATCACCTGCACTAGCTTTGTTCGTAGTGATGCTTTCTAAGGCCCACTTGACTTCACATTCCAGGATGTCTGGCTCTAGGTAAGTGATCACACCATCGTGATTATCTTGGTCATGAAGCTCTTTTTTATATAGTTCTTCTGTGTATTCTTGCCACCTCTTCTTAATATCTTCTGCTTCTGTTAGGTCCATACAATTTCTGTCCTTTATCGAGCCCATCTTTGCATGAAATGTTCCCTTGGTATCTCTAATTTTCTTGAAGAGATCTCTAGTCTTTCACATTCTGTTGTTTTCCTCTATTTCTTTGCATTGATCACTGAGGAAGGCTTTCTTATCTCTCCTTGCTATTCTTTGGAACTCTGCATTCAGATGCTTATAGCTTTCCTTTTCTCCTTTGCTTTTCACTTCTCTTCTTTTCACAGCTATTTGTAAGGCCTCCTCAGACAGCCATTTTGCTTTTTTGCATTTCTTTTCCATGGGGATGGTCTTGATCCCTGTCTCCTATACAATGTCATGAACCTTCGTCCGTAGTTCATCAGGTACTCTGTCTATCAGATCTAGTCCCTTAAATCTATTTCTCACTTCCGCTGTATAATCATAAGGTATTTGATTTAGGTCATACCTGAATGGTCTAGTGGTTTCCCTACTTTCTTCAATTTAAGTCTGAATTGGCAATAAGGAGTTTATGGTCTGAGCCACAGTCGGCTCCTGGTCTTTGTATAGAGCTTCTCCATCTTTGGCTACAAAGAATATAATCAGTCTGATTTTAGTGTTGACCATTTGGTGATGTCCATGTGTAGAGTCTTTGCTTGTGTTATTGGAAGAGGGTGTTTGCTATGACCAGTGCATTTTCTTGGCAAAACTCTGTTAGTCTTTACCCTGCTTCATTCCGTAGTCCAAGGCCAAATTTGCCTATTACTCCAGGTGTTTGTTGACTTCCTACTTTTGCATTCCAGTCCTCTATAATGAAAAGGACATCTTTTTTGGGTGTTAGTTCTAAAAGGTCTTGTAGGTCTTGATAGAACTGTTCAACTTCAGCTTCTTCAGCATTACTGGTTGGGGCATAGGATTAGATTACCATGATATTGAATGGTTTGCCTTGGAAATGAACAGAGATCATTCTGTTGTTTTTGAGATTGCATTGAAGTACTGCATTTGGGACTCTTTTGTTGACCATGATGGCTACTCCATTTCTTCTGAGGGATTCCTGCCTGCAGTAGTAGATATAATGGTCATCTGAGTTAAATTCACCCATTCCAGTCCATTTTAGTTCTCTGATTCCTAGAATGTTGGCGTTCACTCTTCCCATCTCCTGCTTGACCACTTTATTCATGGACCTGACATTTCAGGTTCCTATGCAATATTACTCTTTACAGCATCGGACCTTGCTTCTATCACCAGTCACATCCACAGCTGGGTATTGTTTTTGCTTTGGCTCCATCCCTTCATTCTTTCTGGAGTTATTTCTCCACTGATCTCCAGTAGCATATTGGGCACCTACCGACCCGGGGAGTTCCCCTTTCAGTATCCTATCATTTTGCCTTTTCATACTGTTTGTGGGATTCTCAAGGCAAGAATACTGAAGTGGCTTGTCATTCCCTTCTCCAGTGGACCACATTCTGTCAGACCTCTCCACTGTGACCCATCCGTCTTGGGTGGCCCCACATGGCATGGCTTAGTTTCATTGAGTTAGACAAGGCTGTGGTCCGTGTGATCAGATTGGCTAGTTTTGTGTGATTACGATTTCAGTGTGTCTGCCTTCTGATGCCCTCTCACAATACCTACCGTCTTACTTGGGTTTCTCTTACCTTGGACATGGGGTATCTCTTCATGGCTGCTGCAGCAAAGCACAGCCTCTGCTTTTTACCTTGGATAATGGGTATCTCCTAACAGCCACCCCTCCTGACCTTGGACGTGGAGTAACTCCTCTGGGCCCTCCTGCGCCCACGCAGCCGCCGCTCCTTGGACGTGGGGTTGCTCCTCTCTACAAGATGGATTGTATACAGAGTCAAAAAAGAAGTCATAATAAAATTTAAAAGACTTAAGTCTTAAAGAGTATGTTTACTCTTTATAATGTAAAAGCTATATTATAAACAGATTAATATAATGTAGGAAGAAAAATCTTCAAATATCTGGAAATTTAACAACACAATTCTAAATAACCCATGGGTCAAAGAAGAAAACATAAAAGAAATTTTAAAAATATTTCAACTGATGATAACATATCAAAATTTTGAGATGCAATAAGCCAATGCTTAGCAGGAAATTCATAGCTTCAAATGTTTAGTAAATAGGAACAAGATAAAATATCAACCATTTAAGTGTTCATCTATAGGAGCTAGAAAAAGAAGAGTAAATTAAACCCAAAGTAAGTAAAAAGAATGATG
>NW_024070213.1:57398453-57483488 GCF_014754425.2 Oryx dammah | reverse complement strand
AGAAAAAGAAGAGTAAATTAAACCCAAAGTAAGTAAAAAGAATGATGAAATTAGTAAGAAAGAAGAAAATGGTAAGAGCAGAAGTAAATTAGATATAAAACAACCCAGAAAATTAATAAAGTCAATCAATTAATCTTTTGAAAATATGATTAAAATTGACAGAATCTTAGGAATACTGATGAACAAAAGAGACAAAAGTGTGAATTACTATTATTAGTAACAAAAGAAGGATATGGTTATAGTTCCTATATATATTAAAAAAAATAAGAGAAATCATATCCAATTTTTACTAATGAATTTGATAACTTAGATGAAATGGACATGTCTATTAGAAAGTACAACTCAACAAAACTGATACAAAAGTGTTAGGTAAAAATTAATTAACCTAAATATATTAAATTGAGTTTACAATCAGAAACTTTGACATAAAACTCCAGGCCCAGAATACTTTTCTACAGAATTCTAGCAAATATAAAGGAAAAAATAATAAATAGTATACTGTTTTTGGGAAGTGAGGCCAGCTTAACCCTGACAGGTACATCAAAAAGAAAAATATTAATCAATATTACTCATGAACATATACACCAAACTCTTTAATGAAGCATTAGCAAATTAATCCCAGCAATATATAAAATATGCAAAGAATATATATAATATATACAGATGATGATCAAGTGGGGTTTGAGCCCACATATGTAAGGTTCACATTTGAAAATTAATCAGTGTAATTCACCATATTAACAAGATAAAGGAGAAAAATCATATGGCCAATGAAATAGATACAGAGCAAGTATTTACAAAATTCTGTATCACTTTTTTCATCTGCTCCTTTTCTACCTCTGGTTGAACCATGCTCACTCTGAGCTCTGGGTACCTGCTAAGCCAGGGAAGCTGTCATCTTCTATCACAATTATTTACTGGGACCTCATCATGTGATGTTCCCTGACAATTATAAGATCCTGAAGATCCTGAGTGGGCTGTGCCTGAAAGTGGAAGGGAAGATGGTCAGTACGGCTGAGGATAACATTGATGGAAATGTACTTTGCTATCCAGTGCTTTCCGTACCCAAGGTAAAAGCACAGTATTCACTGGTTTTGATATGATCATGAATCATCATGTGCAGAAAACTAGTTTCACAAAAGGAGCATGTAAGAGAAATGCAAATCAAAACCACAATGAGGTACCATTTCACACCACTCAGAATGGCTGCTATCCAAAAGTCTACAAGCAATAAATGCTGGAGAGGGTGTGGAGAAAAGGGAACCCTCTTACACTGTTGGTAGGAATGCAAACTAGTACAGCCACTATGGAGAACAGTATGGAGATTCCTTAAAAAACTAGAAATGAACTGCCTTATGACCCAGCAATCCCACTGCTGGGCATACACACCGAGGAAACCAGAATTGAAAGAGACACATGTACCCCAATGTTCATTGCAGCACTGTTTATAATAACCAGGATATGGAAGCAACCTAGATGCCCATCAGCAGATGAATGGATAAGAAAGCTGTGGTACATATACACAATGGAGTATTACTCAGCCATTAAAAAGAATACATTTGAATCAGTTCTAATGAGGTGGATGAAACTGGAGCCTATTATACAGAGAGAAGTAAGCCAGAAAGAAAAGCACCAATACAGTATACTAACGCATATATATGGAATTTAGAAAGATGGTAACAATAACCCTGTATGTGAGACAGCAAAAGAGACACAGATATATAGAACAGTCTTTTGGACTCTGTGGGAGAGGGAGAGGGTGGGATGATTTGGGAGAAGGCATTGAAACATGTATAATGTCATATATGAAACAAATTGCCAGTCCAGGTTTGATGCAGGATATAGGATGCTTGGGGTTGGTGCACTGGGATGACCCAGAGGGATGGTATGGGAAGGGAGGAGGGAGGGGGGTTCAGGATGGGGAACACCTGTACACCTGTGGCAGATTCATGTTGATGTATGGCAAAACCAATACAATGTTGTAAAGTAAAAAAAAAAAAGAACAAAAAACCAAAATCTTGAACTCCATAAAAAAAAAAAAAAGAAATAGATCAAGGCTTTCCTGGTGGTTCAGTGGTAAAATAATCTGCGTGACAATGCAGGAGACACAAGTTTGATCCCTGATCTGGAAAGATCCCACATGCCACCAGGCAATTAAGCACATGTGCCACAACTATTGAGCCTAGGCTTAGAATCTGGGAGCCACAACTGCTGAGCCCACATGCTGCAACTACTGAAGCCTGCATGCCCTGGAGTCTGTGCTCCTCAACAAGAGAAGCCACCACAATAAGTCTGTGCACTGCAACTAGAGAGCTAGAGAGTAGCCCCTACTTGCTGCAACTAAGGAAAAACTCAAGCAACAGCAAAGGTCCCGCACAGCCAAAATAAATAAAATTTTTTAAAAAGAAAGAAAGAAAAGATTCCATGAACTCAATCAGAGGCAGACTTGAAGAACAGAGGCCAGAAAGAATAAAACCTTTTATGAGAGAGTCTGAAAAATAAATCAAGCATTTCCTGCTAATTAAAAAAAAAACTACCAGTTTTTTGTTGGTGAAGATATGAACCTAGATAGTGTGGTTGGTCTACTAGACTACTGTAAGGATGGTATCACCCATGTATGATTTTCTTTATGAATGGTTTAGAAATGGAGAAATGTTAACAAATCTGGCAATAACTTTAGATCTATCACATATAATCATAAATTATTCCATTTTTCATCCACACAGCAAGAGAACGTAGGTAAATGGAACTGGTGTCATTTGAGTTCTTTGACTTTTGATTATTAGATTATAAAGGTGGAGCTTATAACATCAGCAAAATGACATCTTTTATTGACCATGTTATGTGCCAGACACTGTGCTAAGGGGGCAAATTCACATAGGTTATGTATGTCACACCTATTATTCCTACTTTCACAAGCAGATGATTTTCAAGGTCTCTTCCAAATTCAAGGACTATGAATCTTATGGGAGGGAATAAATATTTATTCTCTACTTTTGTTGAGGCAAGTGGAAGCACTTCTGGTCTTTACTACTTTTGTTGATACCTACTCTCTCCTATGCATGTTATTGTTGGAGTTACCTTTAATGGTAACACCAAATTAGGAGAGGCTGGACTTGGTTTGTTGTTATTGTTGTTTAGTCTGACCCCATGGATTGTTGCCTGCCAGGCTCTTCTGTCCATGGGATTTCCCAGGCAAGAATGCCAGAGTGGGTTGTCATTTCTTTCTCCACGGAATCTTCCCAACCCAGGGATTGAACCCATGTCTCCTGCACTGGCAGGCAGGTTTTTTATTGCTGAGTCACCAGGGAAGCCCTACTAACTTTATTGGGCTATAGTCTGGCCAGTGCGTGCATGCTAAGTTGCTTCAGTCGTGTTCAACTCTTTGCAACCCCATGGACTGTAGCCCACCAGGCTCCTCTGGTGGCAAGGACACTGGAGTGGGTTGCCATGCCCTTCTCCGATAGTCTGGCCAGTAAGTGGATCTAAAGGATTTTGCTAATAAACACATGAAAAGATGCTCAACATCACTCATTATTAGAGAAATGCAAATTGAAACTACAATGAGATATCACTTCACACCAGTCAGAATGGCCATCATCAAAAAGAATCTACAAACAATAAATGCTAGAGAGGATGTGGAGAAAAGGGAAGCCTCTTGCACTGTTGGTGAGAATGTAAATTTATACAGCCAATATGGAAAACAGTATGGAGATTCCTTAAAACACTAAGAATAAAACTACCATATGACCCAGTAATCTGACTAGGAGGCATATACCCTGAGGAAACCAAAATTGAAAAAGACACATATACCCCAATGTTCATTGCAGCACAATTTACAATACCTAACCTGCCTCTTGAGAAATCTGTATGCAGGTCAGGAAGCAACAGTTAGAACTGGACATGGAACAACAGACTGGTTCCAAATAGGAAAAGGAGTACGTCAAAGCTGTATATTGTCACCTTGCTTATTTAACTTATATGCAGAGTACATCATGAGAAACGCTGGACTGGAAGAAGCACAAGCTGGAATCAAGATTGCTGGGAGAAATGTCAATAACCTCAGATATGCAGATGACACCACCCTTATGGCAGAAAGTGAAGAGGAGCTAAAAAGCCTCTTGATAAAAGTGAAAGTGGAGAGTGAAAAAGTTGGCTTAAAGCTCACCATTCAGAAAACGAAGATCATGGCATCTGGTCCCATCACTTCATGGGAAATAGATGGGGAAACAGTGGAAACAGTGTCAGACTTTATTTTTTTGGGCTCCAAAATCACTGCAGATGGTGATTGCAGCGATGAAATTAAAAGACGCTTACTCCTTGGAAGGAAAGTTATGACTAACCTTGACAGCATATTAAAAAGCACAGACATTACTTTGCCAACAAAGGTCCATCTAGTCAAGGCTATGGTTTTTCCAGTGGTCTTGTATGGATGTGAGAGTTGGACTGTGAAGAAAGCTGAGCGCTGAAGAATTGATGCTTTTGAACTGTGGTGTTGGAGAAGACTCTTGAGAGTCCCTTGGACTGCAAGGAGATCCAATCAGTCCATTGTGAAGGAGATCAACCCTGGGATTTCTTTGGAAGGAATGATGCTAAAGCTGAAACTCCAGTACTTTGGCCACCTCATGCGAAGAGTTGACTCATTGGAAAAGACTGTGATGCTGGGAGGGATTGGGGGCAGGAGGAGAAGAGGACAACCGAGGATGAGATGGCTGGATGGCATCACTGACTCAATGGACGTGAGTCTGAGTGAACTCTGGGAGATGGTGATGAACAGGGAGGCCTGGCGTGCTGAGATTCATGGGGTTGCAAAGAGTCGGACATGACTGAGCGACTGAACTGAACTGAACTGAATTGAGGACATGGAAGCAACTCAGATGTCCATCAACAGATGAATGGATAAAGAAACTGTGGTATGGATATACAATGAAATATTATTCAACCATAAAAAGGAGTGCATTTGAGTCAATTCTAATGAGGTGGATGAGCCTATAGTCTATTATACAGAGCAAAGTAAGTCAGAAAGAGAAAAATGAATATTGTGTAGTAATGTATATATAAGGAATCTAGAAAGATGGTGCTGATGAAATTATTTTCAGGGCAGCAAAGGAGACACAGACATAGAGAACAGACTGATGGACACGGTGAGTGGGGAGGAAGGAGAGGATGGGATGTATGAAGAAAGTAACATGGAAATAAACATTACCATATGTAAAATAGATAGCCAATGGGAACTTACTGTATGCTCAGGGAACTCAAATCGACTCTGTAACAACCTAGAGGTGTGGGATGGGGAGAGAAGTGTGGGATGGGGAGAGAAGTGGGGGGAACGTTCAAGAAGGAGGGGACATATATATATATATACCAAATTGCCAACATCCGCTGGATCATCGAAAAAGGAAAAGAGTTCCAGAAAAACATCTATTTCTGCTTTATTGACTATGCCAAAGCCTTTGAGTGTGTGGATCACAATAAACTGTGGAAAATTCTGAAAGAGATGGGAATACCAGACCACCTGACCTGCCTCTTGAGAAACCTATCTGCAGGTCAGGAAGCAACAGTTAGAACTGGACATGGAACAACAGACTGGTTCCAAATAGGAAAAGGAGTACTTCAAGGCTGTATATTGTCACCCTGCTTATTTAACTTCTATGCAGAGTACATCATGAGAAATGCTGGACTGGAAGAAGCACAAGCTGGAATCAAGATTGCCAGGAGAAATATCAATAACCTCAGATATGCAGATGACACCACCCTTATGGCAGAAAGTGAAGAGGAACTAAAAAGCCTCTTGATGAAAGTGAAAGAGGAGAGTGAAAAAGTTGGCTTAAAGCTCAACATTCAGAAAACTAAGATCATGGCATCTGGTCCTATCACTTCATGGGAAATAGATGAAGAAACAGTGGAAACAGTGTCAGACTTTATTTTTTTGGCCTCCAAAATCACTGCAGATGATGATTGCAGCCATGAAGTTAAAAGACTCTTACTCCTTGGAAGGAAAGTTTTGATGCAACCTGCATATTGCAAAGCAGAGACATTACTTTGCCAACGAAAGTCCATCTAGTCAAGGCTATGGTTTTTCCAGTGGTCATGTATGGATGTGAGAGTTGGACTGTGAAGAAAGCTGAGTGTCGAAGAATTGATGCTTTTGAACTGTGGTGTTGGAGAAGACTCTTGAGAGTTCCTTGGACTGCAAGGAGATCCAACCAGTCCATCCTAAAGGAGATCAGTCCTGGGTGTTCTTTGGAAGGACTGATGCTGAAGCTGAAACTCCAATACTTTGGCCACCTTTTGTGAAGAATTGACTCACTGGAAAAGACTCTTATGCTGGGAGGGATTAGGGTCAGGAGGAGAAGGGGACAGCAGAGGATGAGATGGCTGGATGGCATCACCGACTTGTTGGACATGAGTTTGAGTGAACTCTGGGAGTTGGTAATAGTAGGGGGCCCTGGCGTGCTGCAATTCATGAGGTTACAAAGAGTCGGACACAACAGAGCGATTGGACTGAACTGAACTGAGAAGACTTTTTTCTCCCTAAGTTTGACATTTGCATCAGGCAACTGGGCAAATTTTTGTATAAACTGAATGTAACCAATGTATTAAGGAAATTTAATTATTTGTATATACTATAGCCTGTTTTCTCTCATAACTTTACCTTATTTATTGGTTTAACGTTCTTACTTAAATAGTGACTATGTACCAGGAAGTATAGTAATGACTAACCATATGTGGCTATTTATATTTAGGCTTAAATAATTAAACTTAAAAATCCAGTTGCCGCAGTCATTCTTCAACAGCTCAGTATCCACATGTGCTTAGTGGCGACCCCTGTGTCTTCAGCCCATCACACCCCCCAACACTTATAAAGGTGCTGTGCTCTCCCCCAACTTGAGCTGCCCCCTCCACTTGCACGATGACTTACCATTCACGTTTCTACTCCCCAGCTTACGGAACAGCACAAACGTAACACATTTACTTCATCACAGTAGAGCTATTGAACAGTATCATCAAGCTTTGATTTGCATAATAAATATGTTCATTTTTTTTCTGTTCAGTTCTTTTCCATGTTGTATTTTTGGCTATTCATTCCATGTTCAGACCAAACATGTAGTGAAATATGAAATTTCAAAGTTTTCTTTCAACGTGCTACTTGCAGACTATTGATGAAAAAGGAGAATTCAGTGTTCCGAGTTGCTACGGAAATATTAAAAATGATAACGGTGGTTCCAGCCTTACCTTTGAGCATCCTCTGGATGACGTCAATGTGGTCGATTTGAAATGGATCCATGACTTTGTATTAAAATCTCTGGAACTTGTCTATCAAGTAGAAAAATGGGAAACACTCGTATCACTTGCCATTCAGTTCAATGCAGTTTCGCAGTAAGTACCTCTGATAGGGCAGCTAACAGCGATAGACTTTACTGAGAGGAATGTGTCTTTACTAATGTTTGTTTCTAAGATATATTTTATTCTTATCCAGTGAAAGATATACAGAGCAAGTGACTCCACTCCTGGTTTATGCGCAGCGCCAGCTTCTACTGCAAATATCCAAATGCAAGGGCCCAGACATCAGCCAACAGGCTTGTGTAAGATATGAGACTGAATACAAACAGAAGGTAAGTTTGGCTCTGTTATTAATGCAGTTGTGATTTCTTAGTACCTGTGTAACTAGCAAGATTTGGGTTCTACGTTGCTATTTTCACTTAGGCATTTATCATTCAAATCAGCAAACGTTGAGAATCGGTGTTTGCCAGTATTTTCCAGATACAGAGAAAAAAAAAATTAAGTCCTTGTAGACGAGGAGCTTATATCCAGGTCAAAGCTGGATTACCATTAGGCACAGTGAGAAGAGTGCTGGAGACATAGTACTCTTTTAGGAACCATTAAATGTTTTGATTTCTTATACAATAAGAAGAAAAAAGGAACTTTTATGTTAAAGACAATGTTGCAGTTTTAATAATATTTTTTGATGGAGCAGTAGGCTCGTGAAGGCAAAAGTACCTAGGGCTCACTAATGACATGTTGCAGCTTTAAGTTGCGGGAGGAAAGAGCTACATCTATTCTCTCATTTATTAGCTTAATAAATAAGTATTGACTCCCTAAGGTTAGAACTGTAGACAGCTGCAATTGTGCAGTCTGTGTCCTGCCCTAGGGCACTTGGCATATGTTGGGGTGCTGAATCCAGCCCCTGCCCACCCACTAGTCCATGTGGGCTTAAGGGGCTTGCAGCCCCCCAGAGAAGGCTCCCATTTTTTTTCTCACAAAGGCTGCTTATGGTCTTGGCATATTCTTGCCTCTTGCATATTCTATATAGAGAGAGCTGTGTTCTTGCTTTATGGAGTTTAGTTTCAGAAGCATGGAGGTAGGACCAGTGGATAAACATGTAAACAGATAAAAAGATATATGATCAGCATAAATTCTCTGAAGAAGATAAAATAGGTACATGGGATAGAGATAGGCTGAGGTGAGAGGTGGAAAAGTTGAGCAGAGGTGATCGGGAAGGTTTCTTGGAGATGGTCACATTTGATGGGAAGGGGCCAGCCCTATAGTGGAAAAGAACATTCCAGCCTAAGGAGAGAACAGGATCAAAGACCCTGAGATGGGACAGGAAGGAGGCCCAGACCCTGCAGTGCAGCAGACAAGAGAGATCAGAAGAAGGGGCTGCTCCTTCTGCATCTTCTTGGGCGCTTCCTCCTCTTCTCCCCAGTGTCTCAGTGTTAGTACAACCCAACGTTCTGTTCTTGGTCCTCCAGTACTCTATCTAGGTATTCTCCGCTGGAGAGTTAACTCAACCTGTGGCTCAAAGTAAACATCTTTATGATGATGGCTACCAAAATTACATCTCCTGTCTAGACCTTTCTCCTGTATTCTGTGCTGACGTATCTAACTGCCTGTATCAGTCAGGGTTCAATCAAAGAAGCATAACTAGTTACAGCTGTCTCTCCCCTCCCCAACTGTCCACATTGCTTTTCCCCACACCTTTTCCAGTCTTGACTGAATATCACATTCTCTGTGAAGACTTTTTCCTCACTGCCTTGTTTAAATGTATGTGTCTATTTGTCTGTTTTTCTCTGTAGCATTTATAACTCTTAGTCCACTTTATCATGTACTCTATATATTTTGTTTATTGTCTATTTCCACTAGAATAAGTACCACAAGAAGAGGAGTTTTTGCTTATTTTTTTTTCTGCTATATCATCTGTGAGCTTAGAGTAGTGCGTGGCACATAATAGGTGTTCAATGAAGATTCTTTAAATGAAGCTGGAGAGGTGGGAAGGACTAGGTCAAGTAAGATCTTAATAGGCTGGGGGAAGGAATTTGCATTTTCTTAGACCATCCGTACATCTCATAATAGAGGTAACTACAAGAGACGATAATAAAGAAGCATCGTCTACATCAGACTGGGGTTCAAGGATGGTTGTATTTTGAGCAGGGGTGTGGGAGGTGGGGTGGAGAAATGGAGAGAAGAGGATCTTGGACCTTTTAAAAGAATTATCTTATGTCTAAAAATGGTCTGTTTCATATATTTTATCATTTTAGGACTCAATTATCTGTTAAAAAATACTTTAAAAAATACTACAGAGGACTTTAGTGCTGAAAAACTCCACCAGGAAAGTTTAAATAGCATTAATTATGAGTAGAGGGGAAATACGCCATTGAAAAAGCAGCCTCTATTTTAAATATGTTTCAACTTACATAATGGGAGATATATTTAGACTAGTGAGTTTATAGAACATCAGAGAAATTATTCTAATTGCTCTACATAATTTGCCTAATGTTTTTCCAGCTGTGGTATACATAAGAAATATGAAAAATTATGTAGCCACTTTTTTTCCCTCAAAAGTTCTCATGATTGAATGTTACTCTGGAGCTTTTATTTGTAGCATCTTTTTATATCTCTTCTTTTTGGCTAATGAAAAATAAGATGAACATTTCAAGTAAGCAAAAATTTTGACTCTAAATACCTAAGTAATATTTGTTTTCTTTCTTTTTAAAGATAACCTGCCGAAATTTCGTTGGAATACAGCTCAAGATTAATCCTCCAACCAATAAAGGGACAGCTATAGGACAGCGAGCAGATGTCCTTAAAAAGCTTATCTATTCAGGTTGGAACCAATCTTAACTTGAAGCTCTTTCTCTCTTCTTCAAAGCAAGATTTGCTGTTGTGTTCTGCATGTCCAGTCTCCTATAATTAAAGTGTTTGTAAAATCTCTTTTGCAGATTTGACTGAAAATAATCCACTTGATATTTGCCATCTTATATTGCTATAAATGTCACTTAAGGGGAATTAAAACTCATGTCTTTTATTAGTTTAATCTGTAAGTTAAAAAAGGGAAATAAGAGAAGAGGGAGAAAGGAAATTGATGGGAAAAATTAAAGATGAGAAAAGACTGTTTCACAAGTTTTTCTCTGTTTTTAATCTCACTTGGGAACTCTTTAAACTGATCTTTCATTATTTTCTTGGTTCTATCTTGATCCCCATAATAACTTACATTTCCATAATCAGTATGGATTATTTTTCTACTGGTGTTACCAAGGTTAACTTGTTGGTTTTTAAACAAGAGTACAACAGAAGATTCTGAAACATTATGACTCCTTTGCTTTTAGCTGGTGAGGCCTCTTGGAATGTTTTGGCAATGTGGCTTATAGGAATGAGATGATGGGAAGGGATGAAAATGGAAGTAATACCTCTCTCAGTGGTGGTTTTCCTGTCTCTGTTTTGGGTAGAGGAAAGAAATGCAAGTTTTCCCTTTGATAACTCCTGATTGACAGGTGGGTTTTTTACCAGTAGCATGATCTGGGAAGCCTTGATATGTTTGGATTCCTTCATTTATTTATCTATTGATTTTAGGTATGTATGTGTGTATGTATGTATTTCTGCATTCATTCATTCATTCATTTCTTGAGTCAGGCAGCCATTCAGTCATTCAGCAAATATTTATTGAGTATCTACCATGTGTTAAGTGCTATACTAGGTCCTGAGAAACTGGGAAAGATTGAAGGCAGGAGGAGAAGGGGATGACAGAGGAGGAGATGGTTGAATGGCATCACCAACTTGATGGACATGAGTTTGAGCAAGCTCCGGGAGTTGGTGATGGACAGGGAAGCCTGGCATGCTGCAGTCCATGGGGTCACAAAGAGTCGGACATGACTGAGTGACTGAACTGAATGACTGACTGAGGTGCTGAGAAGACAAAGATGAATGAGACTAAAGATTTGTTACATGATTTACAGCACATTGAAAGAGACCGATAAATAAGCCAGAGATGATAGTGTAGAGTGGTACGGTCTATACTGTTGTGACTCCTGCTGCCGCTATAAACAATAATAGTTAATGGCTAGCATCATTTTTGAGAGACTCTATGTAATTTAGTGGGGTTATCATAAAAGTAAAAGGCAAAAGTTGAGAGTAGAAGGGTCAGCAGAAATTGGATAATACGGGGTCTTAGAAGGTAGGGTAAAGAGACTCAGATTTATCTAGGAAGCTGAAGGGAGCTAGTTAGAAGGGTTTAAAGAAGGAAAATGAAATGGTCATATTTGTGTTCTTGAAAGACACTTCAGCAACGTGGGGAATAGGTTGGAAGGAGACCACATGGCGGCAGGAGAGCCACTGCTACCTGCTTATGGGTTTACAGACATGATGAGGTCCAGGACTTAGATAGTGAGGACAGAGGGGTGGGCAGTTGTATGCTCATTAGGTGAGGGGGATGCACGAGGAAGGGAGGAGTTCAAGTTGCTTTGGTTTCTGGCTTGGGTGGCTAAATGGTTGTGGTATCTTCACTCTATTAAAAAGTACTGAAGCTGGGGGCAGGTTAGAGGAAAACATCACTTTGCTATTACTGAGTTTGAGGTGTCTGAATAATAACTGAGTAGAATCATCCAGTCAGTCAGTGATCAGTGCAAAGAAATAGAGGGAAACAATAGAATGGGAAAGACTAGAGATCTCTTCAAGAGAATTAGAGAGACCAAGGGAACATTTCATGCCAAGATGGGTACAATTAAGGACAGAAATGGTATGGACCTAACAGAAGCAAAAGATGTTAAGAAGAGGTGGCAAGAAAACAGAAAAACTATACAAAAAAGATCTTCATGACCCAGATAATCATGATTACTCCCCTAGAGCCAGACATCCTGGAATGTGAAGTCAAGTGGGCCTTAAGAAGCATCACTACGAACAAAACTAGTGGAGGTGATGGAATTCCAGTTGAGCTGTTTCAAATCCTAAAAGATAATGCTATGAACATGCTGCACTCAATATGCCAGCAAATCTGGAGAACTCAGCAATGGCCACAGGACTGGAAAAGGTCCATTTTCATTCCAATCCCAAAGAAAGGCAATGCCAAAGAATGCTCAAACTACTGCACAATTGCACTCATCTCACACTAGCTAGTAAAGTAATGCTCAAAATTCTCCAAGCCAGGCTTCAGCAGTACATGAACCGTGAACTTCCAGATATTCAAGCTGGTTTTAGAAAAGGCAGAGGAACCAGAGATCAAATTGCCAACATCCACTGGATCATGGAAAAAGCAAGAGCGTTCCAGAAAAACATCTACTGCTTTATTGACTATGCTAAAGCTTTGACTGCATGGATCACAATGAACTGTGGAAAATCCTTAAACAGATGGGAATACCAGACCAACTGACCTGCCTCCTGAGAAATCTGTATGCAGGTCAAGAAGCAGTAGTTAGAACTGGACATGGAACAACAGACTGGTTCCAATTCGGGAGAAGAGTACATCAAGGCTGTATATTGTCACCCTGCTTATTTAACTTATATGCTGGACTGGTTGAAGCACAAGCTGGAATCAAGATTGCTGAGAGAAATATCAATAACCTCAGATATGCAGATGACACCATTCTTATGGCAGAAAGTGAAGAAAAACTAAAGAGCCTCTTGATAAAAGTGAAAGAAGAGAGTGAAAAAGTTGGCATAACGCTCAACATTCAGAAAACTAAGATCATGGCATTTGGTCCCAACACTTCATGGCAAATAGATGGGGAAATAGCAAAAACAGTGTGAGACTATATTTTTTGGTGGGGGGCCTCCAAAATCACTGCAGATGGTGACTGTAGCCATGAAATTAAAAGACGCTTGCTCCTTGGAAGAAAAGTTATGACCAGCCTAGACAGAATATTAAAAAGCAGACATTACTTTATTGACAAAGGTCTATCTAGTCAAAGCTATGGTTTTTCCAGTAGTTATGTATGGATGTGAGAGTTGGACGATAAAGAAAGTTGAGCAGCAAAGAATTGATGCTTTTGAACTGTGGTTTTGGAGAAGATTCTTGAGAGCCCCTTGGACAGCAAGGAGATCCAACCAGTTCATCCTAAAGGAAATCAGTCCTGAATATTCATTGGAAGGATTGATGCTGAAGCTGAAACTCCAATACTTTGGCCACCTGATGTGAAGAACTGACTCATTTGAAAAGACCCTGATGCTGAGGAAGATTGAAGGCAGGAGGAGAAGAGGATGACAGAAGATGAGATGGTTGGATGGAATCACCGACTCAGTGGACCTCAGTTTGAGTAAACTCTGGGAGTTTGTGATGGACGGGGAAGTCTGGTGTGCTGCCGTTCATGGGATCAGAAAGAGTCGGACACGACTGAGTGACTGAACTGAACTGAACTGATGACACATCAGTGAGGCACTCAGCAGGTTTGTATTTTCATCACCAATGCATTGGTATTGGTGGAAATCAGAAGCTTGAACAAGGTCACCCAGAAGGTGTTCTTAGGAATATGGACCTGGGGATGCCATCACTTTCGAATCTGTGTCAGTCAGCCCGAATCTCATTGCCGTAAGACAAGGAAAAGTCTGTTTTTTGCTCATGCTTGTGTTCAGTGAGTTCGAGCAGCTCATCATGGATTGATGGAATGTCCATCTTGACACAGGCTTCCATGATTGTTTTAGAGGCAGGAGACAGAACACTAGTGTTATCCTCTAGGGCAGCTGTAACTGGAGGCATATAGTAAATGGTTAAGACTTTGAAGTGAGACCACATGCATATACCACACACTTTGCGCTGAGGGCTTTCCGTGGATTGTTTCATTATAACAACCCCAATAAAATTCACTGGACATCAGGCACTCTGATAAATGTTTTGTGAGTATTAGCTTACAACTGCCTGATGAGGTGGGTTTGCTGTTGTCTCCATTTTTTAACCAGGAAAAATAATGTTTTGTATATTTTTCATATTTTATAATTTTATATTCATAGTTTATATATAAGTCAGATGATGGCTCTTCAAGCTGATACTTGAAGGTGACACATTTTCCACAATTTTATTGGCAAAAATCATGTGGCCACATCTAACTTCAAAAGGGGTGTGTAGTGTGACTGTACTCTGTGCCCCAAAGGATAAAAACGGACTATGTGAAGAGCCCTAGTGACTGTGATGGAAAAAACAGAGGCAGAGCCCATATCTGAAAGAAATTGGGATGTAGTTTAAGAGGTGGGAGGTACAGGAGCTGAGAGTGTTACAAATAAGGCCAAGGAGAGAGAGAGAGTGTATGAGTCAACAGTCAGAGAGAGGTCAACTAAGATGAGAGATTCTGTCCATTGGATTTGGGAGGTCACTGTCCCTGGCCTTTCTGCTATGACAGCCTCACCTTAGGGTCTTGCTCTAGCTGTTTCTCCTTCCTGAAGTGCTCTTCCCCCATCTCGGTGGCTCTCTGATAAACCCCTCACTTCCTTCAAATCTTTGTGCGCATCTCACCTTTTCAAGTGAGGCTTATCTTGACCATTCTGTTTGAAACTGCATCCTGCTTCCTTCCTTCCAATTCCCCTTACCCTAATAAATGTATTCTTTTTTTCCCCCCGAAGCACTTATAGCCACTTACCACATTCTATAACTCAGTTTTTAGAAACGTATATTTATTGATTACTAGTCTGTCTCCACTGATAAAAGGTAAGCTCTGTGCGGTCAAGGACAATTGGTTTGTCCATCGATGGAATCCACATGCCTTCCTCAGTACCTGACACACAGTAGGAACTCAGTGTCCACTTGCTGAATTAATGACTTTAACAATGAGTTTCAAAGAAATGGTTGTGGGGGTGATGGCAGTGTTCTGAGTGGTGGGTGTGTCGTGGTAAGCTGTGCCTGCACAGAGTCAGTGAAAATTGCCTTTGATGAAGCTTAGAAGTGACAAGAAAGAAGCAGGAGCAGCCATAAGGGAAAGTGGAACCCAGGGGGGCTTTGTTTTATTTGTGTGGTTGTTTTAGTAGAAGAGAAGGAGAATATTTCTATATTAAATGGAAGAGCCAGGAGAGAGGGAGAACCAGGAGAGAAAGAGATTTGATCAGGCAAGGAGCTTGAGGATAAACAAGGCAGAAAATGGGATATATGGGACTTAGGATGCTGGAACACCCCTGATGCTAGATAAGAAAGGAAGGAGAGAACAGGTTCAAAAGCAGGAAAATTTGTAGATGGTAATGGTAGAAGTTGAAGGCATCTTTACTGGGCACTAGAGATTTTCTTAATGAAGCAGGGAGTTGAGAGCACAGCCAAGGTTGGGATTCCAGGAGGGATGTGAAGTGGTGGACTGGAAAATAGGAGAAAGGAAGATAGGAGAGCTGCAGAGCAGTGTAGACGATCCAGTTGAGTAGGGTTGGTGACCATGAACTTGTAGGTTTTACTGCCAATGATAAACTATTTCCTCATATTCAATGAACAACAGGAGGAACAGCTTCCCCTCATCAGTCATGTGTGACTAGTTCCAAAGAGCATATTTCTTCCTGGGTGTGTTGTCCTTTTCTTCATCTTGTCTGTCAAACCTCTGGAGATCCCCCAACTTGGGATCCCTAACTCAGAATGTGATTTATACTGTCCCCTCCATCCTAAAAAGAACTGGTAACAAATGTGAGAAAATGTGTCAAAAATGCTTGTTATCAATCTTCTGGTTCCTGCGGGTGGGGGAGGGGGATGTGGTGTGGGGAGGGGGAGGGGTGAATCGGGAGATTGCTGCTAAGTTGCTTCAGTCGTGTCCAACTCTGTGCGACCCCACAGACGGCAGCCAACCAGGCTTCCCCGTCCCTGAGATTCTCCAGGCAAGAACACTGGAGTGGGTTGCCATTTCCTTCTCCAGTGCATGAAAGTGAAAAATGAAAGTGAAGTTGCTCAGTCGTGTCTGACTCTTAGCGACCCCATGGACTGCAGCCCACCAGGCTCCTCCATCCATGGGATTTTCCAGGCAAGAGTACTGGAGTGGGGTGCCATTGCCTTCTCTGGAATTGGGAGACTGGGACTAACATATACACACTATTCTACATAAAATAGATAACTATTAAGGACCTGCAGTACTTTGTAATGAACTATATGAGAAAAGAATCTTCAAAAGAGTGGATATATGTATATGCATGGCTGATTCATTTTGCTGTACAGCAGAAACTAACACAACATTGTAAATCAAATATACTCCAACAACAACAAAAAAAGAAAATGCTTGTTATCAAAATGATGACTAAGAGCTAGGAAAAGCATACCTAGGAAAACTCTAGACCCATGTGACCAGTAGGTGCTTAATGACAATGGCTGCAATGTGTCAGGAAAGCACATTGCCAGTCTGTTGTTAGGTTATATTTGGAAAGGCAAGAGGGTGGGTGGTAGGGCAGAAAGAAAGATGGGGTCATCAGGCTTCAGTGATCCTTTGAGATGGTTCTCAATGGTGGTGGAAGTAGAGCTAGTTTGAGCAATGAACAGAGTTGTTGTTGTTTAGTCTCTTAAATCATGTCTGATTCTTTTACGACCCCATGGACTGTACCTCTCCATGCTCCTCTGTCCATGGAATTCTCCAGGCAAGAATACTGGAGTGGGTTGCCATTTCCTTCTTCAGGGGATCTTTCCAACCCAGGGATTGAACCTGAATTTCCTGCATTGGCAGGTGGAGTCTTTACCTCTGAGTCACTTAGGAAGCCCATGGACAGAGTAGGAGTATTCAAATAGATAAGATCTAAAAAATATTGTAATGGAAGTAATAATTGATTGAGCCAGTACTTTATTATCTTCTGGTGGCTCAGATGGTAAAGAATCTGCCTGCAGTGCAGGAGATCTGAGCCCGAGAAAGGAGCCTGGTGGGCTACATACAGTCCATGGGGTTGCAAAGAGTTAGACATAACTTAGCGACTAACTCTTCAACAATTGTAGGAGGTAGATGTTATTATACTTATATTACACATTAGATAATTAAATGTTACAAGTGAGTGCTGGAATCATGGTTCAAACCCTGGTCTGTCTGATTGCTCACAGGGCTCCACTGAGCTATCAGGTCTGTCTGTCATATGTCCCTTTTCAGGTTAGATTCTCTTCTTAACTTAAAGCATTCAAGAAAAAATTTGCTATATATCAGTAATCATGGGGGAACAGATATTTTATTGTTACTTGTTATGATAGTTGTACAATTTTAAGATGATCCTGCATAACTACTACAGGTTTTACACTGAACCATTATCATTAAAATCTTGGCATCCACCTGATACCTCCTTATAAAACTCTAGGACCTCTGTGTCTAAGAGAATAATTTGGGCTGCGCTTTTGGGCTTATTAGGCAAAATTTTAAGATGCTGAATTTTTTTTAAGTGTACTAAATTCAGATCATTAATGTGTTTATAAGCATGATGGTCCTTATGTACATCACCATGACATGTTTGCAATTCTTAAAAGAGTTTTAAAAAAAGACCAAGTATACTCCTGATGGTTTCCACCCCAGATTGCTGCTTTATAACATCATAGATTTTCTTTTGGCATAATAGCATTTGGTGGCAATGCTTGATACATTTAATTCTTCAGAACAGATACTGTAACGCTCCGGTGCCTAGGAACATTTGGTATTCTCATTATTTAACAGCATTCTATTTTCCCTCTAGCTATTTAATAATGCATATGTAATTTGGTACAGTCTCTGTAGGGTTTGGAGGAGTGAGAATACCTTAGTTTATAGATGATTTTTTCTATGGATGAGTAACCCGCCTGCTTGTTAAGCTTCAAAGGGGTGATAACTCTGTGGATGTGCCTTTTATTGTAGCTGTTTTTGCTTTCTGTCTGGGATCTCTTTCTTCAGTTTTGACCTTATTGGCATCTAAGTTCTCTAACAGGATAATTTAGCCATCACGTGTGTTGGGATTTTGAACCCTTTGGCTGATGTGTTTTATTAGTGTTGAGGTCTTTTAATGGACCAGAACCTGGTGGTCTGGAGTCGACTGATAAGAAAGTAAAGGAGAGAGAAAGAGGCTGATATTCCTTGGCTTATGTAAAAAGCCAATAAAGCCCCTGCATGGGGCTTGTTCTGTTCACGCAGGCCTCAGGCGCCCTCTAGATGGGATGAAGCTGTAGGGTGCCTTCTCGAGAGGGTCTTAGAAGCCCTGGCAGGAAAGTGAACTCAGAGAGCCTCTCTCTGCGCTCCAGGGGATCAGCCTGAAAAAGAGAGAGAGGGAGAGAGAGAGAGAGAGAGAGAGAGAGAGAGAGAGAAAGAAAGACACGAGGACCAAAGCTCTGATGGAGCAAAGGTGTTTTAATTAACGTGGTGTGTGTACATATACTGTCTTACAAAGTTGTTATTCTTAACAAAGATAAAGATTAAAATTCCAGACTTACAAAACATAGGCAATCCATATTAAAGAGATAGATTTGTAAACAATCACTTTTACCATAAGGTTCACAAGGAAGAAGAGGATACTTATCACTGTATAGAAAAACTAATAAAAAAAAAGTCTAGATTCTTCAGCCCCCGGGAGAGGCTTGCCTCTCCTTAATTCCTGAGTATTCAGGAATTAATAAAAAACAAAAAATTCCTGATAGATTCAAAACAACACACAAAAAGCCTCCTGTTAAATGTTTCCTGACAATTAGTGCCTCTGGGTATTTGGATTGATGTCACCAAAGGTGTAGAAAGTGGCCCAAATTTTGTATCACTCACTGGGATCCTTGCTTGTTGAGCCCATCTCTCTGGAGTCACTGGCATTTCCATTTTAATGTCTACACTGGTACACGAGAGATGTAGTAAATCTAGTCTTTTCTCTCCTCCTCCTCCTTCTTATTTTTACCTATTTCAAACTGTTGAGGCTATTAGTGCCTTTAAAACATCTTCTGAATTATCCATCGAAGTTCTCAGAGAGGGACCTCTTGAGACAGAGACGGCAGAATAAGCCCTGCAAGCTAATGATATTTCCTTATTGCTCTGCATCATTTATCTCCTGTAGACAACCACCAAAACACCAACAGAAGCCTAATTAGACAATAAGAAAAAAAGGGTATACTAGGGCTTGAAAGAAGGGGAAAAAGTAAAGTAAAATATAATTTAGGAAAACAACAAAGACAAATTATTGATAAGCATGTATTTGCTAAAAAGTAGCAGGATGATTTTATTCAGATCCCATATTTTAAAAATGGCAAACGTCTCTTCTTTTCGCTCTTATAATCTCTAATCACTGACATGCCTTTGTGATTTTTATTCTAGAATGTAAGCTCTGGGAGAGAGGGAGTGTGTCTATTTTGTTCACTTGTACCTGTTTGGTGCCTGGCATGGCACCTAGTACTGGTACGTGCTCAGTGGACATTTTAAAAATATATGACCAACAGTCATAATGTGAGCTCCATTTATTAAATGCTTCCTCCATGACGAATACTGTGCTGGACATGTCACAAACAGGTTTAAACATAGTCTAGTACTTTGGCCACCTCATGTGAAGAGTTGACTCATTGGAAAAGACTCTGATGCTGGGAGGGATTGGGGGCAGGAGGAGAAGGGGACGATAGAGGATGAGATGGCTGGATGGCATCACTGACTCGATGGATGTGAGTTTGAGTGAACTCCGGGAGTTGGTGATGGACAGGGAGGCCTGGCGTGCTGCGGTTCATGGGGTCGCAAAGAGTCGGACACGACTGAGTGACTGAACTGAAAATATTTGAGAGAGGTCTGGAGTAAGTGAAGACATCACATAGCTATCTGGGGGAAGAGTGTTTAAAAAAAAAAAAAAACATAGTCTAGTAACTTGGAGGTAAATCTTACCATCCCAGTTTTAACAGATCTTGCAAATGAAGGCGTCCTGAGAAAGTTACTGTCTGAAAATATTAATATGTGAGGGCTTCCAGTTTCCTCCTTTTCCTTTGCTTTGCTGGACGTCTTTCCCTCATCTCACTCTCTATGGAAAAAAAAATGAAAGCCAAGCTCTTGAATTCTGGCAGGAAAAGTGGAGAAATGGAGCAGAAACCTATGATCTTCAGGGTGTTGTGCATAAGGGCTGGGGTGGGAGGGATGAGGGCATGCCTTGTCAGGACTCACGCGGGACTGCGCATGCTTAGAGGAGAGGCAGGTGGTGGAGACACGCTGAGACACAGGAGAGCGAAGTTGGCAGGAGAAGAGTGTGACCTGTGCCTCATTATTTGATCCTCTTATATAGGTGACAGGGAAGTGTGTCATGAAGTGAGTCATGAGTGAACTTGCTGGGGGCACAGATGCACCTCTCAACATGGCCCTGTTCCTGGTGTGACCAGAGCCTACAGGGTTTCTAGACATCAAGGTGTAATGAAAGATGTGTCTCCACAGCCATTGAATGTGACCCCATGTTATTAATTTCACCAAGACCTCACTGGGCTTACAAGGACCCCAGGCTTAATCTGTATTATTCTCAAAGTGTCTCTGTGCCCACATTCAGTTCAGTTCAGTTCAGTTGCTCAGTCGTGTCCAACTCTTTGCAACCCCATGAATTGCAGCAGGCCAGGCCTCCCTGTCCATCACTAACTCCCAGAGTTCACTCAGATTCACGTCCATCGAGTCAGTGATGCCATCCAGCCATCTCATCCTCTGTCGTCCCCTTCTCTTCCTGACCCCACTCCCTCTCAGCATCAGAGTCTTTTCCAGTGAGTCAACTCTCTGCATAAGGTGGCCAAAGTACTGGAGCTCCAGCTTTAGCATCATTCCTTCCAGAGAAATCAGCAGGCCTTAAATTAGGATCATTGCCTGTTCGCCAAATCTGACACCCTTTGGGAAACTATTTGGGAAACTCAGACTAAAACCCTGGTTCTCTCTCTTATGTCTTGTAAGGGCTTAAAACAAGTGTTGTTGTTGTTCTTTTTTAATTGCTAAGTCATGTTTGACTCTTTGTGACCCCATGGACTGTAGCCCACCAGGCTCCTCTGTCCATGGGATTTCCCAAGCAAGAATACTGGAGTTGGGTTGCCTTTTCCTTCTCCAGTTAAGACAAGTGACTGTCCCTCAAAGTCACTTTTCCTCCTTTGTTAAGTATGAGTGATATTTATCTCTACTAGTTATAAGGTACTGTGACTATAAATTAAGATTAAGGCCTATGGAAGTGATTATTAATAGAGTTTGTACCAAGCATTTAGCTTTGAAAATTGTTGTCATTCATTCATGTAATGAATATTTATTCAGCACATACCATGTAATAGGAACAGGCCCATGTTATAGGCCAGGGGTGAATTCAGTGGACAAAATAGGCAAAAATCTCTGCTCTCACAGAACTTGCATTTTAGTGGTCAGAGACAATCAATAAATAAGTAAAACCCATAGTAGGTCAGAAGCTAATGGGTGCTGAAAGAAAAGAGAAGTTGTGACAATTTTAAAGAGAGAGATCAAAGAAGGCCTCACTGAGGAGTTAAGAGTTAAGTCATAAGCTTAAGGACTTGAGGAATCAGACCTGGGGATATCTGAGGGAAGAATGTTCTAGAACAAAGTGAACCACTGGTGCCAAGACCCTTGGGTGGAAACATGTCAGTGTGGGAGGGAGTAAGGGGGAGAATAGTAAGGTCACAGGGAACCTCTTCTTGGTGGGCCTTAGAGGTCACTCCAAGGACACTGGTGTTTGCTCTAGGTGATGGGGGAGTCTTGGACAGGGGTGTGACATGAGATAACTTATATTTTAAAAGGGATAACATATTTTAAAGGGGGTCCTCTGGTTCTTTTGTTGAGAGTGGCAAGGGTAGAAATGGGGAGACTGGTTGGGGGTGGTCACAGTGATTCAGAAAGAGATGTCAGGTCTTGGAACACAGTGGAATGGAAGTGGTAAGTAGATCTGGGGAGAGATGGTGGCCCTCCAGACATTTTCTGAATGGGGAGCCTCCAGGATTTGTTGTGAATTTGACTTGGGGCTTGAGATGAGGTAACAAGTCAAGGATGATGCCAGTTTGTGGCCTGAGCAACTGGAAAAATAGAACCACCCTTTAATAAGATGAGGAAAGACTATGAAAGGAATAGGTTTAGGGAGGAAAGCTTAGGAAATCAGTTGGGAACATGCCAAGTGTGAGATGTCCATTAAATGCCCAGCAGAGGAGACCAGTGGATAAATGGGCCTGGACTTCAAGAGAGATGGGGCCAGAGATAGAAATTTGGGAGCTACCAGCATGTAGATACTTAGGCCCATGAGACTAGATGAGATCATCAAGGGGGTGAATGTGTTACTGAACTGGGTTCTTGGACTCTTTAATCAATAGAAATTGATAAGAGACGGGATGAGGAATTCAGGAAGGCTTCATTGGGACTTATGCTACAGCACATAGGAATGAGAAGAAGTAATAGGTTCCCTTCCTCAACCTCCAACTGACAGGGGGGCTAGTTTCTTAAATTGGGTGTGAGAGCAGGTCAGTGTGTTGGCAGGGGAGTCACTGAGGTTGGTCTCCCCATACCCCTGGTGGTGCTGTATGCAGTACCCTGCTTTTGCTCCAGGCCCCAGAGATGGCAGATGGGTTTTGGCCTTTGTGTATCTTATTGTTCATGATTTGCCCCAACTGTGCATGCACACAGTTGTTTTTAGTTGCTTATAGTTTCTTTGTATTCTATTGCTGGAGGAGACATTTGTCCAGATGCAAGTATTCCAGTAAAGGGTCCCAGGTTCCAGCCTGTCTCAAATGTTAGTTAAGAAGAAAAGAAAGGCAGTCTAAGGGTTGAGCCTTGGGATTTCTCAAATATTAAGAGTTTGGATTGACAAGAATGAATTAGCAAAGAGGGCTAAGAAAGAGGGGTCAGTAGGTTGGTAAAGGACCTGTAAGCCAAGTGAAGAAAGTATTACAAGGAGGAAGGAGTTAGCAACTGGGTCAAATGCTGTTGAAAATTTATGTGAGATAAAGCCTAAAAATTGAACACTAGATTTATTCTAGTGATGATCCTTGGGGTGAAATAATGGGGGAAAAGTCTGATTTAAGCCAGTTTAAGAGAGAATTGGAGAAGGAAATGGCAATCCACTACAGCGTTCTTGCCTGGAGAATCCCAGGGACGGGGGAGCCTGGTGGGCTGCCATCTATGGGGTCGCACAGAATCGGACACGACTGAAGTGACTTAGCAGCAGTAGCAGCAAGAGATAATGGGGAACAATGAAAATAGAACTTTTGGGGGAGTTTAATTATAAAATGGAGCAGAGAGATAATGGCTTGAGGGGAAAGAAGCGTCAAGAGAAAGGGTTAAAAAATTCTTTTTTAGAAATTTAGATATAGTCTCTGTGCTATACTTTACAGTTTCAGAACTTATTTGTCTTTTAATTGACGTTTGTACCTTTGGGTCACCTCCACCCATTTTTGCCGACCACCCACACCTCTGCCTCTGGCAACCACCATTCTCTTCTCTGTTTGAGTTCGATTTTTTTAGATTCCAAATGTATGTGAGATCATTCACCGTTTGCCTTTCTCTGTCTGATCAGGGCTCATCCATGTTGTCACAAATGACAGGGTTTCCTTCTTTTTTATGGCTCTGAATAATATTCCACTGGGTGAATACCATATTCTCTCTATCCATTCATTTGTTGATGGACCCTTAAGTTGTTTCCATATCTTGGCTGCTGTAACTAATGCTGCAATGAACAAAAAATTTTTGATGATTTTTAAAAATAGGAAAAAAAGCAAAACGGGATGTTGGCTCAGCAGAGGGGAAAACTGGTGACTGGGAGGAGAGAGGAGAATTGCTGGTGTGATGACCTTGCAGTGTAGATAGCACGGGAACTGGGGGCTGTGTGGGTCTAGGGGTAGGGGCTTGCAGGAAATCCATCTGGATTCCTTCCATTTATTCCCATTGAGGTAGGAAGCAAGGTCTGCTGCTGCTAACTTACTTCAGTCGTGTCCGACTCTGTGCCACCCCAAAGACGTCAGCCCACCAGGCTCCCCCGTCCCTGGGATTCTCCAGGCAAGAACACTGGAGTGGGTTGCCATTTCCTTCTCCGGAAGCAAGGTCATCAGCCCTAAAAGGTGGATAAGAAGCAATTTCCACTCCTTTTTTTTTTCTTCGCCTAGTAGCCAATTAACCATTCTCCAATCACTTCTAACATTGGAATTTTCCCTGTGTCCCTCCCTTGTTCCCACTGCTACCATCTTAATCAAATCATACCATGTCGGTGTTGTAACTTCATAACCTCTCAGCCACCACCCTTGTTCTATTGCAGCCTGCTGTGCATACAACTGCTGGCTCACGCTTCCTAAAATATGAATCTCTTTCTGCTGGGGTCTTACTCAAAACGCTTTCTTGGCTGCCCATTAAAGAGGATGAAGGCCACATACACAGTGAGGGCTTTAGGCCTCTGGAAACCCTTCTTGGTTCAAAAGGACTGGCCGTGTCATCTCACTGTGCCCTGCATTGCCACTTTTAATCCTGATTCCACCCTCTCCTGTGCAAGCTGGTTCTGTGACCCAAGGGAAGCTGAGACTTCTCTATGCCTGATTCTCCTCATCTGTGAAAGGAGGCTATAATGGGACATACCTCTTATGAGTGTTGCTAGAATTCAATGAGACTATCACAGTGTTTATTTAGAATAGTTATTGGTATAGTATAAACACTTAATCAGATTCAGCTATTCTTTTTTTTAAGAATTTTTCAATGTGGACCATTTTTTAAAGTCTTTATTGAATTTGTTGTGATAATCCTTCTGTTTTAAGTTTTGGCTTTTTTGCACGTGGACCCTTAGTTCCCTGATTGAGGATTGAACCCCCAACCCCTGCATTGGAAGGAGAAGTCTTAACCAGTGGACCTCCAGGGACGTCCCAGCTTCAGCTCTTCTCATTCTATCTGAAACCCCTTCCCTTACTTCCTGATAATCTTCCCTGTTCTCTAAGACACAGCTGGCATGTCTTTTCTCCTATGAACTGTTTCTTGCTCATCCTTTCCTTCCTGCACTGATCTCTCTTCTTTCTCTCCATCATTTTGGTGTGTCCCCAGATGCTCTGTCAGTGTGATTTTCATACTCCAGTGTTAAAACACCCTCATCGCTTCAGCCAAAGGGTGGATTTCTTGAGGGCAAAGGTCATATCTCTTAAGCTGTTACAGCCCTGTTCCCTAGCAAGTTGCTGGACTCTCAACGACTTCAGATTTGACAGGGGTTATTTGACCTGTTCAATTCGTTGAAGGGGTAAATTTGTTTGTCGTTCAGTCTGGAGCCCGTGTTTCCTCTCTCCCACGTGCCTGCTTCATGGCATATGCAGCTGGTCTGCAGCCTAATTCATGGGTCTGTCACTTCCTCTCCAGAGACCTCACGGCAGCTCTGCCAACATCTGGCCTTCTGGCCACTTTTCAGGGTGGCTTTTCAGTTCCATACCTGTTTATGGCCTCATCTTCTTTTCCTCTGCCTTCTCCAGTGTTCGAAAGCTGTCTTTTCCTCTCTTAAGAGAGCGGTTGCCCATCTCCAAGCTTCTTTGTTTCCTCCTTTCGTCTCTTTCCCAAGGCACCTTGGCTTTGAAGAGGCTGCTGAAAAGAAGCAGATTATTTCATCTTTTATGATCAGCAAAGGGAAAAGTAGGAGGCTTCATAAAGAAAATTGGCAAGATCTAAAGTTATTTGCATTTCATACGAATCAAAAGTTTCCTAAGTTCTTTTTTATTTTTTTAAAGAACTGTCAAATAAACCAAGAAAAAAAAAATTGATCTGAACATTGAAACACCTGCTACAGACCTGGGGGCTTTGAATTTAGCAGCTTTAGTTTGGGCCCAAGAAACTCTCTGAATTAGAAAGGCTTTCGCTGCTCCTTGGCTTGCTGCAACATTTCATTCCTAACGTCACTCTTCCCTTTCCTTTCAGAATACAGCAGAGCCAAAGAGCTCCTCTGTGTGCCTGTGGACGTGACAGACACTCTGAGCTGTTTTAGAGAGACCTTGGAAAAATCCAAATATCACAACAGATCAATCCGGCACAGCAGAAAGTTGCTTTCGTTATTTCTCGCACAGACACAAGGTGAAATATAGTCGTTCCAGTCGTTCCTATGCACCTGCGGGGAATGGATTCTGGGACCCCCCGTGGATGCACATGTCCCTTACAGTCAGCTCCCCCCCGCCTAGTATCCATGGCTCTGCATCTCCAGAAACAGAGGGCTGACTGTACTTGCTCTGTGTTCCTGTCTCTTTATTTCCACAGGGTACCACCCTGTGGGTCTACCATGTTCTATAGTAGGTTCCTCCTTCCCCCACTTCCATGCCTGCTTTCAGCTGCCTTTTGCTTTTTTCTTCTTGTCCAGTGGATCACACCTTTGTTTCCCATACTTGATTCCAACCAAAGCACTGCCTCACCTATCTGCTATTATGCCTTCTGAGTATACTCCCTTGAGTGGCATAAATACAAAAGCAGTGTTAATGTTTGATTCTATACTTCTGTATCCTTACTATTTGCTTTGCAAGTATGGTGCTATAGTCTTGTTTTATTTTCATCAGTAGATTAATTGATTTGTACAGAATTAACTACAGTCTTTTACCAAAGCACTACTTTATCAATGTCAAGCAAATAGATGCATTTTAATATACACACCAGTAAAATTCCTTATTAGTACCATAGATTTTCATTTTAGCTTTTAAAAAAAGATATTCATTATGTTTGGTTACTTTACACTTGTTTTCTCCCTTCTCAAAATCTATTGATTCGTAAACTCAGTCAAAGCAGGGCTTCAAGTGGTTAACCTCAGAGAGAAAAAGGATACTCAAATGTAGGTAAAGAAATCCCAAATTACCTACATTTAGGTAATCTAAAATCCTAATTTATGTTTATAATTCTTACTGTTCAAATTTATCAGAATAATAAAAATAAATTTATATTAATAAACTTAAAATAATTATATTTTAAAGTTATTAATAATAGATTTAAATTTAACATATAAGATGCTAATATTCTCTGAACGGATGTTTTAGAAATTAAACCAATTGTTTTTTTTAACAACTACTGACAGAAGTTTACTTACGTATATAATATACGTATCTATGTATGTATATATGTATATATATAATGTATGTATGTATGAATGCATATATGTGTCATTGTTGCTCCTCTTCTCCCCCCAGAAAGCACTTGTTATGATATGTACCCACAGTTTTTGGTTGTATTGTCCACAGACATACTTTACATTAAATTAGCACTCCGTATCATGTTTTTGAGCTTCCCTGTGGCTCAGATGGTAAAGAATCTGCCTGTAATGTGGGAGACCTCAGTTTGATTCCTGGGTTTGGAAGATACCCTGGAGGAGGGCATGGCAACCCACTCCAGTATTCTCACCTGGAGAATATCCATGGACAGAGAAGCCTGGCAGGCTTATAGTCCATGGGGTCTCAAAAAGTGGAACACAATTGAGCAACTAAGCACAACATATCATGTTTAAACTTTGCCTTTTTTTAAAATACATTTTTAAATTTTAATTGGAAGCTAATTACTTTAAAATATTGTATTGGTTTTGCCATCCATCAACATGAATCCACCACAGGTGTACAGGTGTTCCCCATCTTGAACCCTTCTCCCACCTCCCTCCCCATACCATCCCTCTGGGTCATCCCAGTGCACCAACCCCAAGCATACTGTATCATGCATCGAACCTGGACTGGCGATTCGTTTCATATATGATATTATACATGTTTCAATGCCATTCTCCCAAATCATCCCACCCTCTCCCTCTCCCACAGAGTCCAAAAGACTGTTCTATACATCTGTGTATCTTTTGCTGTCTCACATACAGGGTTATTGTTACCATCTTTCTAAATTCCATATATATGCGTTAGTATACTATATTGGTGTTTTTCTTTCTGGCTTACTTCTCTCTGTATAATAGGCTCCAGTTTCATCCACCTCATTAGAACTGATTCAAATGTATTCTTTTTACTGGCTGAGTAATACTCCATTGTGTATATGTACCACAGCTTTCTTATCCATTCATCTGCTGATGGACATCTAGGTTGCTTCCATGTCCTGGCTATTATAAACAGTGCTGCAATGAACATTGGGGTACATGTGTCTCTTTCAATTCTGGTTTCCTTGGTGTGTATGCCCAGCAGTGGGATTGCTGGGTCATAAAGCAGTTCTATTTCCAGTTTTTTAAGGAATCTCCACACTGTTCTCCATAGTGGCTGTACTAGTTTGCATTCCCACCAACAGTGTAAGAGGATTCTCTTTTCTCCACACCCTCTCCAGCATTTATTGCTTGTAGACGTTTGGATAGCAGCCATTCTGAGTGGTGTGAAATGGTACCTCATTGCGGTTTTGATTTCCATTTCTCTGATGATGAGTGGAAAATTCTGAAAGAGGTGGGACTACCAGATCGCCTGACCTGCCTCTTGAGAAACCTGTATCAGGTCAGGAAGCAACAGTTAGAACTGGACATGGAACAACAGACTGGTTCCAAATAGGAAAAGGAGTATGTCAAGGCTGTATATTGTCACCCTGCTTATGTAACTTCTATGCAGAGTACATCATGAGAAACGCTGGGCTGGAAGAAGCACAAACAGTGAGAGTTTTACTTCTTCTTTTGCAGTCTGGATTCCTTTTGTTTCTTTTTCTTCTCTGATTGCTGTGGCTAAAATCTCCAAAACTCTGTTGAATAGTAGTGGTGAGAGGGAGCACCCTTGTCTTGTTCCTGACTTTAGAGGAAATGCTTTCAATTTTTCACCATTGAGGATAATGTTTGCTGTGGGTTTGTTATATATTGCTTTTATTATGTTGAGGTATGTTCCTTCTGTTCCTGCTTTCTGGAGAGTTTTTATCATAAATAGATGTTGAATTTTGTCAAAGGCTTTCTCTGCATCTATTGAGATAATCATATGGCTTTTATTTTTCAATTTGTTAATGTGGTATATTACATTGATTGATTTGCAGATATTGAAGAATCCTTGTATCCCTGGGATAAAGCCCATTTGGTCATGGTGTATGATCTTTATGGTGTACATTAACAGTGGTTAAGGGTATGAATTGAAAAAAAGCTGATAAAATTCCTAAGGATGATTTACACCACTTCATTCTGAATTTCACCTAGTATTAATATGAAGATACCCTCAGAGGTTTATCTCTAGTCCTTGGCTGTAGACCTAAATCCATTTTAGCTTCTCTCTCTCTGAGGTTTTAAACTCCTTCCCCTAGAATATTTTCCCCTTTCTTTTCCCTGTGTGTCCTCTGACCTTACACAGATACAGATTCTTTCCTATTTCTTTCCTCTTAGGTCAGAACTACCTGTACATTGCGCCTATCCCAGAGGTCTCTGCCCCAGAGGCAAACTAACATCTTAATGTTGGAAACTCTTTTTAAAAAAGTAAACTCAAACTGTGCAGCTTCTCCCCCCTGATCCCCAGGAGGAGCAAAGCATTATCTCAGCATTCACTTTCCAGCAAACTGCCCTCTGTACTATTCCTTCTGAGGTAACACGAGTGTAGAGCGCGTCAACACACACCTGGGCTCTTCAGAAATGGTTCGAGACATGGAAACAGAGTCCCTTGAACTGTAAATGAGGCTCAACTCTATGTAAAACCCTTCCTTCTCCCTTTCTCTTTCTCCTACTTTCCCCCCTCCTCTTAAACTTCCCTTCTTTCTCCATTTTTAAGCTTCTTTTAAAATTTTTCCCATGAATTTAGGAGACAAAGGAAGAGTGAACAATTTAAAATTTGCTACTGGGAAGGTGGAGTTTTCCATGGGGACAGAAGAGATGCACATGCCAACACCCCCTGACCTTTCTCAGGAGCATTTCCGAGTTTTCAGCTCAGTGGAGAAGAGCAAGCTTCCCTCCTCACAACTTGGACTCGTAATTTCTTCTTATTATGAAACTATTAGTAAGGTTTATTCATTCCATGTTCATTTTCAATATGATCTGCCACATTAATGTTGAGATTGCATTTGGTCTTGAAATGATACCTTTTTTAATATATATTTTATTGACGTATAGTTGATTTACAATATTGTGTTAGTTTCATCTGTACAGCAAAGTGATTTGGTTATATGTATGTGTATATATTTTTTAGATTATTTTACATTATAGGTTATTACAAGATATTGAATATAGCTCCTTGTGCTGTACAGTAACGAAATATCATTTGTAGAAATGGGATGAAAGAGCTTGAACATAGACTCTATTCATCACACCCTTGTAGGCAGTAACAGAGCAGTGAGGAGACAGGCCGCTGCCCACCCTCTCCTGTGATCGTCTGTCCAGCCTCGCTGGTACCATTGCGAGATCCTAGGTGCCCTCCCGCTCATCCCACTTTAACTGAATCTGTGAACTGTTTGTTGAGATGTGGCCACTGTTATGTGCTTTTGCTTTGCCCTAAAAGGTTCCATTTTCTTTGTCTTTCCACTTGATTTGGCTTTTCTACAAATTCAGCAGTATAAATTCAGCATGTCGTAGATCCAATGTCCCCCTTTTTTATAACAGAAAATATTCCCCCTTTAGCACCTGAAATAAAATTTGTATTAATATACTCTTCCTATACACATTATTAAAAAAATAAATATGAGGTTCTAAATATAAATTGAAGGATAAATTAAATGAAATCACTTATAATAAAAGAATCTATTTGTTAATATGTAAGAGCTTAGGTGGGCTTCCCAGGTGGCTCAGTGATAAAGAACCTGCCTGCCAGTGCAGGAGATGTGGGTTCAGTCCCTGAGTTGGGAAGATCCCCTGGAGAAGGACATGGCAACCCACTCCAGTTTCCTTGCCTGGAGAATTACACAGAGAAATCCGGTGGGCTATAATCCATGGGGTTGCAGAGTCAGACACGACTGAGTGACTAAACGACAACAGTTGCAGCAAGAGCTTAGGCGCCAGAGGTACAGAGAATCAATCAGATGCTCATATACTGTATGTAAGATATACAGGATACATAGGAATATGACAGCTGCAAATGCAGACTGATACAAGCATATTATATTGGTGACTCAGGTGCTATCAGCATTGTTAATTTTGATGCCATGATGTTCTAAAATGGCAAATGTAGGGCATCCTGAACAAAAACAAAATATTACATGGATTGCATTTCTGGAAAACTGAGCATTTTGAAAACATGTAAAAATACCCTTTCTATGTTTAAAATGAAGTTAGATGTTAGACTCAGATAATTACCTACATGTTTCTCATCTTTTTCCTCCCTGTGGGGGAAGGTTCTGTACATTGCAGGCCCCCCAGTGCCAGGTCCTCACTGAGGAAACACTAGCAGTTGCCCCATTGTGACAAATAACAGCCTCCTCCCTCAGATTTCTAAAATACCCACTAGCCAATAGAGCTACCCTCATTAGGAACCAATGCCATGTTAGATGGGTTTTTTTTTTTTTGGCTACACATCCTGGAATGCATGCATTCCTCAGAAAGCAACAACAAATTCAGGTGATAATAAAGATGTGCTTTTTTGCATTCGGGTGAAGGAAGAATCTGATATGCTGCACTCTTGTCACATCTCTGATCAAAACCAAACCATTCAAGTCTTCCCATCTGTTGTAGAATAGTGTTCACATTTTTCCACTTGGCATTCAGATGGCTCAGTAATCTTACCACTACTGCTTCTTCAACCTCCCCCAAAACCATATTCTGGCCACATATGACATTTCTATATTTTATACCCAGTCCAATCTCACTTGTATGCTTTTTCTGGATTTTTTTCTCCTTCACCATCTTGACCTGCCTCACTCTTACTCTATCTACTTTATTCATGTTTCCTACCAGTTAGATCCAATCTTGTTTCCTCCCTCTTAGATCCACTTTCCTACTCCCTAACATTCAAACAGAACATCGTTTGTTCTGTATAGCTATATCGTGACATTTAGAGGGTCTATTAACTTGAAGTTTGCTTATCTACACAGTCAAGGTATAAAGCAATTTAAAATATTCTTGCATATATAAAGGAAATATTTTACAGAGACTAACATTTTTTTCTTTCACCTGATTAAAAATACAGATGTTCTTCAAACCAGCAATCAAAGAAGTCTTAATGTGCAGGCATTGCATGAACTTGGAAATCTTCTCATCTTCGCACAGAAGAAAAGGTAGCTTATAGGAGTCAGTAAAACAGGGAGAACTCTGTTCACCTGAAAAATTTTTAACTATTATGAAAAAAGGCACCATCTTTCATAAATTTTAGTTCTTGGATAATATTCCATTGCTGTATTTTAGTCATCAAATGCTACTGGAGAGAAACGGTTATGAGCAATAAATGGCACAGATCCCTTCTCACATTTTGATGAAAATGTTTATTCAATGCATTTTCTTTCCTTTTTGAAAGAGATTTAACAACACAGATCTCATGCTGCCTGATGCCCCGTTTCTGTTTCAGGGCTGCTTTTAAGTGTTGGAGTCAAGCTCTGGACGAAATTTTCAGGAAAGAAGATGTGCTCCATACATGGAAGGAGTTTGGCAGCTCACTCACCAATGCCACTGATGGCCGGTCACCTCCAGGTTCCAAAGACTACAGTGAGGAGCTCCTGTCCAAAGTTGGCATCTGGGGGTGTTTGCAGGGAGCAGTGATATCAGCAAAGATAGCACAGTGAGTATGACGCTGGAGCCATCTGCGTAGGACCTGGGGCCTTCCTTCATGGGCTACCCACCCGGGCCATGTAGGGTGCCTCCCACACACTGGGTTCTTGGGCAGCTCCATTCATATCCTATAAGGTTATTATACACTTTACTTGTTTGTGCTGTTGTTTGTTTATGGCCGTCTCCTCTTCCTGTAACCAGGGCCACCTCTGGAATGTGAGCACCGCATGGGCACAGGTCTTTGCTTTGTTCAAAGTGTATCCCAAGTGCCCAGCATGGAGATGGCATTCAGTAACTGTTTGTTGAATGAATGACTAAGTGGATGAACAGTTGGTAGGTGAGCAAGAATAACAGCGTGGAGGCAGGCCAACTAAGGCTTAATTTAAGAGCCTCCTAATAACTCTGGGTGCCCCCTGGCAAGTTACTCATCCTCTCTGAGACTAACTATTCTCATCTGTAAACCATGATGACAGAAATTACATGACATACCGTATTCATTTGCTACTACAGACTAGTGACAGAACATCAATCTGTGAGAGATTTACCATCTCACAATGTTGGAGTCTTGACATCTGAGATTAAGGTTTTGCCAGGGTGGTTTCTTCTGAGGCCTCTCTCCCTGCTCATAGGTAACTCTCTTCTCAGCCTCTTCCCACATGGTCTTCCTTTCTGTGTGTGTCTGTGTCCTAGTCTCTTCCTCTTGTAAGGACACCTCTCATATTGGCTGATGGCCTACCCTAATGACTTCATTTTAACCTGATCACCTCTTTAAAGACCCCATTTCTTATTCACATTCTGAGGTTACTAGGGGTTAGGATTTCAACTTAGGAATTTTGGGTGTGCAGGGGGGCTTATGTGTCAGTCATGTCTGACTCCTTGCAATGCCATGGACTGTAGCCTGCCAGACTTCTCTGCCTGTGGGATTTTCCAGGCAAGAATACTGGAATAGGTTGCTATTTCCTTCTCCAGGGGATCTTCCTGATCCAGGGATTGAACACGGGTCTCCTGTGTTGGCAGGCAGATTCTTTACCAGTGAGCCACCAGGGAAGACCCAGTGGGGCATATAATTAAGCCCATATCACAGACTGTATTAATTTCCTCTTGATGGTGTCACAAATTCCACAAAATTCAGTGGCCTGAAACAATACTGATTTATCGTCTTATGGTTATGGAGGGCAGAGGTCCTAAAATCCAAGTGTTGGCAGGGCTGAGCTACCTCCAGAGGTTCTGGGAGTAAATCTGCTGTTACCTGTCTCAGCTTCCCAAGGCCTCCTGCATTCTTCATGTTCTGTCTTCAGGACCCCAGACTCTCATCTTCCTTTCTGTCAGTATGCTTCTATCCTCACATCTTCTCTGACTCTGACCCTCCTATCTTTCTCTTAAAGGACCATTGTGATTAGATTGAACCCATGTGAATAATTCAGTAGAACTTTGCCTCCTATCTCAGGGCCCTTAACTTAATCACATCTGCAAGTTTTTTTTTTTTTTCACTGCATCATATAACTGGAAGGATCTTAGTTTCCCGACCAGATCATAGATTGAACCTGGGCTCTCAGCAATGAAAGCATGGAGTCCTAACTGTGGGACCACCAGGGAATTCCTTTTTTTTTTTTTGCCACATGAGCAACATATGCGTAGGTTTAGGGAATTAGGATGTTGGTATCATTGGGCAGCCATGTTTCAGCCTGCCACACATGGCATATGTGGAAGTCTTATCACAATGCCTTATGTCTACTTAGGACTCACAAATATCTGAAATATTTGATTAATGTGAAAAACAAAAAATATGAAGAGAGTAGAGGTACAGGTTTCCGTTACCTCTGTAGTTACATTATAAGGCATGGTAGGCAAAATATCTGCAACAATATTTTGAGCTGTAGAGAAAATTTTTAAAAATAGTAATTTGTCTTAGTTCACGATCACATAGTTTTCAGAAAATTAGCATTTGGGCAAGGGAAGTATGGATTTACCATTTCAAAAGTATAAAACGTTCAAAGATCTTTAAAAAACTCTGTCATTTGATTTTTCTTTCGCTCTCCTGAGAAGGAACTCTTCCTTTCACACACACACACACACACACACACACACACACACCACACACACATGAGTCCCCACACACAAACACACACACACAGGGGTCCCCATTCAAGTCTGAGTTTCTAACTTAGTAGCACTTGGCAGCAGAGAACAGAAAAGCTGAGAAAGGCTCGCAGCTTGAAAAGAACAGCTTACAGCATTCCTGCCAGAGGACACCTTAGGGTCTCTGGGCCTCTGAAGTTGTTACTTAGTGATTTTCAATCAACAGAAAGTCATTTCTTGGGTTACCCAGCTGGAAGTCTGACTTCCACAGGCTCTTACGGTTCTCCAGGGGTTTTGCCTATTCTTGGAGACTCCCTGAGGAGAAGAAACTTTTCTCTCCCACTGCTCAGCAGGCAAAGCACCTCACAAAGAAGCAGAACTCACACTGGTGTTATTAATACAGTGAAGTCCACTGGTGTTAAAATAAGACTTAGGAGAAGGTAATGTGGTTTATAGTCACAAATGTGAGTTTCAAGACCCGTGTAAAGAAAACTCAGACTCTACTAAGGGACATAAAATGAGACAGTAATAAACACAGAGTTACCTCAATCTTTGGTGGAAAGATTTAATATCATAAATGGATCCATAATGTACTGCTGGTGAGGAAATACAGTGTTTCAGTCTATGAGAAGAAATTAATTAATTGTGCTCATCAAAAAACTTTAAAATTGTGCACCTCCTTTTTCCCAAAATTCCACTTCTAGGGATTTATTCAGTGGAAGTAATAGGACAAGTGCTCAAAAATGTAGGTATGACAATGTTTGTTTCAACAATGGAAAAAATCCAAATGGAGATGAATATTTTAATATTCTGGTACATCTGACTGATAAAAATATTAAAGTTCTGTAAAATAATTATATAACTGATTATGTTCAATAATAGAACATTTATTTATAAAAATATGTATTACATAATTTCAGTCTTAATGTGAATGTTCATCTATATAATTATATGTAGAAGGAAATCTAGAAGGAAAGTGACTGAAATGTTACTGGTAATCATGTTTAGGTGGTAGCATTATTGGTGAATTTTCATTTTATTTTTTTTTTGTCTTTCAACGTTTTAAATCTTACATGAGAATGTAGTACTTTTAGAATTAAAAATTAAACTTTTAATTTTTAATTAAATTAAAGGTTACTTAAGTTTTGAGTTAAAATCTATGAGTATTAGAGTTGCATTTATGTAAAAATATTCTTGGAACATTGTCTCTGAATCAGTTTCTTTTTCTTATACTTAGATTTATTCAGACATTGGATGTTGAAAAGAGAACCAATTGTTGCCTTTTATCAGCATTACTTTTTCAGGTAATACTTCATATATGTCGTTCTGTAGTAGCACAGCCATTTAATTAGTAAAAATTTTTTAAAATGCAGTGGTTTATTACATTCATAAAACTGACATTAGGAAAATAACATGAACCTTGATTAAATATCCTACGCCCATCTTTCCTTTGATGACTGAACCCCTGTGGCATTTTCACCTTTAGTATTCAGCAGAGTCAGTTTTCTCGTGTTCACTATAGATGGAGAAGTTTTACAGATGAGGAAACTGAGTCTCCTGTCCTTCTTTCATGGAGCAGTGAAGCCAGTCTGATTGAGTCGAAAGGGTTGCCCTGCCTCATCTGGAAATAAACTTTTGCTTAACTGCATGATGTAAAATATGCCATATAATTCAAGCCAAAAATAAGTTGAAGATTACAGAAGTAGAGTGTCTGCAGTTCTTAGTTTGATTTTACTGAAGGAGAAAGGAGCTTTTATCCAAAATATAAGACATTCTGAGATTCAGGAACATAGCCAGGGGCTTCTGCAATCTCTTGGTGGTCCTGTTTATTTTGAAGGATGGAAAACCCTTGTTATGTGTATCAGAGAGTCTGATAGCTTATGAAATCTGGGTGTATAAGATCTTTGAGACAGGTTTCTTGGAGTCTATTGCCAGATTTTTTAGTTTTCCTATGTTCCATACACCTCTTGCCAATGCTTCAAAGGGAAGAGGTTGGAGAGGCGAGGATGCAGAGGGAATGATAATCCGAATCAGATTTCTTCTGTTGCATCCTTTGCTTTCTCCTGATATTCCTCGTTCTTGAAGATAATGCTGTTTATGCTTTAGAAAATAATTAATTTTTTTGCTTAAATGTAGACAGCATTTCTTAGTAATTTGACACCTAAAATAAAAATTAGCTTTGGGATTTATTTTAAAAATCTGTTCATTTTTTTCATGATTTTAAACTAAAAATTAAACAATTGCATAGTATTTTAGACTAGGTATCTTATAAGTTTAATGAGCAGTCTGATTAAAGTTATTCCTGGTATATACATTAGAATAATTTGATGATGCATTTGTCATCAAGAAATGTCATTGTTTAAGATAATATAAGAAGCACTCCTAAATGTACAATTTGATTTTGTGTATTCATCTTGTTTCTGAATAGCTTGCACAATATTTGTCATATAAATTGTATTTAGAAATACTGGTCAAGTTAAACCAATTACCTTTTCACTTAATTCAGTTAAAAATTTAGAATTACCTGTGCTTGATTTAGACTTCTGAAGTATGTTTTTCTTTCCTCTACTTGTAGGTTGGTAGAGTGGAGAAAACATAGATTTTTGGGTCAAATAGTCAAAATTTTTGAATCTTCTTTTTGCCAGCATTAACTGGGTGACCTCAGAGAAGTTAATCGTTTCAGCCTCAATTATATCACTTGTGACATAATAAGTCTTCTTTCTAGGGGTGGGTTAAGTGAGGATTAAATGAGATAATATTTATGAGGAATAAACTAAGAGTGCCCAATACAAAGTCAACTCTCAACAAATGATAAAATAATGATAATTTCTTCTCAAGATAATAAATATCCAACTACCATGGGGTTTAAAAGGCCCATTGTCAGTGATAAAGTATTTGGAACCTGTAGTGATGAGAATATAAATAAGTACTTTTCATTGACGCTTTCATGTGGTGTTAGAGAAGACTTTTGAGAGTCCCTTGGATAGCAAGGAGATCAAACCAGTCAATCCTAAAGGAAATCAACCCTGAATATTCATTGGAAAGACTTATGCTGATGCTGAAGCTCCAGTATTCTGGCCACCTGTTGTGAAGAACTGACTCATTGGAAAAGACCCTGATGCTGGGAATAATTGAGGGCAGGAGGAGAAGAGGGTGACAGGATGAGATGGTTGGATGGCATCACTGACAATGGACATGAGTTTGACCAAACTCCAGGAGATAGTGGAGGACAGGGAAGCCTGGTGTGCTGCAGTTCATGGGGTCACAAAGTGTTGGACACTGCTTAGCAATTGATAACAACAAACAGCCCTTTATTTTAGGGTACAGTGTGCTAGGCAACACAAAGCCCTTTGGGAAGGAATACACTTATTCCTTATATCTTTTAAATACTTATCTTTCTTGTTGTTGCAAATGCAAGTTCCAGCTGTTCATTTCACCTTTTTCGTCCTCAGGGTTTGCTTAGAACCACACTACCACATCCTAAAGCTGAACGTTGCTACGCTCAGTATGAAATCACTCAGCTTCTCCCAGGCATCGAGCTCTTCTCAGACAGATACCGGGCTGACATCTGCTCTGTCATTGCGAGTTTGTATTATGTCATCCGTGAGCTGCACTTTGCTAAGCAAAATCTAGTAGTAAGTGATTTGCAAAATCAACAAATCTGAATTCACGGTGATATCTTACCCCACTTATATTGTATTTTTTACTTGGCAGGGTTAAATTTTACTATTGCTCTTGTGATCAATTCTTGTTTACCTTTAAACTCTATTTTCAGGATTTTGATCTGTACTTCAAAATAAAATAATTAATGTTCTTTCTTTACCATCACTATTTGCATGCCATTTTGGATACAATAGCCAGGTCTATTTGATTTGGTTCTCTCTTTTTTTAACTCTATTATTTATTGTTTTTTCCCCCTTAAGATATGGTGAAATTGACTAGAATGTTTAACTGGTCTGGAACACAGAAATGTAGTGGACTTATAAGTTCACTTTATTAAGTCATGAAGGAATATCAATATTAAAACTATGGGAGTATTTCTTTATTGAGACAAACTTATCTTTGTATCTGTCTCATTTCTTCTATGTTAAGGACACATCTAAGTGAAAAACAGATTTTAAATATGAAATTAAAGACAGACACTTCTTAATGTCCTAAGAAATTAAAACTCAAATAAAAACTCATTTCCTTTGGGAAAATAAGTCTCAAATCATAAATTTGAAGTTGATTTCATTTTAGACATAAATTAGTATTTTCTGTTGGTCATTATATTTATGTTTTCATCCTTTATCTTAGTTTTTCTTTTTTCTTCCTCTGTTCTATTTCCTCTGCTATTGTATGTCTTTTCTCACTGTGTTTGCTCCTTAATATCTGTTCGTTCTCTTTTTCTGCCTCTTTCCCTTTCCTCTATAATTTTAATACTTACCTTATTTTTTTCTCATATGTTGTTTTCTGTTCTCTTGTTCTAAATTAACTCTCTCCTCATTTTGAAAAGATTTATTGTCCCCTGATATTAGTTGTTAAATTATAATGTCATGTGTTAATGTGAAAAGGTTGATACATGCTTGTAATACGTGGAAGATTTGGGACACAAAAAAATGTTTATTAGAAAAAAACAACAAAAATGGTGTTTCTCTCATTGTTAAGGGGCTTCATTTCTGGATTTAGAAAATAGTTTTACCTATTCCCTGGGTAACCTTTAGCTGCCTAGTCCTATCCATATATAATACATATCACTGCCCTGGAAAAGAAATGAGACTTTTTTCTCTGAAGCTTAAGAAATTGAGAACATTTTTCTGAATAATTGAGCAGTTGGAAGCAATAAAATGGTGTGTTTTTATTTCTCACTAAAGAAAAGATACAATCTCAAAGGTAATAGCCAACTCTTATTGTTTTGTACTGCATTAATTGTAGAAAAAGTTATTGTTATATTTGTAGAGCATCATTATAGAAAAATGTGTTATGTTTGAAATCATTTAAGACCAGTTCTAATCCTCTTTAAAAGCTGTTGCTATTAGCAGCTGCCAGTTGACTGACAATGAAAGACTCCTTAACTGAACCTGCATGAATCCATTTAGTATTACACTACCTTCTAGAAACAGATTTAAGGGCCTAGATCCGATAGATAGAGTGCCTGATGAACTATGGAATGAGGTTAGTGACATTGTACAGGAGACAGGGATCAAGACCATTCTCACGGAAAAGAAATGCAAAAAAGCAAAATGGCTGTCTGGGGAGACCATACAAATAGCTGTGAAAAGAAGAGAGGCGAAAAACAAAGGAGAAAAGGAAAGCTATAAGCATCTGAATGCAGAGTTCCAAAGAATAGCAAGAAGAGATAAGAAAGCCTTCTTCAGCGATCAGTGCAAAGAAATAGAGGGAAAGAACAGAATGGGAAAAAACTAGAGATCTCTTCAAGAAAATGAGAGATACCAAGGGAACATTTCATGCAAAGATGGGCTTGATAAAGGACAGAAATGGTATGGACCTAACAGAAGCAGAAGATATTAAGAAGAGGTGGCAAGAATACACAGAAGAACTGTACAAAAAAGATCTTCACGACCCAGATAATCATGATGGTGTGATCACTCATCTAGAGCCAGACATCCTGGAATGTGAAGTCAAGTGGGCCTTAGAAAGCATCACTACGAACAAAGCTAGTGGAGGTGATGGAATTCCAGTTGAGCTGTTTCAAATCCTGAAAAATGATGCTGTGAAAGTGCTGCACTCAATATGCCAGCAAATTTGGAAAACTCAGCAGTGGCCACAGGACTGGAAAAGGTCAGTTTTCATTCCAATCCCAAAGAAAGGCAATGCCAAAGAATGCTCAAACTACTGCACAGTTGCACTCATCTCACACTCTAGTAAAGTTATGCTCAAAATTCTCCAAGCCAGACTTCAGCAATACATGAACCGCGAACTTCCAGATGTTCAAGCTGGTTTTAGAAAAGGCAGAGGAACCAGAGATCAAATTGCCAACATCTGCTGGATCATGGAAAAAGCAAGAGAGTTCCAGAGAAACATCTATTTCTTTTTTATTGACTATGCCAAAGCCTTTGACTGTGTGGATCACAATAAACTGTGGAAAATTCTGAAAGAGATGGCAATACCAGACCATCTGACCTGCCTCTTGAGAAATCTGTATGCAGGTCAGGAAGCAACAGTTAGAACTGGACATGGAACAACAGACTGGTTCCAAATAGGAAAAGGAGTACGTCAAGGCTGTATATTGTCACCCTGCTTATTTAACTTCTGTGCAGAGTACATCATGAGAAACGCTGGGCTGGAAGAAGCACAAGCTGGAATCAAGGTTGCTGGGAGAAATATCAATAACCTCAGATATGCAGATGACACCACCCTTATGGCAGAAAGTGAAGAGGAACTAAAAAGCCTCTTGATGAAAGTGAAAGTGGAGAGTGAAAAAGTTGGCTTAAAGCTCAACATTCAGAAAACGAAGATTATGGCATCCAGTCCCATCACTTCATGGAAAAAAGATGGGGAAACAGTGGAAACAGTGTCAGACTTTATTTTTGGGGGCTCCAAAATCACTGCAGATGGTGATTGCAGCCATGAAATTAAAAGACGCTTACTCCTTGGAAGAAAAGTTATGACCAACCTAGACAGCATATTCAAAAGCAGAGACATTACTTTGCCAACAAAGGTCCGTCTAGTCAAGGCTATGGTTTTTCCTGTGGTCATGTATGGATGTGAGAGTTGGACTGTGAAGAAGGCTGAGCGCCAAAGAATTGATGCTTTTGAACTGTGGTGTTGGAGAAGACTCTTGAGAGTCCCTTGGACTGCAAGGAGATCCAGCCAGTCCATTCTGAAGGAGATCAGCCCTGGCATTTCTTTGGAAGGAATGATGCTAAAGCTGAAACTCCAGTACTTTGGCTACCTCATGCGAAGAGTTGACTCATTGGAAAAAACTGTGATGCTGGGAGGGATCGGGGGCAGGAGAAGAAGGGGACGACAGAGGATGAGATGGCTGGATGGCATCACGGACTCGATGGATGTGAGTCTGAGTGAACTCCGGGAGTTGGTGATGGACAGGGAGGCCTGGCATGCTGCGATTCATGGGGTCGCAAAGAGTCTTGGACACGACTGAGCAACTGAACTGAACTGAACCTTCTAGAAGTGCCTAAGGCAATTGCTGTAATATGTAAAATTTACCAAGGGACCCCTTGCTGTGGAATAATGGGAAATAGTTTGCTAAATAATAAGGATCCAAATCCCCATTCTTGCTCCACCTTCCTTTGATGGGGCAGTACCCAGCTGCAGAGAGTGAACTTCAGTTTTAAGTTGCAGTTAAGAACTGTTCAAAAGTCCAGGCAAAACTATCCCTCAACACCTGCCTTTAGCTGAATCGTGGTCAGGGCAAGTGAAAAAATGATAGTCTACAAGCTTTCACATACATCTATGGAACATCAAGAAGACTTGAACTTTGGGGTTAATTCTAGGAAAATAAAAATATTATGTGAAAAGTAAGCTCGAGTTTTAAGCAGTAGAATATATGTTCTGTGATGGCAAGGACTTAGATTTTTTTCCTCATTCAACAATGTCTGACATTCATATGACAGGCATGTTATACTTTTTTTTTGCTGATAGAGAGATTTCAATTGAAGACAATAGCAGTTGACATTGAGATGATGGATATGAGTTCCTTTGTTTTAAATTCTGCAATTATTTGATAGCTTATTTGCTAGAATGTTTCCACCGGCCTCAGTAATTCATATATATATGTTGAATTAATTTTTTTCAAGAAGGATGATTAACTTGAGTTTTATTTTTCCATGCTTATGGAAATGTGAAACCTAGGTTTGGGTACCAAGTGGCATCTACTTGGAACTATAAGTCACTGATACCACTTTGAACTTTTGATAAAATCATGAAGAATATGCTAGGCAGATCATTTCACTTATACCAAATAGTACAGTCTTTTAATATAGAAAAAATAAATCATGATTTTGTACAACATCTCTTGCATTAATATTTGGTTAAATTGTATTGTTAGATTATTAACTTGATAACATATGTTTCAAAACAGAGTGTTTTTCTCTTGGTAGATTCTGCCTCTCCTTGCATTGTACCAATATTTTGTTTCTGTAATTTGCCAAGACTTTGTAAAAAATCTGGAAGCAAGAATCCTCAAGGTATGTTTCAAGCTTTTAAGACATTTGATCTTTTTCAACTATTGAAGATATCGTCTTAAAATACTTTGGTTCTAATACTCATGATCATAAGCTGATAGTAATACATGGTGTTGAACTGATATTAAAAACCTTACCCATCATTATCATAATGTGTAAGAAAGAGCTGGGTAGAAAGCTTAAATCATTTTACGGTTTGTTTTGTTGTTCAGTCCTTAAGTCATGTCCAACTCTTCTGCTACCCCATGGACTGTAGCCCACTGGGTTCCTCTGTTCATGGGATTTTCTGGGCAATTTTATGCTTGGGCCCACAGTAAAGTGAGGAACGGCTACTCCTGTTAACAGGCTAACCCAATAATATTCAGTCCAGAAATCACCATTTCTGAATGACTGGTTTCTCATGAAGACTAATGAGTCATTTTTCAAAGTTTATGAGTTGTTTTTGCTAAGGATCTTTTGTATATCATGGTGCACAAGAGTTTTTCATGGCATAGGTAGTTGAAGTGATAAAATTCACAAATACTAAATTACAACTAATTATGTACCCCCTAAAAGTCAGGAGGCTCTCTATCTTCAAGATTTATGTGTAGTTGGCTTGAGCCCCATGTGGAGTGCAGAATGTCAAGCGTCTCCTTTTCTGTTTTTACCCTGGTCACCTATTGTCAGAGGCTCCCACTTATGTTGAATTTGTTTTGCACCTGGATCCTCTCAATAGCCAGCAAATTTGCTTCCTGTTCTGTACCTCCTCATCTCTAATATGGAATCCAACCCTATTCCATATGTTACACACCACACATACACACAAACACACAACACATACACACACACAAGCGAAACACACGTACACACATTGCATTCACCTAAGGTCTTTATTTCTATATCAGATTTTACTGAGAATTGGGAACATAAGGCAAGTTTGTTGTTTTTAGTTGCTCAGTCATGTCTGACTCTCTTGTGATTACATGGACAGTAGCCATGTAGTCAGAGGAACCACCTGGCTCCTCTGTCCATGGGATTTCCCAGGAAGAATACTGGAATTGGTTGCTCTTTCCTTCTCCAGAGAATCTTCCTGACCTAGAGATCAAGCCCACGTCTCCTGCATTGGCAGGCATATTCTTTACCATGGAGTCACTAGGGAGGCACTTGCAACTTAGAATATTTGGCATCTCTGAGTTTAAAATATTTCGTGCTGGTAAATTTTCCACAACCCACTCTAAGAAAATATAAAAGCCTTGATTTTATAGCATTTTGTAGCATTTGCAATTTCCATGGGATGAATACTCCCACTGCAGTTGACTTTAGCCTGCCAACCAGGCTTTACCGAATATGGGGTTGGGACAAGATGTGCACGCTCAGCTGGGGGTGAGTGGCACCAACACTCCCTTGGCTCAGCTGTCCTTCTCCTTTTTTTTGAAAAACCCTCCTTCCTCAGATCCTTTAAATGTTGTAACAAGGGAAAATAAGATTTTCCTTTAAACTGCTCTCTCCGGGACCCAACCTGTGAGCCTGTGTTTTCAGACCAAATAGTCTATCACATTCTATTTCTTAATAAAGATAATACCTTCTCTAAGAGAAGTTCTGGTGCCCTTAAGATAATACATTTTAACCTAGGAATAAGTAATTGGTTTTCAGCCATGAATTCTGAGTTACTGAACTCTTTAAGAGTTCTCTGACTTTTGAATTTCAATAACACTGTTTAAAAAGCTGCATACAACTTTTCTCTCTCTGTTTTTAAGATAGTACTCTCTTCAAAACTGAAAAATTCTCGAGGCTAGGGCATGTGTCTTATTCATCTTTTGGTTCCCTATAGTGTCTTGAGTAGTAAATTCATATACTTGATATTCAATAATTAATTATTAAATTGAATTTAAAGTCTTAGACATATATCACATGCCTGCTGTCCACATTCTCCTTGGTGTTCAGTGGGAACTCATCAAGAAGATACGTGGTAAATGTTTACTGCTTTATCTCTGAAGCAACATTTATCGAGCATCTCCTAATAAAGGCACCATTAGTAACTCTGATGGAAGAAATGTAACCCATGGCCCTTGCTTGTAAGGAAGTGAAAACGGGGAAGAGAGACAGGACATTATGTGTGTACCTCCCAGTTGATCATTTCCAGATGAGTGTGATGAACACCATTTCCAGGATCTTCAAAGAGGGGAAGAGGGCTTTGGGCCTCTAGGCTTTACCAAGTACATAGATAAGATTTAGGTTTGAAAAGAGTAGAACTAACTGAGCAGGAGAGAGGAAGAAGGGAACATTGTCAGCCGACAACTGTGTGAAAGGTATAGAGGTGAGAAAGTGTTGACTTGTTTTAGGGGGCTGGGGGGGCTTGGTAGGACTGGAGTGGGGGTCTTGAATAGGCAGTTTGGAGAAGATGGTGTGAGGACACCAGAGGCCCAGGATGTGGAGGAGACTGTGGGCCCAGTCTTGAACTCCAAGCTGAGACGTAATGTGGAGAGTGAGCAGTGAGAGAAATTAGGAGGTGTGGAGTCAGAGTAGGGTGACAGTGTTATCCTGGTATCACTAGGAGACAAGATGCTTGGCAGGGTTGCAGTGATCATCATTACCATGTCAGAAGGAGATCAGAAAGGCATTGAAAGAATCTCAAACAAAGTTTTTGATTAAGTGACTATTTTTTATTGGATTGTTAGCACTTGACAACTCTTTTTGTACTAGAGTAGCTTAAAAGTCAGTGAAGAACTATGGAAAGTCTCCTGTAGTCTTGGTCTGAGAGGGGGAATTCATGACACAGTTTTGCTCAGGAGAGGATGAGATCAGATGTATCTGGTAGGAGTGTTAGGAGTAGAATGAGATGAGAGTAGGATCTTATTGGCATAGCATAACTCAACTACAGCATTGCCAGAATCCATGAAAAGGGGCAGCTGTTGCATCAGACAGAAGAAGGAATGACAGCCCCTGTGAGTAATTTGTCTGACCTTCCCGAACTAAACTGGGGTCAGTGAATGGGAAAAGAGAAAAGTCACAGTCAGGAAACAGTAAATAATGATGCTTTCTGACAAATCAAACAGCAATAAATCACACTGTTAGGTCTCTGCCAGTGCTCTAATGTCTTTCAGGGAAAGCTTTAAGACCTCTTTATGATAAACTTGTCTGGCTTCCTAAAAGATGTATTACTGTCAAAACATCCAGCATTCCTGGGAAGGGTACCAATAGTTCTGTATTTGTGTGACTGAATGGTTGATTTATGGGTGGTTCTTTTTTCTACCTGGCTTGTTTATGTTCACAGTGTTTCTGAAAATACATGTTTATTATTATCACCATGGCTTTTTCAAATGGTCAGATTCATCTGATAAACTGAACCAGAGGTAGCCTGAACAGTTACAAGTGGTCCATGTACAGCAATCTCACATTCAAAACCAGAGGAGACTGACCTCACACAGATATGGGGAAATGTTTCCCCTAAGGAGCAGGGAGTTCAGTTGACTCCCTAATGTCTGCTTTGGTATTATATGACACCAGGGAGATTAGAGCCCAAAGTGTATTAGGCAAGAGCCAAAGTGTGCATCTCAATAGGAAAGCCATTTTCTCTTCATTAAAAATATTCTCCTGACTTTGTATGTTTTATTTTTATGTTCTTCTCACATCCTGTTTCCTTCTAACTCACCTTCTTTTTATTTCTTTAAAATGGTACTCTCTTAAGATTCCTAAGATAATATAAAGGAAAAGAGAGTAAGATGAGTATATGTGTCAAGGATAAATTGGATTTTGTTTTAGATATATGTCACCTTTATCCAAGTGTGTATTTTACTCCTTGCTCCCAGTTTACTATTTTCTGTCCTCTATGAAGTCCCTTGTTGCTGTTCAGTGGTTGAGTTGTGTCCGACGCTTTGCGACTCTATGGACTGCAGCACACCAATCTTCCCCTATCCTTCACCATCACCTAGAGTTTGCTCAAACTCATGTCCATTGAGTCAGTGATGCCATCCAACTGTCTCATCCTCTGCCACCTTCTCCTTTTGCCTTCAATCTTTCCCAGCATCAGGGTCTTTTTGCATAGGTGCCCAAAGTATTGGAGCTCCAGCATCAGTCCTTCCAATAAATATTCAATGTTGATTTCCCTTAGGATTGACTGATTTGATCTTGCTGTTCAAGGGACTCTCAAGGGTCTTCTCCAGCACCACAGTTTGGAAGCATGAATTCTTTAGCACTCAGCCTTCTTTATGGTCCAGGTCTCACATCCTTACATGACTACAGGAAGAAGCATAGCTTTGACTAGATGGACCTTTGTTGGCAAAGTAATGTCTCTGCTTTTTAATATGCTATCTAGGTTTTGTCATGGCTTTCCTTCCAAGGAAAAAGTATCTTTTAATTTCATGGCTGCAGTCCCCATCCATAGTGATCTTGGAGCCCAACAAAATAAGGTCTGTCTCTGTTTCCACTTTCTCCCCATTTGCTATGAAGTGATGGGACCAGATGCCATGATCTTAATTTTTTTGAATGGTGAGTTTTAAGTCAGCTTTTTCACTCTCCTCTTTCACCCTCATCAAGAGGCTCTTTAGTTCCTCTTCACTGTCTGCCATTAGAGTGGTATCATCTGTATATCTGAGGTTGTTGATATTTCTTCTGGCAGTCTTGATTCCAGCTTGTGATTCACTAGATGTTTTCAAAACATCAGTCAGGTACAGACCCTGCCCTGTTAAAAAGTCTTCAATCACTTATCATGCAGAAAATCAAATCCCAAGGCTCCACTCTGGTCGGCTGGCCACGATTCACACCTAGCTGCCAACCCTCTTCTCCTGTCTCTAAGCTCCTGTCACACAGGCTGTTCCCTGAACACACCAGGACCCCAGGATTGCCTCTGTCACCACATGACCTTTGTATTCAAGGTGCCCTCAGCAGCGTTTCACATCTCCCTCCATCATATCATTTCCCAAATATTCTCTTGAAAGTTTTCTTCTCAGAGAAGTCCCTCCGGATCACAATTTGAAACATAATATTTTGTCAGTACCTTTTATATCTTTTCATACTGGATATATCTTCATGTATCACTTAAATTTAGCTAATAATTTATCCAATGGATGTAACTTTCAAGATGGCTCTGTGCAGAAGAGAAGCTCAATTTACATTTTGAACAAATGCATGTATTTGATCAGGATCTTTCCTTTTCTTCCTGTAATTTCCTTATTGAAAGTCTTGCTAGGTTATATTCAAAATAAACCATGTACAATATATAGTTACCAATTGACTAATGGTGTTAAGTACATGTCTGTAAAATCGACAGTGTCCATTCATTGTGGATAAGAAAATGCACAGCTGATGCACTGTGGAATTCATCTCCTGGTTTGTTTGACATCCCCCAGAGTATTAGAGAAAGCAGAAGTGTTTTGTGTTGTCTTTCTTTTCATTTATTTGGCTGCCTTGGGTCTTAGATGTGGCATGCAGAATCTTCTGCTGCAGCTTGTGGGCTTCTCTCTAATTGTGTTGCATGGGTTTCAGAGTGTGCCAGTTCAGTAGTTGTGGCAAATGGGCTTAGTTGCCCTGTGGCATGTGGGCTTTTAATTCCCCGACCAGGAATGGAGAGTCCTCTGTATTGGAAGGTGGCTTCTTAACCATTGGGCCACCAGCAAAGTCCCTGTTTTGTCTTTGTTTGAAACCATATTTTGTTGTTGTTGTTCAGTTGCTCACATGTCCAACTCTTTGTGACCCCATGGATTGCAGCATGCCAGGCTTCCCAGTCCTTCAGCATCTCCTGGAGTTTGCTCAAACCCATGTCCATTGAGTCAGTGATGCCATCCAGCTGTCTCATGCCCTGCCGTCCTGTTCTCTTACCCTCAATCTTTCCTAGCATCAGTGTCTTTTCTGATGAGTCTTTTCCAATGAGTTGGTGACATCAGGTGGCCAAAGTGTTAGCCATACTTTACCATGGGGACAAAAGGATGAAGTAAATTGTTTAAAATGCTTCCATGTCTATCTTATTTCTTTAAATGTGTTTGGATCTGTTATCACTGATGAATGGCCGTTGTCTTGATAAGTCACTTGCTGTGATTCCCTAGTTTTCTTGGTCTCTGTACACGTGAGCTGGCTTAGGCACAGACACATGCATCTCCACAACTGTGTTGTCTGAATGTTAACTTATAATCTGTTTCCAATATGAAGCAGACATTTTGGATATCAGAAAGTTGATGATTTTTCTCTAAAATTTTAATTTTGTAAGTAAAACAAATGGTTTAATTTAGTATTTCTCTTTTGTTTTCATTCCTTTAAAGATAGAAGTCCTTACAGATTTAGGATTCTTTTCTGAAGCCTTTCATGAGCTATCCCAGATATTTTATGCAAAAAATATGCCTTCTTCAGTACCCACCAGCTATAAACCTACTGGAAAAATGAAGGTAAGCCTGCCGATTTAATTCAAAGCTGTTTTTTAACCTTTTCAAGGTCATTTTGAAAACTACATTCCTAAAACCCAAGAAATCCTTCCACTAGTGGTATTTACAAGTCTCTGGCACTGCAGACTTCTTTTAAGGATGATTATTGTACTAATGGTTCAGTAGTTTCTGACTCTTGACCACACCATGGACTCCTCTGTCCATGACAGCCTCTTCTGTCATGGAATTCTCCAGGCAAGAATACTGGCGTGAGTTGTCATGCCCTTCTCCAGGCGATCTTCCTGACCTAGGGATCAAACCTGGCTCTCCCTCACTGCAGGCAGATTCTTTACCATGTGAGCCACCAAGACTGGTTAGAGCTAACCTCAGACATACAAAGGGCTTCCTTTGTCTGAAATGGAGGGGTGGGTGTCAAGACAAGGATAGGAGTGTGGTCTGGGGGTAGGTTTTGACTGTGGAATTTTGACTCTGTGTTATCATGGAAAGTCTCAGGGGACATATTTATTAGCCACTGCCTCTTAGACTTTTGAATCTAAGCTTGTAATTTCTAATTAACATTTTTAGTCAAAATAGTCTCTCTTCAAGTTTTATTTGGATATTTCGATTTATATATTAATACTTTACACCAAAAAGTTAAGCATATGTTCAAATTTCTTCTGATTTTTATGAGGAGAAAATGTTCTAGTTTGTCAAGATTTAAGGAGATCAGTCCTGGGTGTTCTTTGGAAGGCATGATGCTAAAGCTGAAATTCCAGTACTTTGGCCACCTCATGCGAAGAGTTGACTCGTTGGAAAAGACTCTGATGCTGGGAGGGATTGGGGGCAGGAGGAGAAGGGATCGACAGAGGATGAGATGGCTGGATGGCATCACCGACTTGATGGACGTGGGTTTGGGTTAACTCCGGGAGTTGGTGATGGACAGGGAGGCCTGGCATGCTGCAATTCATGGGGTTTCAAAGAGTCGGACACAACTGAGCGACTGAACTGAACTGAACTGATTGGACTGGGAGAGTTTTACCTGGCTTGCTTAATTGGTATTTGTAAATTGCATAAGTGAAGCATCCTTGAAAATGAATGTGTGTGTTAGTCACTCAATCGTGTTTGACTCTTTGTGACCCATGGACTGTAGCCCACCAAGCTCTTCTGTCCATGGAATTCTTCAGGCAAGAATACTGGAGTGGGTTGCCATTCCCTTCTCCAGGGAATCTTCCCAGCCCAGGGACTGAATGCTGCTGCTCCTGCTGCTAAGTCGCTTCAGTCGTGTCTGACTCTGTGTGACCCCATAGACAGCAGCCCAACAGGTTCCCCCGTCCCTCGGATTCTCCAGGCAAGAACACTGGGGTGGGTTACCATTTCCTTCTCCAATGCATGAAAGTAAAAAGTCAAAGTGAAGTTGCTCAGTCGTGTCCGACACTTAGCGACCTCATGGACTGCAGCCTACCAGGCTCCTCTGTCCATGGGATTTTCCAGGCAAGAGTACTGGAGTGGGGTGCCACAGGGGCTGAATACTGACCTTTAAATATAAATCAGAGTAAGCTATCATTTTCCTCTGCTTTGGTGTTTTCAGTGATCTGGGAATCACTGGGTGATCTTGCTTAGGTTAGATATTTGGACGCTCATCCACAGGCCAGCAATAAAGGAAACAGGAGAAGGGAACAAGTCAGTTTCCTAGGAGGGACCATGTGTGTGAGGAGTGAGACTGACAGACACAACACGCGCTGGTGGGATTCAAATTTGGAGGACCTAAAAGAAACTGTGGAATGGCTATAAATCTTGAAAATATTTGCATAGGCTGACAGTATATTTACATATAATGCATATATTACTTCAGTATGTCCCACTAAAATGTTGCTGTTTTTTCTCAGTATGACTGCTGCAGTGTTAATATTTATTGTACTGAGGTAACCTAAGAGGAAGGTTTCCCTAGTGGCTCAGACAGTGAAGAATCTGCCTACAATGTGGGAGACCCAGGTTTGATTATTTCACTTTTTAGCCTAAGAGGGACATTCAGTAGGTGATAGGATATGTGTGTGTGTGTCTATACACCTACAGTTTCAACCAACCATGGTTCAAAATATTTGGGAAAAAATTTCAGAAAGTTCCAAAAGGTAAAATTCAAATTTGCCTGCTAACAATTGCTTACATAGCATTTACATTGTATTTACAGTAACTTACATAGCATTTACATTGAATTAGACATTATAAATAATCTAGAGATGATTTATGGTATATGGGAGAATATGCCTAAGATATGTGCAAATACTGCGCTATTTCATATAAGTAGTTAAACATCGCAGATTTTGGTAAAGGAGGCTGGGGGATGAATCCTGGAATCAGCCCTCCACTGTATTTCTATCTAGCTAGCTGTCTATCTGGAAGTCTGTTGGGTTTTTTGGTTCATTTTCTATGGCCCAACTAATTCATCTTACCTGGGTTAAATGATCAGTGTTTTCTTGTTTGTTTCTCAAGCAACAACCTTTCCTTATTGTAAAGAGTTTTGTTATTAAAATCATATTTTAATTCCTTGAAAAATGTTTATTGAATGCTGACTGAATATAGGCACTATTCCAGACATGGAGACAGAGCCATGGAAAGATAAATGGAGTTCTTACCTTCCTGAAGGCACATTACCATTGGATGGTCTAGTGAGGAAGACAAATAATAAGCATATTAAGCACACAACTATATGTCAGATGGTGACAATGGTGTGAAGGATGATCAAGCTGAGTTGAGGGGAAAGGAAGTGGCCAGAGTGTTGGGCAAATGTCTTATTGAGGGTGGTTTGGGAAGTCTAATAACGAGTGGAAGATTTGAGGGAACAACCTTCCAAATAAGAGGAAGTACAAGAGGAAAGTCTTGGAAGATGTGGTTGTGGAAAACTAGAGAGGCCACGTGAGGCTGGGCCCAGACTGGAGAGAAAGAAGAGGACAGGGCAGCACCCAGGAGCTAGGTCATGTTGGATCACACAGGGCTGGGTGAGGACTAGAGTTTGCTTTGAATATGAGAAACCTGGCAAAGCTTTGAAAGAGGACTGATGCAATAGTAGTAAGTTTCAGAGAACCACTTGCTTGCTATTTGGGGAATGGATGGTGGATGAGGTTGAGTATAAATAGAGAGACCAGGGAGAAGGGCTTTGCAGATGAGCTGAGTGAGACATGACTGTGGTTAGAGGTAACAGGGTTGGAAGGAAAGAAATGTGGTGAAGTTCTGGATGTGTAGCTAAGGCAGAGCTGGTTGAGATATAGGAGGTAAGAGAAAGAAGTTATGCATGACCACACAGCTTCAACATGAGCAGCTGGTAGGAAGGTGTTTTCATTGACTGAGATGGGGAGTCCTGCTGCTCTGAGGCAGGGTGGAGCATGGTAAGTGTGAGATTCCTAATAGACAAACAGGTGGAGAGGCTGCCTGTGTAGGTGCAGAGAGTATATGATTCAGAGGAGAGGTTAGGGCTACAGGTAAATTTGGGAGCATTAACAGAGAGTTAAAAAATCATGGGACTGGATGAAATCAGCTGGGGACCAAGGCACAGTGAAAGGTAGAAGTCAGAGGACTGAATGTTGGGATCCTCCACACTTAGGGTCCAGAAGACAAGAAGGAAAGGGAAGTCAGCTGGGTAGAATGGGAAGCAAGAGAAAGTTTGCAGTAGTCACTGGTATCACCAAAGCAAATAAACAAGCAGCCTGAAACCCATGTGCTCAGTCGCTTCAGTTGTGTCCGACTCTGTGACATACGGACTGCTAAGTCGCTTCAGTCGTGTCCGACTCAGTGCAACCCCATGGACGGCAGCCCACCAGGCTCCCCAATCCTTGGGATTCTCTGGGCAAGAACACTGGAGTGGGTTGCCAGTTCCTTCTCCAATGCATGAAAGTGAGAAGTGAAAGTGAAGTCACTCAGTCATGTCCGACTCTTCGAGACCCCATGGACTGCAGCCCACCAGGCTCCTCCGTCCATGGGATTTTCCAGGCAAGAGTACTGGAGTGGGTTGCCATTGCCTTTTCCGACATACAGACTATAGCCCACCAATCCAAACTGAAACTTATGTATACAGATAAATTCCAAACTTCATTTTTTTTATCAACTCGTTTGCATAAGACAAAAGTGGGGGCAAATTGTCTCCTGATGGACTGTGACTTCATATTTTTTATTCTCAAAATTATTGTGCAGCTTTCCAGCTTCAGTTGGGAATTTAAAAAGCGTAATTAAAAGAGAAAGTGCATTCAGGGTTTATAATTAAAATAGGTGCCAATGTTATTAGGCTGCAGGCTAGTTATTTAAAGAAAGGATTAATGAATTAGATTTCAGTGTAAAAGCAGTTACTGAAAAAAATCTTACAGATTATGATTGGACTTTTCACAGGCTTTTAAAAAGTTCTATTTTTAAACATACTCATATTGAGTTTCTGTTCTCATCACCAAATCTAAAGTCCCGTCATTAAACTTCTTCAAATTATATCACCAGAAGTCTCACCCTGGATTTGCTCATTCACTTTTCAACGTATTCAAGGAGATAAAGACTATCTTCAAAAAAAAAAAAAAAAAAAGGAATGTCTTTAAACACTTACCAACACTTTCTTCCCTTAAGAGCTATGTGTGGTGTCTTGATTTAGGGGTCCCTCAAAAGCAGATCCTGAGATAAAGATTTGGGAACAAGTAGTGTGGTCAGGGGACTTTGCTTATGACTCAGCTGGTAAAAAATGAACCTGCAATGTGGGAGACCTAGGTTTGATCCCTGGGTTGGGAAGGTCTCCTGGAGAAGGGAAAGGCTACCCATTCCAGGATTCTGGCCTGGAGAATTCCATGGACTATATAAATATAGTCCATGAGGTCACAAGAGTTGGACACGACTGAGCAACTTTCACTTTCACAGTGTGTTTCGGTGGTGACTCCAGGAAGAACTGTGAGTAAGGGGGAAGTCAGACAACAAAGTAAGGAAAACCACTCCAAAGAGTGTTAATGAGATCACTGCCATGGGTAGTCGGGGCCACAGAGAGACAGTCCCTCACCCCTCATGGGTAGTGGCTGCTCCTTATGTGTCCAGCCTCTCCTGCAACTCTTGTGGCCGCAGACTACCCTCAGGTAGAGAGGTCCAGGTGCTTGAAGTAGGATACCATCCACATATGAATGACCTATTCATGGAAGATGCTGGTGACTTCCAGGTGACCACAAGGATGTGAGTGAGGTATTAGTACTGATGCCTGAGAACAGGTGCCTTTTTAAAACGTCTTCTGTACCAAGGGGGATGCACACTCATAATGATGAAACAATGTTCTGCAGCAAATGAATGTTTTCTAAGGCAACATTATGTTTAGAACATATTAGCAGGTAACTCACAAACAAGGAAAGAACCACAAAAAGCATCATTCTGAAGAGTAATACAATTTTACCTCAAACTGGCAAAAAAAAAAAATAGGCGCTAATATGCAATGCCGTTGAAACTGCACTAATCCTTTCATACACCGTGGGTGGAAGGTAAACTGAGCTGTATGTGTGTGTTAGTCGCTCAGTCATGTCTGACTTTTGTGACCTTATGAACTATATAGCCCGCCAGTCTCCTCTGTCCATGGGATTTTCCAGGCAAGAATACTGGAATGGATTGCCATTTCCTACTCCAGGGGATCTTCCTGACACAGGGATGGAATCTGGGTCTCCTGCACTGCAGGCAGATTCTTTACTGTCTCAGCCACCAGGGAAGCCTCTTATTCTTATGACCCAGCACTTCTGCTTCCAGGAATCTATTCAAAGGTGCTAATCAAAAATACTCATCACCAATATTATTTAGTACAGGGCTGAATGGTGGGGTGAAGGGGGAAAGTGGTCCTCTTTGTCTAACAATAGGTAAGAGGATAAGTTATTATGCTACTGGGATTGGCCAAAATGTTCTCTCAGGTTTTTCCAAAGGATGTTACAGAAAAACCCAAACAAACTTTTTGGCCAACCCTAGTACATTCGTAGGCTAGGGTGTCATTGAGCTGTTGGATGAGGTTTACAAATAATGGCTTAAGAAAATAATTGTGATGTAACATTTAGTGAAAATGAACACAAATCCATATATAAAGCTTTAAAATACATCAGAAGGAAGTTGGTAGTAAAGATGCCAAGATATTAACATTAACAACCTAAAGATGTTTTTGCTTTTTTCTTTATACTATACTTGCCTTTTCTGACTAGAGCATGTATTACTTTTATAGTAAAAATGGTATTTAAAAATAGTTTAGAACACATTAACGTTTTCATCTAATGGACCACTCAGTACTCTTGTTTCTAATGTTAACATTTTGTATATTGACAGCAATTTCAATCATTTGACTCGGGAAAACCTCTTATTAGTAAAGAAAATATGCAGGTAAGGATAACATTTTATAAACTTTGGCTATTTAGTATGGATAATTTTTGAGTCATTTCAATCTATTTGGTGTGTATAATTTTTGTTTTTGAGCACCTGCTATGAATATATTCTTCTATTCTAGTAAAGGGGTTTTACCTCCAAATACTGAAGCCAGCGGTATGGTTGGACCCAAACTGATCTGCTTTTCAGATGCAACAAACATCAGTTATTGCTCTGCAATTTTTCAGTTATACATGCATCTTCAGTGTCTTATCTAGCCATGCCAAGCATCTAATATTTATCTTAGTTACCTAGTAACTTTGATCATAAGTAAAGCATTTTCTAATTGGCCACCTATTCAATACTGCTTTTACTTAGACCCTTGCCCCAGTCTGAGATGGCCTCTCAACCAGTGTTTGGAAGATTTTCTTTTCTTTTTCAGTTTTTTACTGGGATGTAAGAGACACATAATGTTGTGTAAATGTGAGGTGCACAACTGCATTGATTTGATACTTTTATGTATTGCAATATGATTTCCCCTGCAGGGTTAGCTAAAGGAATATTTTCATATGGCATTTTCATAAACAATTCCTCTGACTTTCCCACTATTTTTTACAAAGAGAGGACCAGATTGCCCATCTCAGTAAGTTTGTTCTTGTCAATAATTGAATGATTGGGTTTTAAGCTTTTGATGACCTATGAGCATTTAAGTATATTTTTTCAAGTCATTAAAAAAAGTCTTAAGAGTACCAACTATTTGTTCCACTAGAAAATGTTGATGTGGAAGGTTGGTATGGTGATCATTGTTAATGGGATTGCAGACAGGTGAGTGGTTCATACAGCCAGGTGATGGTTAATGCATCTAGCCAGACACATGTAGTTTTCATTTTTTTAATGCTCAGAAATAGCATTCTGTTTCACTAAGTATTATTTTTTATCAAATAATTTTGAGAGATATTTACTCAAAATTGCTATTTTTCTTCCATAATTTTGATATATTTACCTTTTATTAAATATGTAATCTTATTACTTTTCTATTATTGTTCATTTTATTCCACAAACTTCACTTTTAATTATCCTTCAAGTGACTCATTGTTTTTGTCTTAAAATTTGTTTTAATTTACAACCAAGTTGCCTGACATGAAAGAGCTGGTATTAGGGAGATACAAATACATATTCAACTTTAATTTTAGTGTTCCAAGACCTTGGAATGTTTCAGAATATTTATTTCTTTCCAGTCATAAATGCCTGGGCATCCTGAAAACACTTCTTTTGGTTTTGGTTATAAAAGTGGTTTGGGGTATAAACAGAATGTCTGTCTGATTTTTTTTTTCTTTTAAAGAGACTGACAGTATAATGGAAAACCGATTTCTATTAGCTAATTAATTAAAACAGAACTGTTGGTCTGCTTAAGATGCTTGAGATTACATTTTATATTTTCTGTAGAAAGAGAGAAAGGAGTGTTAGATAGCATTACTAATTAATCTTCTTTTCATCCTCAAGTGTTTGTGTGTAATTGTCAGGGCTCATTAAATCACTATTTGCTGTGGATAAAAACGAGAAACCTTCTCCTACAAATCCCTCCACCCCTAGCCAGTCTGAAGTTCCTTTTCCTAGATGGAGAATGTCAACCATTTTCCTAGTACAACCATTTGTTACAAAATCAGTCTCAGAGATGCTCCATGTCTGGTTCTGATGTGGGTATTGTTTTCCTCCCTTTACAAGAGGTTAAGCAAGGAGAATGAACAACAGCAACAGACCTCCCCACTGCCAGCATTGGCTCAAAAATCTCTCAAATGATAAGACTTTTCTTTTTCAGTTTGCATAAGGCAAATAATTTCCTTCTTTTTAGAATCAATAGTCCTGGCATCTGCTTTTTATATTAATTTAACAAATATTTACCAAGAGCCTGTTGTGTACAAGGCACAATTCTTGAGCTGTCAAATAAATGCATCAGTTAATCAACAATATGGATTCCAAGCCCCTGAGGGGCCCTCTGAAGAGCTTATAGTTTAGTGGGTAAGACTAGTAATAAACATGATATATGTCTAAACATTATAAATGAGTAAATTATATAGTATGTTAGAAGGTGAACCACGCTTCAGGGGAGAATGAACCCAGCAGCCAATAAAGAGGGTAGGGTGGAATTGTAATTTTGAATAAGGCAATCAGCTTAGTCATCACTGAGGTGACGTTGGTGAACAGACCTGAAGCAGATAACGTTGCAAGTCATATGAAATCTGGAGAAAGAGTAATCTTAGAACAGGCTACAGTGGGTGCAAAGGCCCTGAGGCAGGATTGCCTGCTTAGTGAGGAACACCTTGGCCGGTGTTCCTTGAGTTGTGTGAGTGATGGGAGAACAGTAGGAGACGGGTCAGAGAGGTAACGGGGTGGCTAGTGGTGGGGTGCCCAAATGGAGAAGGGTCTTGTAGGGCTTTCATCATCCAGGCTCTTACTCTGAACAAAAAGAGCAGCCACTGGAAGATTCAGGGCAGAGGTGTGGCCTGATCTACTTTTTAAACAATTATTATTTATTTATTTTTGACTGTGCTGGGTCTTCTCTGCTGCACGGACTTTTCTCTAGTTGCAGAGTGTAGGGACTCCTCTCTAGTTGTGGTGCATGGGCTTCTCATTGCAGTGGCTTCGTTTGTTGCAGAGCACATGGGCTCAGTAGCTGAGGCTCCTGGTTTCTAGAGCATATCCTCAATAGTTGTGGCACGTGGGCTTTGTTGCTCTGCAGAATGTGGGATCTTCCTGAATCAGGGATCAAACCCATGTCCCCTACATTGGCAGGTAGATACTTTACCACTGAGCCATCAGGGAAGCCCTACTTATGTTCTAAAGGGATCACTTTAGCTAATCTGTGGAGTCTTCTATGTGTGCCAGGTACTATTATGGCACTGTAAATCAGACACATTAACCAATAAACAATACAGACAAGTTCTCAGTCCTCATAGAGCTTATATTTTGTGTGTGTGTGTGGGGGGATGGAAATCAGGAATAAAATTTTGGACATGTTGAGTTTGAGATGTCTGTTAGACCTCTAAATGGAAGAATTGAGTCAGAAGTTGATTACATGAGTCTTGAGTTAGAAGAGAAGTTGAAGGTAGACACAAAAATGTAGGACTTAGCATTTAGATGAGATTAAAAGCATGAGCCTGATTAAGATCATCTGAGGGGAGAGAATGAGGATACAGAAGGGGACCAAGCCCTGGGACACTACAATACTTAGAGGTCTAGGAGAAGAGGAGGAACCAGCAAAGAAGACTGAAAAGGAGGAGTGGATAGAATAGGAAAAGAAGCAAGGGAGTGTGGTGGCTTGAAAGCCAAGAGAGGAGCATTTTCAAAAGAGAGAAGGTTTAATAGTGTCAAATATTGCTGAAAATGCAGTACTGTAATTCACCAAGTCTTAAACATTCATTTTAATAAAATGTTTAATAGCTCTGCAGTTAGAATGCACTTTACAGTTGCAGGCATATGAATGTTTAATTGGCATATAAAATAGTGGTGTCTTAGATTAACATAACATAGCATATAAAGCAGGCTTCCCTGGTGGCTTAGACAGTAAAGAATCCTCCTGCAATGCAGGAGTCCCAGTTTCGATCCCTGGGTCAGGAAGATCCCCTCGAGAAGGGAATGGCTACTCACTCCATATTCTTGCCTATGAAAACTAAGAACTGAACCATGGATTTAACCTAGAGTAGGCTATTGATGACTTTGACCAGAGGATTTCAATGTCAGGATGGAGTATGTTTACAAGAAAATGAGAGGAGAGAGATTGGAATAGTGACAACCTTGTAGGTTGTTGTTGTAAACAGAAGGGAACATTCGGGTAGTAAATGGAGAGAGAAGTCAGAATGTAGACAGTTACTTGCTTTTTTAAAATGGAGGAGACAGTGTACTGATGAGAATGTCTCTGTAGAAAGGAAACATTTTTACAAATTGAAGTATAGTTGATTTACCATGTTGTATTAATTTCTGCTGTACAGCAAAGTGATTCAGTTATACACATATATACATTCTTTTTCATTACAGTTTATCATAGTATACTGAATTTAGTTCTTTGTGTTATACAGTAGGACCTTGTTGTTTATCCATTCCACATATAATAGCTTACATATGCTAACTCCAAATTTCCAGTGTGTCCCTTCCCTCTCTCCTTCCCTTGGCAACCACAGTTTTGTTTACTGTGTCTGTGAGTCTGTTCCTGTTTTATAGATGAGTTTGCTCATGTCATATTTTGGATTCCACGTGTGAGTGATATTATGTGGCATTTGTCAGAAAGGGAACACTTACACTGTAGGAGAGAATGGCTCATCAGACTGGTGGGGACGGGCCTGATGACCTAAGTAGTGGCACCAGCCTTAGGAAGCAGGAAGGAAGGCAGGGCAGTGAGGCAGGTGCGTGGGGAGGTGGAGCTGCGGGGTCTGTGGGCACTACTCTGACTGCTTCAATTTGCTCATTTGAGTAGAGGAAGCAAGGTTATTCACTGGGAGGGGGATTGGGGAGGAAGTGTTAGAATTTAGAAACAAAAAGGGCATGAAGCGGTTGTCTAAGGAGACAGCAAGAGTGAATGGACTGGGAAAATGTAGGATGATGACAGGTGGCACTGAGGCCTGGTCAGGAATGTAAAGTGGGACCACTTAGAAAAATTGCCAAGGAAGTGTGTGTGCAAGGGAGGGGGCAGGAAGTTGAGGGAGTCCTCAAGGTGGGCATTCTCATGATTGACCCAGAATCTAAGCTGGGAAGGGGTTGCTTGTCTACCTGTTCTTCCTCTTCCATCCTGTGAGCCCGAATTCACTTCAGCTAAAGCAGAGTGGCCAACATGCCTGGCTGGTGAGCTTTTTCAGTTGCTCTATTTTGCAAAGTTGTCCCCTCCACTATGCCAGCACCAGGTTCACTCTCATTGCATGGCAGGACTGCCCTTGGGGCAGGTCACCTACTGCTGAGGAATGGCAGTAGCACTGTGGACCTGCTGGCATCATTATGACATCATGTCTCTCTCAATGGACTTGCCAATTACAGTCCCTCATGTCTAGCCCTCCATTCCTTCATCCTGTGCCAAATAAGGACTGTAGAAGGACTGAAGCTAATAATATCTGAAAACAGTATTTTACTACTTTTCCTGATTTTCATTTTTTTCTCCATTTTTTTAGGCACTTGATGATTTAATAAATAAAGGCATGCCTGTAATTCTGGTTACGGTTAGCCAGCAACATCTCTTAAATAAGTTTTTATTTGTTAAAGCATACTTTTTCATAAATGTGGCTGCAACAATAAATTGTGTCCCAGAACAGATAATGAAACCAGTCGGCCATGGAGTTATGAATGAGAAAAGCAAACCAAATCTTCCAAACTTGAAAGGTAACGTTTTATTTTTGCTTATTTCTTTTTTTATTTCCTTTCCCTTCCAATTCCCCACTCTACCCACTATAGTCCATATAAACATTCTAGCAGGTAATCTTTCATAGTTTTCTCTGAGTTCACTTAATGACACACAAATGTGCTAATGTCTAGGTGCCATATTCACCAATTTATCTGCATATATGTCTACTTTTTTTACATTATGTACAGTTGACCCTTGAACAACACATGTTTGAATTATGCAGGTCCACTGGTATACCACATTTTTTCAACAGTGAATATTTCAATACTGTAAATCTGTGGTTGGTTGACTCTGCACATGCTAAACTGTGGATATAGAGGACTGTCTATACCAAGCACCGAGTATAAATTATACATGGATTTTTGACTTCATGGAGGGTCAGTGCCCCTAACCTCTATGTTGATCAAGGGTCAGCTGCACATACAAAATCAGATTTGTCATTTGCTTAAGAGATGATGTGTTTTTCATTTTTTTGCTTTTTGCAGTTCTTATGTAGAAAACTTTGCTAAGCTACCCCAAGTCAACTGCTTTGCTTTGTCTCCTATCTTGGCTGTGTGGTGTTCTATGCTGTGAACATCCCATGATTTATTCAACCAATCCTTTGTTGTGTGTTCATTTTGTTTCCAGGATATGGAATATCTGCATATCCCTAGATACTGCCATATCCAGGGATATGCAGAAGCACTACATATTCATATTATAGTATATATTTCTATGGGATAAGATATCCATGGATGGAATTTATAGCCCATATATACATATAAAACTATATAAGCATTTTACAAATGTAATAATGTTGCCTTAAAATAGTTTCTTTTTTTAACTACTAAGTATGATATTAACTGTTTTTCATAGCTCTCCTCAATCAGGTAGAGGAATTTCTCTTCTGTTCCTAAGTTGTTGAGTGATTTTATCATGAAAGGGTGTTCAGTTCAGTTCAGTTCAGTCACTCAGTCGTGTCCAACTCTTTTCGACCCCATAGACTGCAGCATACCAGGCTTCCCTATCCATCACCAACTCCCAAAAACTTACGCCATCAAGTCAGTGATGACATCCAACTATCTCATCCTCTGTCATCCCCTTCTCCTCCTGCCTTCAGTCTTCCCCAGCATCAGGGTCTTTTCTAGTGAGTCAGTTCTTCACATCAGGTGGCCAAAGTATTGGAGTTTCAGCTTCAGTATTAGTCCTTCCAATGAATATTCAGGACTTATTTCCTTTAGGATGGACTGGTTGGATCTCCTTGTAGTCCAAGGGACTCTCCAAGAGTCTTCTCCAACACCGCAGTTCAAAAGCATCTATTCTTCAGCACTCAGCTTTCTTTATAGTCCAATTCTCACATCCACACATGACTACTGGAAAAACCATAGCTTTGTCTAGATGGACCTTTGTCAGCAATGTCTCTGCTTTTTAATATGCTGTCTAGGTTGGTCATAGCTTTTCTTCCAAGGAGGAAGCATCTTTTTATTTCATGGCTGCAGTCACCACCTGGAGTGATTTTGGAGCCCAAGAAAATAGTCTGTCACTGTTTCCATTGTTTACCCATCTGTTTGCCATGAAGTGATGGGACCGGATTCCATGATCGTGATTTTTTGAAAGTTGAGTTTTAAGCCAGCTTTTTCATTCTCCTCTTTCACTTTCATCAAGTGGCTCTTTAGTTTCTCTTCACTTTCTGCCATAATGGTGGTATCATTTGTGTATCTGAGGTTATTGATATTTCTCCCAGCAATCTTTATTCCAGATTGTGCTTTATCCAGCCCAGGATTTTGCATGATGTACTCTGCATATAAGTTAAATATAGTGTTGGGTTTTATTAAATGTTTTTCCTGTGTCTATTAAGATGATTGTATGTTTTTTATTTTGTATTCTATCAATAGGGTGTATTGGTTGATTTTTGAGTGTTTAATCATCCTTGCTTTCTTGGGATAAATCCCACTGGTCATGGTGTAAAATCTTTATATATATTCCTGGATTGTTTGCTAGGATTTTCTTAAATATTTTTGCATCCATATTCATATGATATATTGTGTAGTTTTTTCTTTTTTTCTTATGATGTCTTTGTCTAGTTTTGGTATCAGAATAATATTGACCTCTGTTTTAAAGTGTAAGTTTTATTATTATTCAGGTATGGTAAGGCCAACTGTGGAGAAGGAAATGGCAACCCACTCCAGTATTTTGCTTTGATAATCCTGAGGATGGAGGAGCCTGGTGGGCTACAGTCCATGGGATCACAGAGTTGGATACGACTGAGAGACTAACACTTTCACACACATACTTCAGGCCAACAGATCAGGGACTGACTGCCAGTGAAAACATAGTTTGTTATTAGAGCCCCCAAGAGGGAGGGGCCTAATACAACATGGGACTGCTGGTCAGGAGGCAAAGAGGGCCAGAGGAAGATGTGGGTCAGACTCTTCCAGGGTTTCTCCATACCAACCTCCAGGCATTTGTCTTCTATCCTTGTCTCTCTTGTACTTTCCCTTAGAAGACCACAACCCAGATCTTTCTTCTGGGCCCTCCTTCATCCTCAGCTGACCCCTAGCTTCAGAGCCTCCTAATTTAGGAGAAGAGCCAGGTAGGTTGAAGGTGGAAAAAGGGAAGAAGTCAAGAGTGTTTAGTTCCATGTTATTCTGGACTCCCTCTTCCACTTGGCAAACTTAGCCTCTTTATGTGGGTCATTTGTGCATTAATTCCTAGTCAAATAAGGACTTGTCATTTTTCTCCCTCTTGTAGTTTAGAAGCCAAGCTTACTAAAGCAGGCAAAGACTGCGATCTAAATTGTCTCAGTTCTCCCTTGCTCAGAATGAGGGCTGGCTTTGGATTATAGGTAGGAATGTCAAGATGTTTGAGGATTGTAGATTGTGCTGTTCCAAATGGTCTCACTCTCTGGTCTTAGAGTGAGGGGCTGGTGCAGATCAGCAGTACTGACACCTCCAAGGAGATCTTACTGAAATATTATAAACATCTAGAAGACTCAGAATACTTTGAGAATCGTATAGGATCCCAGGTGAGGAACCACTACTTTGTATCAGTAGTCGATTAACTTGAGTGGCATCAACAAACATATGAAAGATCCTTTAAGAATTGTCTTGGAGAAAGAAATGGCAACGTTCTCCAGTATTCTTGCCTGGAGAATCCCTTGGACAAAGGAGCCTGGTGGGCTACTCCATGGGGTCAAAGAGTTGGACACAACTGAGTGACTGACACACACACACAATTTGTTTTAAAAATCAGCCATAGTCTTCTAACATGATATTTGAGGACCATTGTATATAGCAATATATTTCTAATTATCATTGTGGTTGATTTTTAAACATTAAATTTCTGAACTAATGATAAGTTTTATAAATTAGAGTTCACATTTAAGCTAACCATAGATACATGTAGTTCTTCTAAAATGTTGTGTTTTGTAGAGATGTGTTTAAAGGACGAGGGAGGCTCACTTTGTCATCTGACAAAATTGAAAGAGAACTTTGTTCTTAGCACACTAAAGGTAAGTTTAAAAAAAAATTCTCAAATCATAGTGAATCAGTTACCAAAACGCCCATGCTTAGGCCCTGGCCAGGCCAACTTTCAGGTTTGTGCTTACTGTTGGGAAATCTGTTAGCTTTTCTTTCTCAAGCATGAGTTGGGTTGGGGCCAGAGATTGGTCTACTCCCCATGAGAAAAGCAGATGCTGAGTGGTGTCAGACTTTGACCTTTTAACTCAATTAAGTTGCTGGGGAAAATAAGATTTATTATTTGATGAGATCTAAGCTTTCCATACCCTGTTTGGCATCTCCTAATCATAACAGTGATTCACAACAGCAACAACAACAGAACCATTTATTCAGTGCTTACTATTATACATGACAGGCACCTTGCATTATATTTAATTCTCACAGCTCTGTGATGTACCTGTTAATCATTTTTTAACTATATTGTGCTGAATAAATTGAGGCTTAGAAATTGACTAGTGCCATGTAATTGATAAAATACAGATCATGTTCTTAACTATTATACTAAATTACCCTAGTCCTTATATAATATTTACTGCCCTATACAAAGAAGTCTTCAGAGACCTGTTCCTTGAAAGTTTGGTTGGGCTCTTTCTTTTTTGCTAATTAGTACTGTTTGTCCACTATAAAATCTTATTATCTTCACATTACAAGTTAGATGAACATAGTTTAATTTGAAATACAGTTGATCCTCATTGTTTACAGATTCAGTATTTGCTGATTTGCTTATCTGCTAAAAGTTACTTGTAACCTCCAAATAAAAAACCTTGGCTCTTTGGTGGTTATTTGGGAACCTGCACAGAGCAGAAAAGAATTTGATTTTTCTGACATGCACATTCTCAGCCAAGTTGAACAAGACAATGGTGACTTTTTGTTTCCACTCTCATACTGTAAACAAGTATCCCTTTTCACGGTGTATTTATTGCCACGCTTTTCACATTTTTGTGGGGGTTTTGTCATTTCACTATTCGAAATGGCCCCTAAGCATAAAGCTGAAGTGTTGTCTAGTAAATCCTAAGTTCAAGAAGGCTGTGATGTGCCTTTTGGAGAACATGTGTGTGTTAGACAAGCTTCAGTCAGGCATGAGTTATAGAGCTCCTGGCTGTGAGTTCAGGGTTAATGAATCTACACCATATATTCAATTATGTGTCTTTAAACATAGACACACGTTAAACAAGATTACATATTGACCAGCTGACAAAAAATGGTGTGACCAGAGGCTTGTAGGAACCTATCCCTGTATTTCTCCTAGGAGTAATTCTTCAGCATTCACTGACTCAGTGTTGGCAGGAAATTTCTAGAACACAGCTTCTGTGAATAAGCAAGTATGGGCATCAGCTGTGTGTGCAGTAAAGGGTCACTGTCTTGCACCTTACTCTTGCCACTACTTCCCTTTTCATTCTCTGCTAACTTTTCCTGTTCACTGAGCTCTCTTCTCTGATGATTTTGTTCAGATTTCCTTTTTGCTCTTCCATTCATTGTTACTTTTTAGTACATAAAAATTATTGGCTGAGTAAGGATGAGACATGGTTTGTATTATGTCTGGACTTGGGTGACTACGTGGTATTCTTTCTTTAGTCAATTTTACTGACAGAAGCTGAAGACAGGCTCAACACCCTTCTGTCAGAGATGGAACATCCAAGCCATAAGGACCTCTCTCAGTGTTGTGCTGGCGAACTGGAGATTGTGGTGGAGGTCAGACTGCAGCTGGCTGCCATTGCCCTGCAGAGACACCAGGCAGCATACAGGCGAGTATTTGCACACACAGTTTCTTCCTCACCCTGATTTGTTCAATATATCTCAATTTTATGTAAGCTTCAAAAATCCCTAGATTAATAGAGCAGACTTAGGATACAGGGTTTTTCCCCACATGTTACTACACTTAAAACTATAGTCCTCAACAAATGAGTTGGTTTATTAAAGCACATAGCTTGGATGTTTTATGTCAAACATTAGCAAATTCACAGACTTCTCCTTTTAAGAATTAATCTATTTTTTAAAAAGGCAGAATCTAAATTCTTTATAGCGTTTTACAAATTACACCTATGGAGTGTTTTTTCCAACCAATAACAATGAATGACCAATAACACTATTAAAAATTAACTCTATTTTTAAAAAGTTACTATGAACTATGCTGTGCTGAACCACTGAATACACTATTGTAGGTGGCAGATTTTTAAAATGTGATGCAGTTGCTAATGTCAGATCTTTCCTTTCGTTTGTTCATTGATTGATTCATTTATAGTGATCAGTATCTATTGACATGCCAAGTTGCTTCAGTCGTGTCTGATTCTTTGTAACCCTATGGACTGTAGCTTGCCCGGCTCCTCTGTCTGTTGGGACTGTCCAGGCAAGAAGACTGGAGTGGGTTGTCGTGTGCTTCTCCAGGGGATCTTCCAGACCCAGGGATTGTAACAACATCCCTTATGTCTCCTGCACTGGCAGGCAGGTTCTTTACCACTAGTGCCACTGGGGGCTTCTCCCAACTGTCTGCAGTGTGGGAGACCTAGGTTAGATCACTTTTCACTTTTTTTCATCTGCTGAGTACCTCTTTCTTGGGCTCTGTTCTAGACACTGAGGATACAAAGACGAATAGAATATAGTTTCTGTATTCAAAAGCTCATAGACATATAAACACTTGAATAGTTAAAATACTTCTCAATGATTTTTTAATACTGAATAATATAGAAATATGAGCTTCCCATATCAGTTATGATAATCACCTCTATCATGAGTATACTTTCAATAGTGATATTTTGAATAATGAGCAAATTTCTTATATTAACATTCATTCATTCATTCAAAAAATAATTTAGGGGAATCTACAATATGCTAGGCACAGTCCTAAGTTCTGTATCCCAGTAGACAAAAAAATACATAACAATATTGACAAAAATTCTACCCTCATGGAGTTTATAATCTAATAGAAGATAAACAGGCTGACGATAAACTGTAAACCTAACAGTTAGGTAAACTGTATAGTGTGGCCAAAAGTAAGTGTTATGGAGAATATCTGAAGGCAGGAGGAGGAGGAAGTTTATCCTTTTAAAATTGTGCTGTTGTAGTAAAAGGAATGACTCCATTTAGATGTTCATTAACTGACTGATCCCACTCCCCCTTCTCCTGCCCCATGCCCAGACAAGCAGAGAAGAAAACCTCGTTACCCCCTCCTTTGGTGCTGGTGGGAAGTCTAAACCACACAGACCCTGACCCACACATGGGAAGCCTTAACCCAGCACCGCCTGTTAACCACCATAAAGCCTAGTCAGTTACCTTTTTCTTTCCTCTTTAGACATTTTCAACCTGTTTGGGAGGTTGCTGTGCTCTTCCTGGATAGTTTCCCTATGGAAGTAATCAACCTCTTCATAGTCTTCTTGATGTGCTTGGCATCAGTGTTGACATATAACCCAAATCTGGGGTGGTCAGGGTGGACTTTATGATGAGGTGACATCTGAACAAATAAACATGGGGGTTGTCCATGCAAATACTTATAGACAGAGTGTTGCAGGCTGTGGGAACATGCCTGATACATGTTTGAGGGATAGAACAGGGTCTCTTGTGGCTCGAATGGAGCAAGTGACAGTTTTCAGAGATCCTCAAAGATGTACTTGATGGGGGAGGCAGATCATAAGGGATCTTGTGGCCAGGGTGAAGACTCTGGCTTTTCCTCTGAGAGAACTGGGGAGTCATTATATTGTTTTGAGAAGAATGACGTGATCTGATTTTCATTTCCAAGGGATGACTCCAGTTGTTAGGTGGAGAATTGATTGTAGGAGAGAAAGGGTTTGAAAGCAGAGAGATCAGCTGGGGAAGCTGTTATAATAAGAAGAGAGATGTTAGTGGCTCTGAAAAGGGTGGTAGCACTGAGGGTGGTGATAAGTCATTGGATTCTGGGTATATTTTGAATGTAGAGCCGTTAGAATCTGCTAATGCATTAGCTGTAGAGTAGTGAGGAAAAGAGAGGAGTTATAAAAGAAATTGTCCCCTACCAAAATGGGGAAGACTGCAGAGGTGCAGCTTATTTAGGGGAAAGATCTAAAGTTACATTTTGTACATGTTTAGATTGAGATGGCCCTTTGAGGTACAATTGGCAATATCAAATATTCTTGGAGTCTGTAGAATATAAATAGTATTTAAAGCCTCTGTTTTTTAAAATATGTATTTATTTATTTGTTTGGGTGCCCCAGGTCTTAGTTGTGGCATGGGGCATGTAGGATCTAGTTCCCTGACCAGGGATTGAACCTGGGCCCCCTGAATTGGGAATGCGGCAGAATCTTAGTTACTGGACCACCAGGGAAGTCCCTTAAAGCCTTCATAAAGAGTGAGATTCCTTAAAGAGTGTGAGTAGATGAATCAAAGAAAAAGACCAAGGACTGAGGGTTGATCGTGGTAAAAGATTGGGGAGAAAATGAAGAATCAGCTAAGGAAACTGAGAAGAAATGACTAGTAAAAAAACCAACCAAACAAAAAAACCCCAAGAGATTATGAAATCCGGAAAACCACGTGAAGAAAGTGTGTCAAGGAGAATAGAGTGATCAGCTGTGCTGAGAGCTCCAGGTAGATTGAGATGAGAACAGAGAATTGGCAATTGGATGATTTATAAACATGGACATCACCAGTACTTTGTACTTTGACAGGAGTAATTTTAGAAGGTAATGGGGAAAGAGCATGTTTAGAGTGGTTTTATGATAACACGGGAGGAGAGAAATTGGAGTGCGCAAGTAAAGATGATTCTTTTGAGGAATTTTCATGTAAAGGGAATTAGAGGAATAGGGTGAAGTTGGTAGAAGTAGGATCAAGACAAGTTTTTTTTGAGATGAGAGCAACAATAATGTATTATATACTGATGAAAATGACCCAGTAGAGAGAGTGAATTCGATGCTCTGATATAATTTGTACACAGTAGGGTAGGATCCCAGTCCAGTCTTCTCTGTTTCTCTAATACAGAATAAAATTATCCCCCAGCTTGGGATTTCAAAAAGGTCTTTGGGGACTAGCCAGGAACCTGCTTGCTGCCTGCCCTGAGTATAGTTGGAAAAAGAGTAACCTAAGACAAATTCCTCAGATGGATGCTTTTGGCAAGTGCAGGGTCCAAACTGGCACTGACATGAAATGCAGAAACCTTGAGAAATTAACTTTGAAACTGGTCTTGACATCATAAAGCTGGAGCAAAGACAAAGCCAAAGCTGTCTCATAGAGATTAACTTAGGAAATGCGGAACTCCCATGGAAAATAACTGCCGGTAAAGTTAGCACAGAGGCAAATATCATAAACCAAATGAAGAAACAGCCTCAGTAGAGAGCAAACAATAAATGGCAGACTTTGCAGCCCAAGAAATGAACTGTTCAAAGATGTGAAGGATGGAAGAGAATGAGACAAGATTGTGAAAGGAATAGGTGAATTTAGGGGAAAAAAAACTAGAGATTTTAGAACTGAAAAATATAATCATTGAATGAAAAGAAGAAATGATCAAATTAGATGCAAGCAATTTTTTTCCTCTCCTTTCTCAGTATACTGAAATTCTGTGCATTAGGTTCTATGCATTGGATCCAGGATTTGGAAAGGGACTTAATTTTTTAGATGGCCATCTTTAAACAGGAGAAGCACTTCTGCAGCCTTTGCAAAGGGGATGTCAGTTCAGCAGAAACCCCCCTTTGCTTGTGCTTAGATTGGTAACATACAATCGTCTCATTATTTCCTTGATCGGAGGCTTTCCCTGGTTGTTGTTCAGTGGCTTAATTGCAACCTCATGGACTGTAGCTCGCTGGGCTCTACTGAGTCCACCTCTAAATTTGATTCTGTGTTAGAGACAGTACAGGTTTGGGGGAATTTATAAATTTTTGTGGTTTCTAAGCAGTGATGAAAATCCATAAAGTCTGTTTGGGGCAGTGATTCTCAAATGTGGTCTGCAGATCTCTGGATGTTCCTGAGACTCTTTCACGGAGGTCTGTGAGGTTAGAACTATTTTTATAGTAGTTTATAACATAGTAAACTATGTGTATAATAGTTTATAAAAATGAAGATTTTTTTTTTTGCCTTTTCTGTGTGTTGTTATTTGCAACTGATGCTGCAAAAGCAACAGTGGTAAAACTTCCATCAGCTCACCATGAATCAAAGCAGTGACACCAAAGCAAACTAGTTGTCCTTCTGTTCTTCACTGCTGCATGCTTGCGATAAAAAGAAAACAACCAGGCAGATTCACTTAAGAATGCTTTTGCTGAAGCAGTAGAATCTGTTACATTCATAAATACCTATTCTTAAATAAATTTGTAATAATCTGTGGGAATATATTAAGTGGGAAGTGTACCTCAAGCACTTTCACTGTGTAGCACAGTCTGATGACTGTCTTGAGGAAGAGAATGCATGTGGATGAATTGAGAGCTGGCTAAGCTGTTTTTCTCATGGAACAACATTTCTGTTTGTAAAAACAACTGACAAACCATGATTATTCAGACTTGGGTATTTGACAGGTATTTTGTTGAAAATGAGTGAAATGAACATGCCATTTCTAGGAAAACAACTAATTGTTTTTGTTGCCAGTGATAAAATCTAAACTTACATGAGAACACTGGAGTTTTGGAAATTTTGTATTTGCCATCATGAGCTTGACAGTTTTCTAATGCTTAGATTTTTTTGGAGGAGACTGGCGGTGACATTAATGGGCATTGTTTTTTTAAAAATGTGTAACGAAATGCTTCAACATCAAGAGGATCTGTATAACTCAGGAAGCTTATGTTTTCTAAATGACCACATATGATGTTCCCAAATCCTGGTTAACAAGAAAGACCATTAGGTTTTCATGTAACTGAGTAGGGAAAGTGAATCAGTGGATGTTATTACATTTCACATAGCAACAAACTTAAGAAACTGTAATTTCTTGGGCCAAGAATCTGCCTGCCATGCGGGAGGCCTGGGTTCAATCCCTGGGTTGGGAAGATCCCCTGAAGGAGGGCACAGGAATGCACTCCAGTATTCTTGCTTGGAAAATCCCCATGGACAGAGGAGCCTGGTGGGCTACCATTCATGGGGGCACAAAGAGTCTGACCATTTGTCACATGTTGGTATAGTATCAAGGAAGAATATTCACAATTATTTGAAGAGCCTCTTAAAATACTCCTCCCGTGTCCAGTCACTATCTGTGTGAGGCCTAGTCTTCTGCACTTCAGCCAAACATTATGTCACAACAGACTGACTAGTCTTCTATTCAGTAGATTTCCTCTTTTCAAGTCAGATATTAAAGAGATTCACAAAATGCAAAAACAGTGGCAGCTTTCTCACTATTTTTTGTTTTTGAAAATATATTTTCCATAAAATATATTATTTATATTAAAATGTAATGAGTTTTTATTTTTAAATGAATTAGTAAATGGTAATGAATTTAAACATGACTCAATTTAATTTCCAGTATGGTAAATATTGATAGAGCTCTTGGATGGTTCTCAATAATTTTTAAGAATGTAAATGGGTGTTGAGATTAAAAAAAAACTTGGGACCCACTGGTTTAAAGTATTGTCACATTTGTAACTATCTTTAAACTATACTGGTAGTTGGTTAAAATAGACTTACATGGCTCAGAGGGTAAAGAATTGGCCTGCAATGCAGGAGACACAGGAGACATGGCTTTGATCCCTGGGGTGCTAAGATCCCCTGGAGGAAGAAATGGCAACCCACCCCAGTATTCTTGCCTGGCAAATTCTGTGGACAGAGGAGCCTGGTGGGCTACAGTCCAAAGGATTGCAAAGAGTCAGACACGACTGAGCGACTAAGTACACATAATAATACACCATTTTCCCCACTGAAGTTTGAAGACAAAGGAACTTTTACTATATTATTTCCTATAGAAAATAAATGATTTGAATATATAATGTGTAAATATATATTTAGAAAATATTTATATATCTTAATGTATATTATATATATGATTATGTGTGTTATCACTATATAGAATATATATGTGTATCTATATATGGAAAATAATGAATATATGTTTCCCATGGTGGCAAATGGAACTGTTTTTTCCAAACTGTGTCTCAGAGAGCAATAGCAACTGTGGAAAATATTTCTTGTTTCTTACTTTCTTTGTTTCCCCAGCTCTCTACATATCTTATACATACCCTTTTAGTATGGAGGATAAGAGTGATTTTTTTTTCTTTAGTGAAGAAGAATGAAATGAGAAACTAAACATTAAAAAATAGCATAGAAAGGAATGTCACAACAGAACTTTAATTTGACAACCAGATAGATGTATGCAAATAATATGCAAGGATACCAGAATCGCACCAATTTTAAGTCCATGAGCCAGGCCCTTGGGACAAAACCTGCAAAAACTTTGCTATTGCTGGCTGTTAGTGACAGTGTTGTCACTTGGGAAAGCCTACTGTCAGGATGAATGTGTTTTTGCAGGTGAACTTCACCCTCTGTGAGCTTCTGTTTGGGCACTGCTGAGAGTGTTGGACAGTCCCTTTTCCAAATGATGGTTAGCTTGACATTTCATGATTCTTCTAATAAAATTATGTGTCAAGGAAATTGAAAGGCACGTTCCCTCGGGTGACAGGTGGAGTGAGCCACATAGATTTTATGAGAACAAACTGACCATTTTTGTCAAGAATGTTAATAAGAAATAAATGGGATCAAAGTTATGCAAACTGTATTTCTACTCCTTTCAAGGCTGCCTCTCTATTTCAGAATCCTGTCTTCTTTTTTTAAATGTTCCTTTCTATTCTCCTTTGTATTTAATTTATTGTTTAAATCCGATAACATTTGAGCCTTTTAATTTTGTGTCAGAATGAAATGTCCTTCTGTTGGGATTCAGACTGTTTATAGTCAGTAATCCTCCTACACTTTCTGTCTGCCTAGTGCAGAGGAGAAACTAGAAGTTTTCCGTTGTGCAACTAAGCAATACCAGGTGGATTAAGACATACCAGTATGTTTATATTTAATTCACTAAGTTTTGAGGTTTGCAAGATTCCAAACCTTGTATCTCATTTCTCTTAAAATCAGAATTAGGCCTTCAGATCAGAAGAGTGAGATAAGTACTGTTTTCTTCTTTTAAGTTCTCTAGTTGCTATCCTGTGCTAACTCTGAAGCTACTCAATAAACAAAGTGCCTTAGAAAAGTGTATGTAGCCTTCAGGGAGGAAGGGTGTAGGGGAGAGGAGATTCTGTACCTGTATGCAAACCCCATCAACATTATGGTTTTTTTGTTTGTTTCTTGCTTGCTTATTTGATTTTAATTTTTTTTAAAAAAATAGTAAGTTTAGATAATCACAAGCCATATTTTAGAAAATACAAGTATCTAAAACAGTTTAATAGCTGAATAAAATCCTGAGAGTTTGAAATTCAGTAATGGCTGAAAAGCTTTGATGCTGGTTAACCACTCAGAAAAAAAATCAATTTAGTCCTCGCATTTTCCCTGTCCAACTTTATGCATCAATAATGACAGCTAGGAGGATTATAGCAAGGATGCACTGAATACCGTCAGTTTGCTGAGCACTCCTCTTTGCTGAGAGCATCCTGCTCTCGATAGAATGTCAACGCTGTGAGGTCAGGTACTGTATCCATAACCCCTAGATTTGCTTCTGGCCCATAGCTGGTGCTCAATACATATTTTTGAGCATATAAAAGACTAAGTAGCTCATTTAATATCCTTAAGATAACCCCATTTAATGAAGCTTACTGAGTAGAATGCAAGGCAAAAGACATTAAAAAACTGAACAAAGAGGGCCTTTTATATCGTGCAAGGTACAGTTAACAATCATTAGATAGTAATATAAATGTGGGACCAGGTAACCTTGTGCCAGGATAAACAAAATGCAGTGTGTTAGAATTGTAAAAAGGAAGAGGCCACATGATAGCAGAGTGATGAATCTGGGAACGCTGCAGGCTCCAGTGGCCTGGGTGCTGATCCTGCCTCCCCTTTCTACCTGAGCCACCTTTGTCGTTCAGTCGCTCAGTCATGTGTGACTCTGTGACTCCCTGGACTACAGTCCAGGGAGTTTGCTCAAACTCATGTCCATTGAGTCACCTTAGGCAAGTCATTTAACATTTCTGGGTCTCAATTAACTCATCTATCAAGTAGGGATGATAATAATACATACTTTGTAGGTTTGTGGTGGGGATTAAGTCAACTAATTCACAGAAAGCACTTAACATAGCACCTGGCAGGTAGTAAACACAGTAAATACAAGTTAGCATTTTAAAAAAAGATTGAGGGAAGATGAGAGAGAGGACATCTTTTAATACAACATGTGGATGCATACCAAAAAAAAAAAAAGGCTTTAAAATGTAATGAAGATCTGAGCATATGTACATACCTTGAGAGCTTATACACAGAGACTGTACCTTCTTAGAAGTATCCCTGGACCCTGATGAAGCTGTTTTCTTAGCCAGAAAACCTCACTAACTGACCCAAAGGAGATGGTGTACTGACCACAGCCAGGGAGGCTTCTGGAAGGAGAACCAAGGAAATGGCATGATCTCATTTACATCTTGAAGAGAGATCGATGTGGCCACTGAATAGAGACCAGGACCACACGGGTGGGGGCCATATCAGACAGACTGGCCAGGAAGTTCCCGCAGCTGTCTGGCTTGGAGATGTTGGTGGCTTGGATGGAGGCAATAGCAGTAGCAGTGAAGGAAGGAAGGAGCTGCTGGATAGTATCCAGATTTGAAAGTGAAGCCGACAGAACTTGTTGACAGATTGAACATGGAGTGGGAGGCAAAGGGGAAGCAGTGCTGATACTGGGCTCTTGATCTGGTGGTAGAGAACAGGAAGGAGGAGTAGGTTTTGTGGAGGAGGCGGAAGGGAGGAGGAGGTGGAGGGGCTTTGCTTTTAACCCATCCTAGTTTCCTAGGCCTTGTATACAGTTCATGAGGTTCTCACAGCATGTGTACTGGGGTGGTTTGCCATTTCCTCCTCCAGTGGGCAGAAGATCTGCTATTCCCTCCTCCCAAGGGCAGAAGGAGAAGAGGGTGTCAGAGGATGAGATGGCTGGACAGCATCACCGATGCAACAAACGTGAATTTGGGCAAACCCCGGGAGATGGTGGGTGAGGGACAGGGAGGCCTGGCGTGTTGCAGTCCATGGGGTCACAAAGAGTTGGACATGACTGGGCGACTGAACAACAAGTTTCCTAGGGTTAGCATAACAGAGTACCCAAGACTGTGTCTTAAAACAACAGAATTTTATTGCTTCACAGTTCTGGAGGCTGACTGTCCAAAAATCAGGGTGTTGGCAAGACCCTGTTCTTTTTGACAGCTCTGGAGGGAGCCCTTCCTCACCTCTTGTTGCTTCTGGTGTTTGCCAGTGATCTTTGGTGTTCTACATCATGCATGATGGAGAGATGCATCACTGCAGTCATGGGCTGCCTTCTCCCCGGGTGTCTTCACATCAGCTTTCCTCTGGGCATGTCTGTTTCTCTGTCCATGTCTGTCTTTCTGGCCAGTTCCCCCCATTTGTAAGCACAGTGGTTATATTGAATGGGGGCTTTCCAGGTAACACTAGTGGTTTCCAGGTAACACACCTGCCAGTGCAGGAGACATAAGAGACGTGGGTTCAATCCCTGGGTCAGGAAGATCCCCTGGAGAAAGAAATGGCAACTGTCTCCAGTATTCTTGCCTGGAGAATCCCATGGACAGAGGAGCCTGGCAGGCTATAGTCCATAGGGTCGCAAAAAGTCAAACACGATGAAGTGACTTAGCACAGCACGTAGCATATACATAGGGTCCACCCCAACGACCTTATTTTAGCTTGTTTACCTCTGTCAAGACTCTATTTCCAGGTCAGAATGCATGCTGAGGCACAGAGGGTTAGGACCTCAACACAGTTTAGCGCATAACACCTCTTAAATGCGATTGTTATTTACTATTCAAGTGGAGCTATCAAGTGAGCAGTTAGATAAATGCATATATTGTCCATTTGGCTTTCATCCAATCTTTCTGTGTATAAAGTAGCGTGACAACAAGCATTGTCAGGTAGATTATTCTGCACTTGAATTTTGTTTTGGTCTAGATTTTCAAATGCCCGTTGACATATATTATTAAAATATTTTGAAAAAGTGTGACATCAATTATATGTATATCATCATACAGGGAAAGAGGATGGGATGGTTTAAAGTGAAGAAAAACTTACATCCCAGGCAACAGGAAGTGAGAAGAGTTCCTATCTCCTGGCTTCTATTTTCTTCATTAAGTACATTTACCTCTTGGGACTTCTAGATACTGACTGAGCAAAAATTTTCCTTAAGAGTTTCCAAGTGCATAGCATTAAGCAACACAGTTTTATGGCATCAAAAAACCCTGGAGAACCATATTCTGATGTATGGAAAATACATCTGTGCTCATTTTATTAATGAATGTGTGAGTAAATTTTGTTCTAGATCTTGGAAACATTCATTCTTTTGTTCACACTTTTCATTTAAACATATTTTTTAACTTCTATTGTGTCTGAGCCACTAGATGCTGGATTTCAGCAAGGAATAAGATAAATCAGGTGAGACTATACAGGGGTTTGCAGACAGTTAATAATGTGATAAGTACTGTCTTGTGGTTAAGACCACACTAGGGCACACAGACAGGGCACCTAATAGTTTGTGGAGGTGGGTGGCAATATGGGGAGGGGTTTTTTGGAGGAAGAGACTTAGGAGATAAGGTACAAATGCCACAAGTGTAATACTAATAATGTTTAAATTATATTTTCTAATTTAGTGCTGCAATAGTATTTTCCACACTTAAACTTCTCCAGGATTCAAAACTTTTTAAAAAGAAGGTAGTAGAAGATGACTCAGAGAATTGCACCTCTCCGGAAAGTTATGTATGTATGAATTTAATGTTTGTCCTTATAATACTTATTATGGAATAATTATTGACATACTAGGATATTGTCTCTTTATTTAAATGAAACAAAGGGGTAAAGTACTGAAAAGATTGAGTTCAGAATAAAAAGATCTGTGTTTAAGTCCCATGTTGATGTTATTTATTAGTCAATATACCTTGGGCAAGTTCCTTAAAACTTTTTTAAAGAGCTACATAATCTCATTTAGGAACTTTCGGAATTGGATGTAATAGTGACTGAAGTCCCACCAGATGTATCATTCTAGTTTTCTAGTCTGGTGTCACCAGTAAATGAAGTTGTTTCACAGTTCTTGGTCTTCATTTCACTTTCGATTATATTTCTTCTTTAGCATTACCAGTGTGACACGTGTGCTGTTTCCCATCTTGAATTTCTCACAGTTAGATTCTTCTGCACTTCAGCTCTCAAATCTATATGGCAACTGGTGTCTCACATTCTTTGAAATTTTATGGACTTCAATTAGACCAAGTAATTTAATAATACAGAGTTGTTTAGGATTAAAATATAAAGATTCAGTACACTAAACCCTTGCTCATTTTAAAATGAATAAAATAAAGCTTAAAGCTTTACTAATAAAATTGCTACTATCTAAGTCTTTACAAAATAAAACTAATTGACTCATTTCTTACTATATTAAAAGCAATATATATGCTAAAAAGCAATCTGATTCTGAAAATTTACTTAGAGTGGTGGTTGTCAATTGGGGGCGATTTTGCCTCCCAGGGGACATTTGCAGTGCCTAGAGATATTTCGGTTGTTCTAACTAGAGGCAGTGCTACTGACATCTACTGGGTAGAAGCCAGGGATGTTGCTCAACATCCTGTAACACACAGGACATTTCCCCCACAACAAGTATCTGACCCAAAATGTCAGTCGTGCTGAGGTTGAGGAGTCCTGATTTAGATTAAGCATGACTTGGCTTTTCGATAGTAACAGGCATGTAGGAGATAAAGGTACATAGATAGATTTTTTTTTTTCTGTAAATCTAATCTAAGTAGTAGACCCCTCATTCTAATCATGATCCTCTCCCTGGTTCTCTGTTCCCTTTTTACTCTGGTTCCAGGAACAGCTCACCCTCTCCTCCTCTGCACCTTACCTGTCAGTCACTTTAGCCCCCATCAAGTCCAGGTCACAGCTCCTTGGTAACAGATATTGCTGACTGTTTGGAGATGGTGAACCGTCAGAGATTGTAGCAGAAAATTCCTAGAACAAAAAGGCATTGTTCTAGATGAAGTGTCTGAGATTGATAGCTCTGGAAGAGTTCCTTTGTCACCTCCCTCCCATTGGTCATTGCCTTTGTAAAGTGAAACAAGAAGGATAGTAAGTCATAAAATATGTTGGGGATGTGAGCAGTACCTGCAATATAACTTAGTCAGTTAAGACTGTGGGCTCTAAATTCAGAAAGACACAAGTGTGAATCCTAACCTCTGCCAGAATATGATGGGGTTTAAGCAAATAGATAGCCTCCCTAGGCTTCACTTCTCAAATCTGAAAAACAGAAAAACAGTAACCGCTCTTTGGTTTGTCAGGAGGATTAAGTGAGATAATATGAATAAAGCATGTAGCACAGCCCCTGGCACATAATAAGCACTCAATAATTAGCCAGTATTATTGTTTTTCAGCCTTTAAAATGATGGTCACAAAATTTTTGAAGGTATGGAAACTGTTGATATAGTTTGCAATGAAAAATTCAGACTGTAAATCTAGTTTTCAACAGTGGGTACACAGAGAAAAAGAAAGCACTTAAATGAGGATCAGTGTTAATAGTGATTTTACTTGTTTTTTGTATATCTTTTATGTTTTATAGAATGTTAAAGAATAATTTCTAAAATTAAAAATTTAATGTTATTAAATGGTATCAATGCTTCCCTTAACTTATATTTAACACTAGGCCAAAACTTGGACATTTTTAAGTGGAAAGATAATCATCATTTTGATATTGTTTAGGTGACTGAAAGTAAAGACGACAATTTTTTAGATCCTATTTCCCTAAATTCTCGAGAATATTTCAACATTCATCTGTGGTTGAGGTGCCGCTTAGCCCTGGTGACTGCATTTGTTGCCCAGATTCGTGGCATTGGAATTGTGAAAGGTACAAATATCCTGTTTCTTTAATCAAAGGTTTCATAAATTTTAATTTTATTTAGGTAACAGAGGTTTTATTGGGATGTATTTTATTATAACATTAACATTTTATAACTTCTTAGCTTGATCTGTTTCCAGAATTTTAAAAATAAAGATATTAAAGTGAGATAATATGTATAAAGCATGTAGCACAGCCCCTAGCACATAATAAGCACTCAATAATTAGCCAGTATTATTGTTTTTCAGCCTTTAAAATGATGGTCACAAAATTTTGACCATCATTTTATGGTCAAAATGAAAGATAATCAGTTTCAGCAGTCCCTGTATCACTGAAAATGGCATATATGTTACTGATGTATGCATCGCAGGCAATGACATTTCAGAATACTAATGCATAAGCCTTCCTGTCATCTAGGAAGGCAGCCTGGTGCAGGGGTCCAGAGAGCAGTTTCTGGAGCCACCCTGCCTTCAGTTCAAATACTCTATCCACCACTTCCTTGCTGTGTAATCTTGGCCAAATCACTTAATCCCCCTATGCCCCAGTTTTCTCCTCTGTAAAATAGAAATAGGGCACCTACTTCATAGGATTATTTCCAGAATAAATAGGTTAAATTTCTAAAGTTCTTAGTTTACAGCCTGGCACATACAATATTAGTGGTGGCAGTGGTTAATCTGTATGTGAACCTATCTATTTATGCATCTCTACCCATCTCCCAAATTAAATTATTTCATGCAATATCATTATTACTTTTGCAGCATTTGAATACTCTAAAGTACTTTCCCCCAAATTACATTTATTTTCGATATTTCATGTAGTTTTGTTTTCCATCTTTGCATCTTCCTTTTCTTCTATTTTATACAATATTCCTATGATAAACTTTGAGGATATTATGCTTATACAGTTTCTTCCTTTCTCAGTGCATTTTAAGTAACTGCATTTGTTTATTTTAGAAAATGATATAACAGATTACGTGAGCCTTATCAATGAAGTGTGTGTGGAGGCAAAAGCTGCAGGTGACAGAGAGCTACAGGCTGAATTCTTGATGCAAGCTGTAATTATCGGCCTACAAGAAAAGCATTTAAAGGCAGACATCATAAAAAGCCTTCAGGTAGGAAGGCAGTCTCATTCACATTGATATTTACTGAAGGATTCTGGTTAGAATAAAAGGAAAGAGTTTAAATTTCCATTAGTTACTGCTTATATGGCAGTCAATATGGCCAGCTCTTGTTTCAGTGAATTGTAAATGGTACTATCAGACATAATAATTTTATTTTAATAGGAGGTAATACAGTTGCTTGAAGGACGTGACTTTATTTCTCCTCGATCTCATTTAACCCTGGTGAGAAGCATGCTTTTGCTGGATGATTTAACAAAAGCTGAGAAATTCAAGGAAACTCCTTCTTCGAAAATAGAAAAATTGTATTTGTTGACTCAGTCTCACAACATTCTTATAGAACAGGTGAGAATGCTTTACTGTCCAAAAGATTTAGAAACTTACTCTTCTTTTTCTTATTGCAGACCACATCAGCTAATTACTTATTATAATGTTTCTTTTACAGATGATAACTTTTGGAGAAACAATTGAATTGCCTTCATCAAACACTGACTATGCAAGTCCATTACTGCCTTTGAAAAATATTTATCTTCCTCACATCATGTTACTGGCCAAAACAAAAATGAGAATTGGTAAGGATACTTAAACATATATTCAAGACACTGATGAAAAAGTTTAATTTACTTTCAAACAGGGTATCTTGTGAGTGCATTTAATTTGGGGCAATATTTATGAATACCCAGATTCCATTTATTTAAAAAACAGTTGAAAAATTATTATTAGTGCCATGTTATTCCTTGCACACAAAGACATTTAATTAAATAGCTGGTTATACAAAGCTGTTTACACAGTGTAATCCTTTAGTTGTTAGAAAGCAATTATCTACTCAATTCTTCCTTTTGCTGATGAAGGAACAGACATCTGATCACCTACCATGTGCCAGCCTCCATGTGAGGTCCTGGGAAGCTACTGGAGATGAAAACAGATGTAGTTCCTGCTCTTAACCTTGAAGATAGAGATAAACAAGTGAACAAATTATATTTAGGAATGAATATTATATCATTTATCATATTATAAATATTGTATAAAACATTTTAATATTTATTCAATATATATACATTTTTATATTTAGAAAAATTAATACAATACATATTTTATAGAAATCTGTATTTGATAACAACTACATAGGAAATCTGCAAGGATATAGAAAGCTTAAATATGATGAATTATGTTTATGTATGTCTTTGGAGGGAATGATGCTGAAGCTGAAACTCCAGTACTTTGGCCACCTCATGCGAAGAGTTGACTCATTGGAAAAGACTGATGCTGGGAGGGATTGGGGGCAGGAGGAGAAGGGGACGACAGAGGATGAGATGGCTGGATGGCATCACTGACTTGATGGATGCGAGTCTGAGTGAACTCCGGGAGTTGGTGATGGACAGGGAGGCCTGGCGTGCTGCAATTCATGACGTCACAGAGTCAGACACGACTGAGCAACTGAACTGAACTGAACTGAAGTGATGCAATTGTAATTAGTGTTATAAAAGATGTGGATAAGGTCTGTTGATAAAGAATAGCAAAGGAAGGGGTGTCTATTTAAGTACTGAATAGAATAATTGGGAAACGCCTCTTTGGGGAGGTGGTACTTAACTCTGGACTGTAAGCATTATGCATATGCATAGTGGAGTCATGAATATGTATAGTGGAGTCATGCATAGTGGAGGCAGAGCGAGCAGTGAGTTGTAGGTTCTGAGGTCAGGACACACTTGACATATTCCAGAACTGCAAAGAGACCATTACAGCCAGAGCAGAGTCAGGTAGGGGCAGCCTAATGGGAGGAGGTGATCAGGGAACAGTTTATGTTTCAAAGGATTACCCTGGCTTCTGGGTGAAGAATAGATTGGGGGATAGCCTGAAGCCCGCCAAGAGAGGACCTGATTGTAGAAGGTAGGCCAGTAAGCCAGAGGTATATGTGAGTGTGTGTGTGTGTGTGTGTGTGCTCAGTTGCTCAGTCATGTCTGACTTTTTGTGGCCCCAGGGACTGTCGCCTGCCAGGCTCCTCTGCCCATGGAATTTTCCAGGCAAGGGTACTGGAGCGGAGTGCCATTTCCTTCTCCAGGGGATCTTCCTGATCCAGGGATCGGATCAGCATCTCTTATATTTCCTACATTGGCAGATTGTTTACCATATAACTCCTAGGAAAGCAGTATTACTACCCTTCACAGGCGCTCACAGACACTGTTGACCCAGAGCTATGTGCCTCTAGCTCCAAGGCTCTTGTCTGTCTCAGAGGGCTGAAAATCTTGCAACAGCTCTCTCTGTTCTAACCTATATTAATCACGCCTTTAAAAAAAAGAAAAGAAATGTATATCTGGGGCTTTCATAGTGGCTTAGTGGTAAAGAATCCATCTGCCGATGCATGGGTTCAATCCCTGATCGGGAAAGATCCCACAAGCCACCAAGCAACTAAACCCATGCACCACAACTATTAAGCCTGTACTCTGGGGCCTGGAGCTGCAACTACTGAATTCCAGCTGCCCTAGAGCACATGCTCTCCAACAAAAGATGTCACCACAATGGGAAGCCCCTGCAGTGCAAGAAGCTAGAGGGTAGCCCCCACTTACCACAACTAGAGAAAAGTCAGTGCAGCAACAAAGACAAAACACAGCCAAAAATAAATACATAAATAAAATTATTTTTAAAAATGTATTCCTGATGCTTTGACATCCGGAATCTTGCTGACCAGGGAGGGACTTCCCCTCTCAGGGTTAGCCAGTTCTTAGAGATTAGTTAACCACTTTCCTGTGATGGTGACTTTTATATGCAAACCAGCTTTTCCAGAGCCCACACCCAAAACCTTTACTGAGCTTGCTGGGTTCTTACCCTTGGGGCCAATATTTCTCTGCCCTAATCACCCCAGAGATAAATATACACTACTGGCAGAGACCACTGAAATTATATAAACTAGCCAATCCTAAACCTTGGTCTGCTTACACTACCCACCCACTCCTTTCCATAAAAAACACAATAAAGACTCTTGCCCGGGGGGCGGTCCTAAGATGGCGGAGGAATAGGAGAGGGAGACCACTTTCTCCCTCACAAATTCATCAAAAGAACATTTCAACGCTGAGCAAATCCACAAAACAACTTCTGAATGCTGGCAGAGGACATCAAGCACCCAGAAAAGCAGATCATCGTCTTCAAAAACAGGTAGGAAAAAAATATAAAAGACGAAAAAAGAGACAAAGGAGGTGGGGAGGGAGCTCCGTCCCGGGAAGGGAATCCTGTCCCGGGAAGGGAATCCCATCCCAGGAAGGGAATCTTAAGAAGAGAGGTTTCCAAACACCAGGAAACACTCTCCCTGCCAAGTCTGTGGCGAGCCTTGGAAGCACAAAGGGCAACATAACAGGAAGGAAAAATAAATAAATAATTAAAACCAACAGATTACAAGCCCAACAGTAATTCCCCCAGCAGAAGAGCAGCGCAGATGCCTGCATCCGCCACTAGCAAGTGGGGGCAGGGCAGGGAGGCGTGGGAGGCCCGGGCTGCAGTGCTTTTTAAGAAGCCGGCAGGAACGCCCTGCATGCAACCAGAATGAACTAACTTGGGCTAGCAAACCAGACTGTGGGATAGCTACCATGCAAAAAGCTCGAACATAAGACACCGCCAGGACCATGCACAGAACAAAGGATGGAACGGAAATAGCCGGCTGCAGACCATCCCCCGCCGGGGACAGGCAGCCAGAACTGTAAGGGCTGGTAGGGGGCAATCACAGCCCCAGAGAGACTTTACCTACCAAACTGCAAGCAGGCTTCTTTGCTAAGACTTCTGGGGATTCTGGACAGTCACCATCCGCCTCACAAGGGACGCCAGCCGTACACGCAGAAAACTGAGCAGCAGAGATGGGAAAGGTGATAAGTCGCAGTGACCGCACTCGCCAAACACCTGAGATACTCAGACCTGGGAAGGGCACAAAATGCAGGCCCAACCAAATCTGCGCCTCTGAGGGCTACCTGAGTGGCTTAGACCGGGGAGGTGCATGCAGCCTAGGGCCAGCCTCAGATGGTTCCCAGCGGAGCAACATAGAGCCTGAGCAGTTTGTGCGCTGCGAGCAGGAGCAGGCCCAGCGGGGCTGAGACACTGCATTCACACGACAGTGTTATTTGTTTGCAGCATCCCTCCCTCCCCACAGCACAACTGAACAAGTGAGCCTAAAAAAAAAAAAAGTGGTCCCCCCCACCCCCCCCCCCCCCGTGTCAGGACGGAAATCAGACACTGAAGAGACCAGCAAACAGAAGAAGTTAAACAGAGGGAACCGCCTTGGAAGTGACCCCACACTGCCCACAACACCAGAGAAAGGGCCAGATATATCTTTACTATTTTTACGATCATTCTTTTTTTTTCTTTTTTCTTTTTGTTTTTTGTTGTTGTTGTTGTGTGGTTGTTTTTTTCTTCTTTTCCTTTTCTTCTTCTTTTTTTTCTAACTTTTTAAAATTGTTAAGTCCTCTATTTCTCCTTTAATTTTTATTTCTATAACCTACTATTACTTTTCAAAAAAAAAAAAAAGACCCTATTTTT